>NC_138976.1:197728628-198328628 GCF_964341445.2 Mesoplodon mirus | reverse complement strand
ATTGTGATGACAAGGTCATGGATTATTGTGATGATAGACATCATGGAGCGTTGTGATGACAAGTGTTATGGAACAATGTGATCACAGGGTTTGGAGCATTGTGATGACAGATGTCATGGATCATTTTGATTTCATGGAGAATGGAGCATTGTGATGACAAGGGCATGAAGCAAAGTGATCCCAAGGTTCTTGGAGGATTGTGATGACAATGGGAATGGAGTATTGGTGATAACAAGCTCATGGAGCATTCTGATGACAAGCTCGTGGATATTTGTGATGACAATGGCATGGAGCATTGTGGTGAAAAGGGCAAGGAGCATTGTGATGAAAAAGGCAAGGAGCCTTTTCTTGACAGAATTCAAGGAGCATTCTGACGACATGTATCAGGGAGCATTGTGATGACACGAGTATTGAGTAATGTGATGAAAAAGGTCATGGAGCATTGTGATGACAAGCGCATGGATTATTGTGATGACAGGCATCATGGAGCGTTGTGATGACAAGTGTTATGGAACATTGTGATCACAAGGGTTTGGAGCTTTGTAATGACAGAGGTCATGGATCATTTTGAATTCAAGGAGCATGGAACATTGTGATGACAAGGGCATGAAGCAATGTGATCCCAAGGTTCATGGAGGATTGTGATGACAATGGGAATGGAGTATTGGTGATAACAAGCTCATGGAACATTGTGATGACAAGGTCATGTAGCATTTTGCTGACAAAGGCATGGAGCATTGTGATGACTAGGGTCATGGAGCACTGTGATGAAAAGCATCACGGAGCATTGTGATTACAGGGGTCATGGAGCATTGGGATGACAAGGTCCTGGAGCATTGTGATGAGAACACCATGGAGCTTTGTGATGACGAGTCTCATGGAGCTTTCTGATGAAAAGGGGCATGAAGCATTGTGATTACAGGTGTCTTGGAGCATTGTGATGACAAGGACATGGAGCATTGTGATGAGAAGGCCATGGAGCACTCTGATGACTTGCCTCATGGAGCTTTGTGATAACAAGGGCAAGGAGCATTGTCATTACAGGGGCCTTGGAGCATTGTGAAGAAAATGGCATGGATGATTGTGATGAAAAAGGCATGGAGCCTTGTCATGACATGGTTCAAAGAGGATACTGCTGGCAAGTTTCATGGAGCATTGTGCTGACAAAGCCTTGGAGCATTGTGATGACAAGTGTCACAGAGCATTGTGATGAAAAGTTCATGGAGCATTGTGGTGACACAGGTCACATAGTCATGTGATGACGAGGGCATAGACCATGGTGATAACAAATGTCATTAAGCTTTGTGACGACTGGAGTCACGGAGCATTGTGATGACAGGCGTCATGGAGCATTGTGATGACAAGGGCATGGAGCATTGTGATGACAGGGGCATGGAGCATTGGTCTTACTCGTTTCATGGATTATTGTGATGACATTGGGCATGGCGCATTGTGATGACAAGGGTATGGAGCATTGTGATGACAAGGTCATAGAGTATTGTGAAGACAGGTGTCAGGGAGCATTGTGATGCCATATGTCATGGTCCATTGTAATGACAATGGCATGAAGCATTGTGATGCCAAGTGTCATGGAGGAATGGGATGACAAAGGTCATGGAACATTGTGATGACAAGGGTCATGGAGCATTGTGATGACAAGGGTTATGGAGCATTGTGATGACAAGGGCCATTGAGAATTTTGATGACAAGTTCGTGTAGCATTGTGATGACAAGTGCATGGTGCTTGCCATGACAGGGGTCATGGAGCATTGCGATGACAAGTGCATGGAGAATTGTGATGACAAGAGCATGTAACATTGTGATAAGAAGGGTCATGGAGCATTGTGATGACAAGGACGTGGAGAATTGTGAGGACAAGGGACATGGAGCATTGTGATGACCAGGGCATGGAGCATTTTGATGGAAAGGCCGTGGAGCATTGTGATGAGAAGGCCATGGATAATTGTGATGACGAGCATTATGGAGCACTGTAATAACAAGGGTCATGGATCATTGTGATTACATGGGTCTTGGAGCATTGTGATGACAAGGGTCATGGAGCCTTGTGATGACAAGGGCATGGGGCATTCTGATGAGAAGGCCATGGAGCATTCTGATGACATGCGTCATGGAGCTTTGTGTGACAGGGTCATGGAGCATTGTGATGACAAGGTTGTGGAGGAATGTGATGACAAGTGCATGGCGCATTGTGATGATATGGGTCATGGAGCATGGTGCTGACAAGCGCATGGAGCATTGTGATGACAAGGGTTATGGAGCATTGTGATGAAAAGTTCTTGGAGAATTGTGGTGAAAATGGTCACAGAGCCTTGTGATGACGAGGGCATGGACCATTGTGATTGAAAAGGTCATGAAGCATTGTGATGTCTGGAGTCACAGTGCATTGTGATGACAGGGGTCATGGAGCATTGTGATGACAAAGGCATGGAGAATTGTGATGACAGCGTCTTGGAGCAATTGTCTGACAGGTTTCATGTATTACTGTGAAGAGAGTGGGCACGGCACATTGTGATGACAAGTGAATGGAGCATTGTGATGACAAGGTCATGGAGTATTGTGAAGACAGGTTTCAGGGAGCATTGTGATGACATATAACATGGTCCATTGTGATGAAAAGGGCATGGAGCATTGTGATGCCAAGTATCATGGAGGATTGTGATGACAAAAGTTATGGAGCAATGTGATGATAAGGGCTTGGAGCATTGTGATGACAAGGGTCATGGAGCATTTTTAAGACAAGGGCATGGAGTATGGTGATGACAAGGGCCATTGAGAATTTTGATGACAAGTCGTGAAGCATTGTGATGACAAGCTTATGGAACTATCTGTGACAGGGGTCAAGGAACATTGAGATGACAAGTGCATGGAGAATTGTGATGAGAAGAGCATGTAACATTTTGATGAGAAGTGTCATGTAGCATGCTGATGACAAGGACGAGGAGAATTGTGATGACAAGGGTCATGGAGCATTGTGATAACCAGGGCATGGAGCACTGTCATGGCAAGACCGTGGAGCATTGTGATGAGAAGACCATAGATAATTGTGATGACGAGCGTCATGGAGCACTGTAATGACACGGGGCATGGAGCATTGTGATGACAAGCTTGTGGAGTATTGTGATGACAATGGCATGAAGCATTGTGATGAAAAAGGCATGGAGCCTTTTCATGACAGGGTTCAAGGAGCATTCTGACGACAAGTATCAGGGAGCATTGTGATGACGTGTATTGAGTATTGTGATGACAAAGGTCATGGAGCATTTTGATGACAAGGGCATGGATTATTGTGATGACAGGCATCATGGAGCGTTGTGATGACAAGTGTTATGGAACATTGTGATCACAAGGGTTTGGAGCATTGTGATGACAGAGGTCATGGATCATTTTGATTTCAAGGAACATGGAACATTGTGATGACAAGGGCATGAAGCAATGTGATCCCAAGGTTCATGGAGGATTGTGATGACAATGGGAATGGAGTATTGGTGATAACAAGCTCATGGAGCATTGTGATGAAAAGGTCATGTAGCATTTTGCTGACAAAGACATGGAGAAGTGTGATAACAAGCGTCATGGGGCACTGTGGTGACAAGCATTACAGAGCATTGTGATTACGTGGGTCATGGAGCATTGGGATGACAAGGGCATGGATCATTGTGATGACAAGTGTCATGGAGCATTTGGATGACAAGAGTTCCGGATCATTTTGTTGTCAGGGGTCATGGAGCATTGTGATGACTGTGGTAATGGAGCATTGTGATGACAGTGGTCATGGAGCATTGTGATTGGAAAGTCAAAGATAATTGGGCTGACAATGTTCATGGAGTATTGTGATGACAGGGGTCATGGAGCATTGTTATGACAAGGGAATGGAGTATGGTGATGACAAGGTCCTGGAGCATTGTGATGAGAACACCATGGAACTTTGTTATGACAAGTCTCATGGAGCATTCTGATGAACAGGGGCATGGGGCATTGTGATTACAGGTGTCTTGGAGCATTGTGATGACAAGGGCATGGAGCATCGTGATGAGAAAGCCATGGAGCAGTCTGATGACATGCCTCGTGGAGGTTTGTGATGACAAGGGCATGGAGCATTGTCATTACAGGGGTCTTGGAGCATTGTGAAGAAAATGGCATGGATCATTGTGAAGAAAAAGGCATGGAGCCTTGTCATGACAGGGTTCAAGGAGCATAGAGATGGCAAGTGTCATGGAGCATTGTGCTGACAAAGGCTTGGAGCATTGTGATGACAAGGGTCACAGAGCATTGTGATGAAAAGTTCATGGAGCATTGTGGTGACAAAGGTCAAATAGCCATGTGATGACGAGGGCATGGACCATTGTGATGACACATGTCATGAAGCATTATGATGACAGGAGTGACGGAGCATTGTGATGACAGTCGTCATGGAGCATTGTGATGACAAGGGCATGGAGCTTTGTGATGATAGGGGCATGGAGCATTGGTCTTACTCGTTTCATGGATTATTGTGATGACAGTGGGCATGGCGCATTGTGATGACAAGGGCATGGAGCATTGTGAAGACAAGGTAATAGAGTTTTGTGAAGACAGGTGTCAGGGAGCATTGTGATGACATATGTCATGGTCCATTGTGATGACAATGGCATGTAGCATTGTGATGGAAAAGGCATGGAGCCTTTTCATGACAGGGTTCAAGGAGCATTCTGACATGTGTATTGAGTATTGTGATGACAATGGCATGGTGCATTGTGATGCCAAGTATCATGGAGGATTCTGATGACAAAGGTATTGGAGCAATGTGATGACAAGGTCTTGGAGCATTGTGATGAGAAGACCATGGATAATTGTGATGATGAGCGTCATGGGGCGTTGTGATAACAAGTGATTTGGAACATTGTGATCACAAGGTTTTGGAGCCTTGTGATGACAGAGTCCATGGAGCATTTTGATTTCATTGTGATGACAATAGCATGAAACATTATGATGATGGGCATGGTGCATTGTGATGAGAAGCGTCATGGAGCTTTGTGATGTAAAGGGCATGGAGCATTGTGTGAGTGTTCATGGAGCATTGTGATGACAATGGCATGGAGCATTGTGATGAGTGTAATCATGGAACATTGCGATGACAGGGGTCATGGAGCACTGTGATGACAAGGACAAGGAACATTGTGATGACAGGGGCATGGAGCAATTTGATGAAAAGTGTCATGGAATATTTTGACGACAGGGGTGAGGGAGTATTGTGATGACTAGTGATGGAACATTGTGATATCAGTGGTGAGATAGCATTTTGATGGGAAGTGCATGGAGCATTGTGAGGACAAGCTTTATGGAGCATTGTGATGACAATGTTGTGGAGCATTTTGATGACAAGCGCATGGTACATTGTGATGACATGGGTCATGGAGCATTTTGCTGACAAGCGCATGGAGCATTGTGATGACAAGGGTCATGGAGCATTCTGCTGACAAAGGCATGGCGCATTGTGATGACAAGGTTCACAGAGAATTGTGATGAAAAATTCATGGAGAATTGTGGTTACAAAGGTAACAGAGCCTTGGGATGACGAGGGCATGGACCATTGTGATGACAAAGTTCATTAAGTATTGTGATGAGTGGAATCATGGAGCATTGCGATGACAGGGGTCATGGAGCATTGTGATGACAAGGGCAAGGAGCATTGTGTTGACATGGGCATGGAGCATTGGTCTGACTAGTTTCATGGATTATTGCAATGATATTGGGCATGGCGCATTTTGATGACAAGGGCATGGAGCATTGTTATGACAAGGTCATGGATGATTGTGATGGCAAAGGTAATGGAGCATTGTGATGACAAGGGCCTAGAGCATTGTGATGAAAAGGGTCAGGGAGCATTGTGATGACAAGGGCATGGAGCATTGCGATGAAAAGGTCCATTGAGAATTTTGATGACAAGTTCGTGAAGCATTGTGATGACACACGCATGGAGCTTTCTATGACAGGGTAATGGAGTATTGCGATGACAAGTGCATGGAGAATTGTGATGAGAAGAGCATGTAACATTTTGATGAGAAGTGTCATGGAGCATTGTGATGACAGGGACGTGGAGAATTGTGATGCAAAGGGACATGGTGCATTGTGATGACCAGGGCATGGAGCATAGTGATGGCAAGACCGTGGAGCACTGTGATGAGAAGACCCTTGATAATTGTGATGACGAGCGTCTGGAGCACTGTAATGACAAGGGGCATGGAGCATTGTGATGACAGGTGTCATGGAGCATTGTCATGACAGGGGTCATGGAGCATTGTGATGACAAGTGTCATGGAACACTCTGATGACAAGCTTGTGGAGCATTGTGATGACAATGGCATGGAGCATTGTGATGAAAAAGGCATGGAGCCTTTTCATGACCATGTTCAAGGAGCATTCTGATGACAAGTGTCAGAGAGCATTGTGATGACTATGTATTGAGCATTGTGATGACAAAGGTCATGGAGCATTGTGATGACAAGGTCATGGATTATTGTGATGATAGGCATCATGGAGCGTTGTGATGACAAGTGTTATGGAACATTGTGATCACAGGGTTTGGAGCATTGTGATGACAGAGGTCATGGATCATTTTGACTTCATGGAGAATGGAGCATTGTGATGACAAGGGCATAAAGCAAAGTGATCCCAAGGTTTTTGGAGGATTGTGATGACAATGGGAATGGAGTATTGGTGATAACAAGCTCATGGAGCATTCTGATGACAAGCTCGTGGATATTTGTGATGACAATGGCATGGAGCATTGTGGTGAAAAGGGCAAGGAGCATTGTGATGAAAAAGGCAAGGAGCCTTTTCTTGACAGAATTCAAGGAGCATTCTGACGACATGTATCAGGGAGCATTGTGATGACACGAGTATTGAGTAATGTGATGAAAAAGGTCATGGAGCATTGTGATGACAAGCGCATGGATTATTGTGATGACAGGCATCATGGAGCGTTGTGATGACAAGTGTTATGGAACATTGTGATCACAAGGGTTTGGAGCTTTGTAATGACAGAGGTCATGGATCATTTTGAATTCAAGGAGCATGGAACATTGTGATGACAAGGGCATGAAGCAATGTGATCCCAAGGTTCATGGAGGATTGTGATGACAATGGGAATGGAGTATTGGTGATAACAAGCTCATGGAACATTGTGATGACAAGGTCATGTAGCATTTTGCTGACAAAGGCATGGAGCATTGTGATGACTAGGGTCATGGAGCACTGTGATGAAAAGCATCACGGAGCATTGTGATTACAGGGGTCATGGAGCATTGGGATGACAAGGTCCTGGAGCATTGTGATGAGAACACCATGGAGCTTTGTGATGACGAGTCTCATGGAGCTTTCTGATGAAAAGGGGCATGAAGCATTGTGATTACAGGTGTCTTGGAGCATTGTGATGACAAGGACATGGAGCATTGTGATGAGAAGGCCATGGAGCACTCTGATGACTTGCCTCATGGAGCTTTGTGATAACAAGGGCAAGGAGCATTGTCATTACAGGGGCCTTGGAGCATTGTGAAGAAAATGGCATGGATGATTGTGATGAAAAAGGCATGGAGCCTTGTCATGACATGGTTCAAAGAGGATACTGCTGGCAAGTTTCATGGAGCATTGTGCTGACAAAGCCTTGGAGCATTGTGATGACAAGTGTCACAGAGCATTGTGATGAAAAGTTCATGGAGCATTGTGGTGACACAGGTCACATAGTCATGTGATGACGAGGGCATAGACCATGGTGATAACAAATGTCATTAAGCTTTGTGACGACTGGAGTCACGGAGCATTGTGATGACAGGCGTCATGGAGCATTGTGATGACAAGGGCATGGAGCATTGTGATGACAGGGGCATGGAGCATTGGTCTTACTCGTTTCATGGATTATTGTGATGACATTGGGCATGGCGCATTGTGATGACAAGGGTATGGAGCATTGTGATGACAAGGTCATAGAGTATTGTGAAGACAGGTGTCAGGGAGCATTGTGATGCCATATGTCATGGTCCATTGTAATGACAATGGCATGAAGCATTGTGATGCCAAGTGTCATGGAGGAATGGGATGACAAAGGTCATGGAACATTGTGATGACAAGGGTCATGGAGCATTGTGATGACAAGGGTTATGGAGCATTGTGATGACAAGGGCCATTGAGAATTTTGATGACAAGTTCGTGTAGCATTGTGATGACAAGTGCATGGTGCTTGCCATGACAGGGGTCATGGAGCATTGCGATGACAAGTGCATGGAGAATTGTGATGACAAGAGCATGTAACATTGTGATAAGAAGGGTCATGGAGCATTGTGATGACAAGGACGTGGAGAATTGTGAGGACAAGGGACATGGAGCATTGTGATGACCAGGGCATGGAGCATTTTGATGGAAAGGCCGTGGAGCATTGTGATGAGAAGGCCATGGATAATTGTGATGACGAGCATTATGGAGCACTGTAATAACAAGGGTCATGGATCATTGTGATTACATGGGTCTTGGAGCATTGTGATGACAAGGGTCATGGAGCCTTGTGATGACAAGGGCATGGGGCATTCTGATGAGAAGGCCATGGAGCATTCTGATGACATGCGTCATGGAGCTTTGTGTGACAGGGTCATGGAGCATTGTGATGACAAGGTTGTGGAGGAATGTGATGACAAGTGCATGGCGCATTGTGATGATATGGGTCATGGAGCATGGTGCTGACAAGCGCATGGAGCATTGTGATGACAAGGGTTATGGAGCATTGTGATGAAAAGTTCTTGGAGAATTGTGGTGAAAATGGTCACAGAGCCTTGTGATGACGAGGGCATGGACCATTGTGATTGAAAAGGTCATGAAGCATTGTGATGTCTGGAGTCACAGTGCATTGTGATGACAGGGGTCATGGAGCATTGTGATGACAAAGGCATGGAGAATTGTGATGACAGCGTCTTGGAGCAATTGTCTGACAGGTTTCATGTATTACTGTGAAGAGAGTGGGCACGGCACATTGTGATGACAAGTGAATGGAGCATTGTGATGACAAGGTCATGGAGTATTGTGAAGACAGGTTTCAGGGAGCATTGTGATGACATATAACATGGTCCATTGTGATGAAAAGGGCATGGAGCATTGTGATGCCAAGTATCATGGAGGATTGTGATGACAAAAGTTATGGAGCAATGTGATGATAAGGGCTTGGAGCATTGTGATGACAAGGGTCATGGAGCATTTTTAAGACAAGGGCATGGAGTATGGTGATGACAAGGGCCATTGAGAATTTTGATGACAAGTCGTGAAGCATTGTGATGACAAGCTTATGGAACTATCTGTGACAGGGGTCAAGGAACATTGAGATGACAAGTGCATGGAGAATTGTGATGAGAAGAGCATGTAACATTTTGATGAGAAGTGTCATGTAGCATGCTGATGACAAGGACGAGGAGAATTGTGATGACAAGGGTCATGGAGCATTGTGATAACCAGGGCATGGAGCACTGTCATGGCAAGACCGTGGAGCATTGTGATGAGAAGACCATAGATAATTGTGATGACGAGCGTCATGGAGCACTGTAATGACACGGGGCATGGAGCATTGTGATGACAAGCTTGTGGAGTATTGTGATGACAATGGCATGAAGCATTGTGATGAAAAAGGCATGGAGCCTTTTCATGACAGGGTTCAAGGAGCATTCTGACGACAAGTATCAGGGAGCATTGTGATGACGTGTATTGAGTATTGTGATGACAAAGGTCATGGAGCATTTTGATGACAAGGGCATGGATTATTGTGATGACAGGCATCATGGAGCGTTGTGATGACAAGTGTTATGGAACATTGTGATCACAAGGGTTTGGAGCATTGTGATGACAGAGGTCATGGATCATTTTGATTTCAAGGAACATGGAACATTGTGATGACAAGGGCATGAAGCAATGTGATCCCAAGGTTCATGGAGGATTGTGATGACAATGGGAATGGAGTATTGGTGATAACAAGCTCATGGAGCATTGTGATGAAAAGGTCATGTAGCATTTTGCTGACAAAGACATGGAGAAGTGTGATAACAAGCGTCATGGGGCACTGTGGTGACAAGCATTACAGAGCATTGTGATTACGTGGGTCATGGAGCATTGGGATGACAAGGGCATGGATCATTGTGATGACAAGTGTCATGGAGCATTTGGATGACAAGAGTTCCGGATCATTTTGTTGTCAGGGGTCATGGAGCATTGTGATGACTGTGGTAATGGAGCATTGTGATGACAGTGGTCATGGAGCATTGTGATTGGAAAGTCAAAGATAATTGGGCTGACAATGTTCATGGAGTATTGTGATGACAGGGGTCATGGAGCATTGTTATGACAAGGGAATGGAGTATGGTGATGACAAGGTCCTGGAGCATTGTGATGAGAACACCATGGAACTTTGTTATGACAAGTCTCATGGAGCATTCTGATGAACAGGGGCATGGGGCATTGTGATTACAGGTGTCTTGGAGCATTGTGATGACAAGGGCATGGAGCATCGTGATGAGAAAGCCATGGAGCAGTCTGATGACATGCCTCGTGGAGGTTTGTGATGACAAGGGCATGGAGCATTGTCATTACAGGGGTCTTGGAGCATTGTGAAGAAAATGGCATGGATCATTGTGAAGAAAAAGGCATGGAGCCTTGTCATGACAGGGTTCAAGGAGCATAGAGATGGCAAGTGTCATGGAGCATTGTGCTGACAAAGGCTTGGAGCATTGTGATGACAAGGGTCACAGAGCATTGTGATGAAAAGTTCATGGAGCATTGTGGTGACAAAGGTCAAATAGCCATGTGATGACGAGGGCATGGACCATTGTGATGACACATGTCATGAAGCATTATGATGACAGGAGTGACGGAGCATTGTGATGACAGTCGTCATGGAGCATTGTGATGACAAGGGCATGGAGCTTTGTGATGATAGGGGCATGGAGCATTGGTCTTACTCGTTTCATGGATTATTGTGATGACAGTGGGCATGGCGCATTGTGATGACAAGGGCATGGAGCATTGTGAAGACAAGGTAATAGAGTTTTGTGAAGACAGGTGTCAGGGAGCATTGTGATGACATATGTCATGGTCCATTGTGATGACAATGGCATGTAGCATTGTGATGGAAAAGGCATGGAGCCTTTTCATGACAGGGTTCAAGGAGCATTCTGACATGTGTATTGAGTATTGTGATGACAATGGCATGGTGCATTGTGATGCCAAGTATCATGGAGGATTCTGATGACAAAGGTATTGGAGCAATGTGATGACAAGGTCTTGGAGCATTGTGATGAGAAGACCATGGATAATTGTGATGATGAGCGTCATGGGGCGTTGTGATAACAAGTGATTTGGAACATTGTGATCACAAGGTTTTGGAGCCTTGTGATGACAGAGTCCATGGAGCATTTTGATTTCATTGTGATGACAATAGCATGAAACATTATGATGATGGGCATGGTGCATTGTGATGAGAAGCGTCATGGAGCTTTGTGATGTAAAGGGCATGGAGCATTGTGTGAGTGTTCATGGAGCATTGTGATGACAATGGCATGGAGCATTGTGATGAGTGTAATCATGGAACATTGCGATGACAGGGGTCATGGAGCACTGTGATGACAAGGACAAGGAACATTGTGATGACAGGGGCATGGAGCAATTTGATGAAAAGTGTCATGGAATATTTTGACGACAGGGGTGAGGGAGTATTGTGATGACTAGTGATGGAACATTGTGATATCAGTGGTGAGATAGCATTTTGATGGGAAGTGCATGGAGCATTGTGAGGACAAGCTTTATGGAGCATTGTGATGACAATGTTGTGGAGCATTTTGATGACAAGCGCATGGTACATTGTGATGACATGGGTCATGGAGCATTTTGCTGACAAGCGCATGGAGCATTGTGATGACAAGGGTCATGGAGCATTCTGCTGACAAAGGCATGGCGCATTGTGATGACAAGGTTCACAGAGAATTGTGATGAAAAATTCATGGAGAATTGTGGTTACAAAGGTAACAGAGCCTTGGGATGACGAGGGCATGGACCATTGTGATGACAAAGTTCATTAAGTATTGTGATGAGTGGAATCATGGAGCATTGCGATGACAGGGGTCATGGAGCATTGTGATGACAAGGGCAAGGAGCATTGTGTTGACATGGGCATGGAGCATTGGTCTGACTAGTTTCATGGATTATTGCAATGATATTGGGCATGGCGCATTTTGATGACAAGGGCATGGAGCATTGTTATGACAAGGTCATGGATGATTGTGATGGCAAAGGTAATGGAGCATTGTGATGACAAGGGCCTAGAGCATTGTGATGAAAAGGGTCAGGGAGCATTGTGATGACAAGGGCATGGAGCATTGCGATGAAAAGGTCCATTGAGAATTTTGATGACAAGTTCGTGAAGCATTGTGATGACACACGCATGGAGCTTTCTATGACAGGGTAATGGAGTATTGCGATGACAAGTGCATGGAGAATTGTGATGAGAAGAGCATGTAACATTTTGATGAGAAGTGTCATGGAGCATTGTGATGACAGGGACGTGGAGAATTGTGATGCAAAGGGACATGGTGCATTGTGATGACCAGGGCATGGAGCATAGTGATGGCAAGACCGTGGAGCACTGTGATGAGAAGACCCCGGATAATTGTGATGACGAGCGTCTGGAGCACTGTAATGACAAGGGGCATGGAGCATTGTGATGACAGGTGTCATGGAGCATTGTCATGACAGGGGTCATGGAGCATTGTGATGACAAGTGTCATGGAACACTCTGATGACAAGCTTGTGGAGCATTGTGATGACAATGGCATGGAGCATTGTGATGAAAAAGGCATGGAGCCTTTTCATGACCATGTTCAAGGAGCATTCTGATGACAAGTGTCAGAGAGCATTGTGATGACTATGTATTGAGCATTGTGATGACAAAGGTCATGGAGCATTGTGATGACAAGGTCATGGATTATTGTGATGATAGGCATCATGGAGCGTTGTGATGACAAGTGTTATGGAACATTGTGATCACAGGGTTTGGAGCATTGTGATGACAGAGGTCATGGATCATTTTGACTTCATGGAGAATGGAGCATTGTGATGACAAGGGCATAAAGCAAAGTGATCCCAAGGTTTTTGGAGGATTGTGATGACAATGGGAATGGAGTATTGGTGATAACAAGCTCATGGAGCATTCTGATGACAAGCTCGTGGAGATTTGTGATGACAATTGCATGGAGCATTGTGGTGAAAAGGGCAAGGAACATTGTGATGAAAAAGGCAAGGAGCCTTTTCTTGACAGGATTCAAGGAGCATTCTGCTGACAAGTATCAAGGAGCATTGTGATGACATGTGTATTGAGTAATGTGATGAAAAAGATCATGGAGCATTGTGATGACAAGGGCATGGATTATTGTGATGACAGGCATCATGGAGCGTTGTGATGACAAGTGTTATGGAACATAGTGATCACAAGGGTTTGGAGCTTTGTAATGACAGAGGTCATGGATCACTTTGAATTCAAGGAGCATGGAACATTGTGATGACACGGGCATGAAACAATGTGATCACAAGGTTCATGGAGGATTGTGATGTCAATGGGAATGGAGTATTGGTGATAACAAGCTCATGGAGCATTGTGATGACAAGGTTATGTAGCATTTTGCTGACAAAGGCATGGAGCATTGTGATGACAACGGTCATGGAGCACTGTGATGAAAAGCATCACGGAGCATTGTGATTACAGGGGTCATGGAGCATTGGGATGACAAGGGCATGGATCATTGTGATGACAATTGTCATGGAGCATTTTGATGACAAGAGTCCCGGATCATTTTGTTGTCAGGGTCATGGAGCATTGTGATGACTGTGGTCATGGAGCACTGTGATGACAGTGGTCCTGGAGCATTGTGATGAGAAGGTCAAAGAGAATTGGGCTGAAAATGTTCATGGAGTATTGTGATGACATGGGTCATGGAACAGTGTGATGACAAGAGAATGGAGTATGGTGATGACAAGGTCCTGGAGCATTGTGAGGAGAACACCATGGAGCTTTGTGATGACAAGTCTCATGGAGCATTCTGATGAAAAGGGGCATGGATCATTGTGATTACAGGTGTCTTGGAGCATTGTGATGACAAGGGCATGGAGCATTGTGATGAGAAGGCCATGGAGCACTTTGATGACTTGCCTCATGGAGCTTTGTGATGACAAGGGCATGGAGCATTGTCATTACAGGGGTCTTGGAGCATTGTGAAGAAAATGGCATGGATCATTGTGATGAAAATGGCATGGAGCCTTGTCATGACAGGGTTCAAGGAGCATAGTGCTGGCAAGTGTCATGGAGCATTGTGCTGACAAAGGCTTGGAGCATTGTGATGACAAGGGTCACAGAGCATTGTGATGCAAAGTTCATGGAGCATTGTGGTGACAAAGGTCAAATAACCATGTGATGACGAGGGCATGGACCATTGTGATGACAAATGTCATGAAGCATTGTGATGACAGGAGTCACAGAGCATTGTGATGACAGGCGTCATGGAGCATTGTGATGACAAGGGCATGGAGCATTGTGATGACAGGGGCATGGAGCATTGGTCTTACTCGTTTCATGGATTATTGTGATGACAGTGGGCATGGCGCATTGTGATGACAAGGGTATGGAGCATTACGATGACAAGGTCATAGAGTATTGTGAAGACAGGTGTTAGGGAGCATTGTGATGACATATGTCATGGTCCATTGTGATGACAATGGCATGTAGCATTGTGATGAAAAAGGCATGGAGCCTTTACAGGACAGGGTTCAAGGAGCATTCTGACATGTGTATTGAGTATTGTGATGACAATGGCATGGTGCATTGTGATGCCAAGTATCATGGAGGATTCTGATGACAAAGGTAATGGAGCAATGTGATGGCAAGGTCTTGGAGCATTGTGATGAGAAGACCATGGATAATTGAGATGATGAGCGTCATGGGGCGTTGTGATAACAAGTGTTTTGGAACATTGTGATCACAAGGTTTTGGAGCCTTGTGATGACAGAGACCATGGAGCATTTTGATTTCATTGTGATGACAATAGAATGAAGCATTATGATGATGGGCATGGTGCATTGTGATGAGAAGCGTCATGGAGCTTTGTGATGAAAAGAGCATGGAGCATTGCGTGAGTGTTCATAGAGCATTGTGATGACAATGGCATGGAGCATTGTGATGAGTGGACTCATGGAGCATTGCGATGACAGGGGTCATGGAGCATTGTGATGACAAGGGCAAGGAACATTGTGATGACAGGGGCATGGAGCAATTTGATGAAAAGTGTCATGGAACATTTTGACAACAGGGTTTATGGAACATTGTGATGTCAAGGGTCATGGAGCATTGTGATGAAAAGGGTCATGGAGCAATTTGATGATAGGTGTTATGGAACATTGTGATGTCAGGGGTCATGGAGCATTGTGATGATAAGGTCATGTAGCACTGTGATGACAGGGGTCATGGAACATTGTGATGACAGGGGTGAGGGATTATTGTGATGACTAGTGATGGAACATTGTGATATCAGTGGTGAGATAGCATTTTGATGGGAAGTGCATGGAGCATTGTGAGGACAAGCTTTATGGAACATTGTGATGACAATGTTGTGGAGCATTTTGATGACAAGCGCATGGTACATTGTGATGACATGGGTCATGGAGCATTTTGCTTACAAGCGCATGGAGCATTGTGATGACAAGGGTCATGGAGCATTGTGCTGACAAAGGCATGGCGCATTGTGATGACAAGGTTCACAGAGAATTGTGATGAAAAATTCCTGGAGAATTGTGGTGACAAATGTAACAGATCCTGGGGATGACGAGGGCATGGACCACTGTTATGACAAAGTTCATGAAGTATTGTGATGAGTGGAATCATGGAGCATTGCGATGACAGGGTTCATGGAGCATTGTGATGACAAGGGCAAGGAGCATTGTGTTGACATGGGCATGGAGCATTGGTCTGACAAGTTTCAAGGATTATTGCAATGACATTGGGCATGGCACATTTTGATGACAAGGGCATGGAGCATTGTTATGACAAGGTCATGGATGATTGTGATGGCAAAGGTAATGGAGCATTGTGATGACAAGGGCCTGGAGCATTGTGATGAAAAGGGTCAGGGAGCATTGTGATGACAAGGGCATGGAGCATTGCGATGAAAATGTCCATTGAGAATTCTGATGACAATTTCGTGAAGCATTGTGATGACACGCGCATGGAGCTTTCTATGACAGGGTCATGGAGCATTGCGATGACAAGTGCATGGAGAATTGTGATGACAAGTGTCATGGAGCATTTTGATGACAAGAGTCCCGGATCATTATGTTGTCAGTGGTCATGGAGCATTGTAATGACAAGGGAATGGAGTATGTTGATGACAAGGTCCTGGAGCATTGTGATGAGAACAGCATGGAGCTTTGTGATGACAAGTCTCATGGAGCATTCTGATGAACAGGGGCATGGGGAATTGTGATTACAGGTGTCTTGGAGCATTGTGATGACAAGGGCATGGGGCATTCTGATGAGAATGCCATGGAGCACTCTGATGACATGCGTCGTGGAGCTTTGTGAGGACAAGGGCATGGAGCATTGTCATTAGAGTGGTCTTGGAGCATTGTGAAGAAAATGGCATGGATCATTGTGATGAAAAAGGCATGGAGCCTTGTCATGACAGGGTTGAAGGAGCATAGTGATGGCAAGTGTCATGGAGCATTGTGCTGACAAACGCTTGGAGCATTGTGATGACAAGGGTCACAGAGCATTGTGATGAAAAGTTCATGGAGCATTGTGGTGACAAAGGTCAAATAGCCATGTGATGACGAGTTCATGGACCATTTTGTGATGACAAATGTCATGAAGCATTGTGATGAGAGGAGTCACGGAGCATTGTGATGACAGTCGTCATGGAGTATTGTGATGACAAGTGCATGGAGCATTGTGATGATAGGGGCATGGTGCATTGGTCTTACACGTTTCATGGATTATTGTGATGACAGTGGGCATGGCGCATTGTGATGACAAGGGCATGGAGCATTGTGAAGACAATGTAATAGAGTTTTGTGAAGACAGGTGTCAGGGAGCATTGTGATGACATATGTCATGGTCCATTGTGATGACAATGGCATGTAGCATTGTGATGGAAAAGGCATGGAGCCTTTTCATGACAGGGTTCAAGGAGCATTCTGACATGTGTATTGAGTATTGTGATGACAATGGCATGGTGTATTGTGATGCCAAGTACCATGGAGGATTCTGATGACAAAGGTAATGGAGCAATGTGATGACCATATCTTGGAGCATTGTGTTGAGAAGGCCTTGGAGCATTCTGATGAAATGCTTCATGGAGCTTTGTGATGAAAACGGCATGGAGCATTCTGATCACAAGGGTCATGGAGCTTTGTGATGACAAGGCCTTGGAACACTGTGATGGCAGGGGTCATGGAGCATTGTTATGACAGGGGTAATGGAGCATTGTTAGGACAAGTGCATGGAGCATTGGTCTGAAAAGTTTCATGGATTATTGGGATGAGAGTGGGAATGGAGCATTGTGGTGACAAGGGCACGGAACACTGTGATACATGTGTCATGGTGGATTGTAATGACAAGGGCATGGAGCATTGTGATGAGAAGGGCATCGAGCATTGTGATGAGAAGCGTCATGGAGCTTTGTGATGAAAAGGGCATGGAGCATTGCGTGAGTGTTCATGGAGCATTGTGATGACAATGGCATGGAGCATTGTGATGAGTGGAATCATGGAGTATTGCGATGACAGGGGTCATGGAGCATTGTGATGCCAAGGTCAAGGAACATTGTGATGACAGGGGCATGGAGCAATTTGTTGAAAAGTGTCATGGAACCTTTTGATGACAGGGGTTATGGAACATTGTGATGTCAGGGGTCATGGAGCATTGTGATTAAAAGGGTCATGGAGCATTTTGGTAATAGGTGTTATGGAACATTGTGATGTCAGGGGTCATGGAGCATTGTGATGATAAGGTCATGGAGCATTGTGATGACAGGGGTCATGGAACATTGTGATGACAGGGGTGAGGGAGTATTGTGATGACTAGTGAGGGAACATTGTGATATCAGTGGTGAGATAGCATTTTGATGGGAAGTGCATGGAGCATTGTGAGGACAAGCTTTATGGAGCATTGAGATGACAATGTGGTGGAGCATTTTGATGACAAGTGCATGGTACATTGTGATGACATGGGTCATGGAGCATTTTGCTGACAAGCACATGGAGCATTGTGATGACAAGGGTCATGGAGCATTCTGCTGACAAAGGCATGGCGCATTGTGATGACAAGGTTCACAGAGAATTGTGATGAAAAATGCATGGAGTATTGTGGTGACAATGGTAACAGAGCCTTGGGATGACGAGGGCATGGACCATTGTAAAGACAAAGTTCATGAAGTATTGTGATGAGTGGAATCATGGAGCATTGCGATGACAGGGGTCATGGAGCATTGTGATGACAAGGGCAAGGAGCATTGTGTTGACATGGGCATGGAGCATTGGTTTGACAAGTTTCATGGATTATTGCAATGACATTGGGTATGGCACATTTTGATGACAAGGGCATGGAGCATTGTTATGACAAGGTCATGGATGATTGTGATGGCAAAGGTAATGGAGCATTGTGATGACAAGGGCCTGGAGCATTGTGATGAAAAGAGTCATGGAGCATTGTGATGACAAGGGTCATGGAGCATTGTGCTGACAAGGGTCATGGAGCATTGTGATGACAAGTGCCATTGAGAATTTTGATGACAATATCGTGAAATATTGTGATGATAAGTGCATGGTGCTTGCAATAACAGGGGTCATGGAGCATTGTGATGACATGTGCATGGAGAATTGTGATGAAAAGAGCACGTAACACTGTGATCAGAAGTGTCATGCAGCATTGTGATGACAAGGACGTGGAGCATTGTGATGAAAAGGGCATGGAGCATTGTGATGACAGTGGTCATGGAGCATTCTGATGATAAGCTCCTGGAGTTTTGTGATGACAATGGCATGGAGCATTGTGATGAAAAGGGCATGGAGCATTGTGGTGAAAAAGGCATGGAGCCTTTTCATGACAGGGTTCAAGGAGCATTCTGATGACAAGTGTCATGGAGCATTGTGATGACAAGTGTATTGAGCATTGTGATGACAAAGTTCATGGAGCATTGTGATGACAAGGGCATTTAGTATTGTGATGACAGGCATCATGGAGCGTTGTTATGACAAGTGCTATGGCTCATTGTGATCACAATTGTTTGAGACATTGTGATGACAGAGGTCATGGAACATTTTGATTTCAAGGAGCATGGAGCACTGTGATGACATGGACATGAAGCAATGTGTTCCCAAGGTTCATGGAGGATTGTGATGATAATGGGAAGGGAGTATTGTGATGACAAGCGCATGGAGCATAGTGATGACAAGGTCATGTAGAATTTTGCTGACAAAGGCATGGGGCATTGTGATGACAAGTGTCATGGAGAACTGTGGTGAGAAGCGTCATGGAGCATTGTTATTACAGGTGTCATGGAGCATTGTGATGACAAGAGCATAGATTATTTTGATGACAAGGAGAATTTTGATGCCAAGAGTCCCGGATCGTTGTGTTGTCATGGGTCATGGAGCATTGTGATGACAGGGGTTATGGAGCATTTTGATGAGAAGGTCATGGAACATTGGGATGGAAATATTCATGGAGTATTTTGATGACAGTTGTCATGGAGTATTATGATGACAAGGGAATGGAGCATTGTGATGACAAGGGTCATGGTGCATTGTGATGACAAGGGCATGGAGCCTTGTGAGGACAATGACCATTGAGAATTTTGATGTCAAATTACTGAAGCATTTTAATGACAAGCGCTTGGAGCTTGCTATGACATTGGTCATGGAGCATTGCGATGACAAGTGCATGAAGAATTTTGACGACAAGTGCATGTAACATTGTGATGAGAAGAGTCATGAAGAATTGTGATGACAAGGAGGTGGAGAATTTTGATGACAAGGGACATGGAGCATTGTGATGACCAGGGCATGTAGCATTGTGATGGCAAGACCGTGGAGCATTGTGATGAGAAGTCCATGGATAATTGTGATGACGAGCGTCATGGAGCACTGTAATGACAAGGTGCATGGAGCATTGTGATGACAGGTGTAATGGACCATTGTGATGACAGGGGTCATGGTCCACTGAGATGACAATATTCATGGAACATTCGGATGACAAGCTCGTGGAGTATTGTGATGACAATGACATGGAGCATTTGATGAAAAGGGCATGGATCCTTGTGATGAAAAATGCAAGGAGCCTTTTCATGACATGGTTCAAGGAGCATTGTGACGACAAGTCTCAGGGAGCAGTGTGATGACAAGCGTATTGAGCATTATGATGACAAACGTCATGGAGCATTGTGATGACAAGGGAATGGAGTATTGTGATGAAAGGCATCATGGCGCATTGTGATGACAAGTGTTATGGCACATTGTGATCACAAGAGTTTGGAGCATTTTGATGACAGAGGTCATGGATCATTTTGATTTCATGGAGCATGGAGCATTGTGATGACAAGGGCATGAAGCAATGTGATCCCAGATTCATGGAGGATTGTGATGACAATGGGAATGGAGTATTGTGAAGACAAGCACATGGAGCATTGTGATGACAAGGTCATGTAACATTTTGCTGACAAAGGCATGGAGCATTGTGATGACAATCGTCATCTAGCACTGTCATGACAAGTGTAACGGAACATTGTGATTACAGGGGTCATGGAGCATTGGGATGTCAAGGGCATGGAGCATTGTGAAGTCAAGTGTCATGGAGCATTTTGATGACAAGACTCCTGGATCATTGCGTTGTCAGGGTTCATGGAGCGTTCTGATGACAGTGGTAATGGAGCATTGTGATGACAGGGGTCATTGAGCATTATGATGAGAAGGTCATGGAGCATTGGGCTGAAAATATTCATGGAGAATTGTGATGACAGGGGTTATGGAGCATTGTAATGACCAGGGAATGGAGAATTGTGATGACAAGGTCCTGGAGCATTGTGAGCAGAAGACTATGGAGCCTTGTGATGACAAGTCTCATGGAGCATTCTGATGAAAAGGGGCATGGAGCATTGTGATTACAGGGGTCGTGGAGCATTGTGATGACAAAGGAATGGAGCATTGTGATGAGAAGGCCATGGAACATTCTGATGACATGTGTCAAGGAGCTTTGTGGTGACAATGGCATGGAGCATTGTGATTACAGGGGTCATGGAGCATTTTGATGAAAAGGGAATGGATCATTTTGATTAAAAAATGCATGGAGCCTTGTCATGACAGGGTTCAATGAGCATACTGATGACAAGTGTCAAGGAGCATTGTGATGGCAAGGGTATTGAGCATTATGATGACAAATATCATGGAGCATTGTGATGAGAAGACCATGGATAATTGTGATGACAAGCGTCATGGGGCTTTGTGATGACAAGTGTTATGGAACATTGTGATCAAATGGGTTTGGAGCATTGTTATGACAGAGGTCATGGAGCGTTTTGATTTCATTTTGATGACAATAGCATGAAGCATTATGATGATGGGCATGGTGCATTTTGATGACAGGGTTCATGGAGCATTGAGATGAAAAGCGGCATGGAGCATTGTGATTACAGGGGTCTTGGAGCATTGTGATGACAATGGCATGGAGCATTGTGATGAGAAATCCATGGACCACTCAGATGGCATGCGTCATTGAGCTTTGTGATGACAAAAGCATGGAACATTTAGAAGAAAAGGGGCATGGAGCATTGTGATTAAAGGGGTCTTGGAGCATTGTGATGACAATGGCATGGAGCATTGTGATGAGAAGTCCATGGACCACTCTGATGACATGTGTCATGGAGGTTTGTGATGACAAAGGCATGGAGCATTGTTATAACAGGTATCTTGGAGAATTGTGATGACAATGTCATGGAGCATCGTGCTGACAAGCGTCATGAAGATTTGTGATGACAACGGTCATGGAGCATTTTGATGACAAGGGCGTGGTTCTTTGTGATGAGAAGGGCAGTAGAGCATTGTGATGAAATAAGTCAGGGAGCCTTTTGATGACAAGGGTGTGGTGCATTGTAATGAGAAGAGCAGAGAGCATTGTGATGACAGGGTCATGGAGGAATTTGATGAAAAGGGTCATGACACATTTGGATGACAGGGGTTATGTAACATTGTGATATCAGGTGTCATGGAGCATTGTGATTAAAAGGGTCATGGATCATTTTGATGACAGGTTTTATGGAACATTGTGATGTCAGGAGTCATGGAGCATTGTGATGATAAGTGCATGTAGCAGTGTGATGACAGGGTCATGGAACATTTTGATGACAGGGGTGAGGGAATATTGTGATGACTAGTTATGGAACATTGTGATATCAGTGTTGAGAGAGCATTTTGATGAGAAGTTCATGGAGAATTGTTATGACATAGTTTATGGAGCATTGTGATGAAAAGGGTCATGGAGTATTCTGATGAGAAGTTTGTGGAGTATTGTGATGAGAATGGCATGGAGCATTGAGATGAAAAGGGCATGGAGAAATGTGATGTAAAAGGCATGGACCCTTTTAATGACAGGGTTCAAAGAGCATTCTGACGACAAGTGTCAGGGAACATTGTGATAACAAGGGAATGGAGCATTGTGATGAGAAGGTCCTGAAGCATTGTGATGAGAAAACCATGGAGCCTTGTGATGACAAGTCTCATGGAGCATTCTGATGAAAAGGGGCATGGTGCATTGAGATTACAGGGGGCTTGGAGCATTGTGATGACAAGGGCATGGAGCATTGTGAGGAGAAGGCCATGGAGCATTCTTGTAACATGCATCATGGAGCTTTGTGATGACAAGGGCATGGAACATTGTGATTACAGGGCTCTTGGATCATCGTGATGACAATGGTCATGGAGTCTTTTGATGACAAGGCCGTGGAACATTGTGATGGCATGGGACATGGAGCATTGTTATGACAGGGGTAATGGAGCATTTTGATGACAAGGGAATGGAGCATTGGTCTGAAACATTTTATGGATTATTGTGATGAGAGTGGGCATGGAGCATTGTGATGACAAGGGCCGGAACAATGTGATAAATGGGTCATAGAGTATTGTAATGACAGGGGCATGGTGCATTGTGATGAGAAGGGCATCAAGCATTGTGATGATAAGCCTCATGGAGCTTTGTGATGACAAGGGCATGGAGCAATGCGATGAGAGGGTTCATGGAGCATTGTGATGACAGTGGCATGGAGCATTGTGATGCTAAGGCTCATGGTGCTTTGTGATGACAAATGTCATGGAGCATTTTGATGCCATGGGCGTGGTGCATTGTGATGAGACGGGCTAGGATCATTGTGAAGACAGGGTCATGGAGCAATTTGATGCAAAGTCATGGAACATTTTGATGACAGGGGTCATGGAACATTGTGATGACAGGGGTGAGGGTGTATTGTGACAAGTAGTGATGGAACATTGTGATATCTGTGGTGAGAGAGCATTTTGATGAGAAGTGCTTGGAGCATTGTGATGACAAGCTTTATGGAGTATTGTGATGACATGGTTGTGGAGCATTGTGATGACAAGCGCATGGCGCATTGTGATGGCATGGGTCATGGAGCATTGTGCTGACAAGCGAATGGAGCATTGTGATGACAAGATCTTGGAGCATTGTGATGACATGGGTGATGGAGCATTGTGATGACAAGGGCATGGAGCATTGTGATGACAAGGGCCATTGAGTACTTTGATGACAAGGTCGTCAAGCATTGTGATGACAAGCACATGGAGCTTGCTATGACAGGGGTCATGGAGCATTGCGATGACAATTGCATGGAGAATTGTGATGACAAGAGCATGTAACATTGTGATGAGAAGTGTCATGGAGCATTGTGATGACAAGGACGAGGAGAATTGTGATGACAAGGGACATGGAGTATTGTGATGACCAGGGCATGGAGCATTTTGATGGAAAGACCGTGGAGCATTCTGATGAGAAGACCATGGATAATTGTGATGATCAGCATTATGGAGTACTTTAATGACAAGGGGCATGGATCATTGTGATTACAGGGTTCTTGGAGCATTGTGATGACAATTTTCATGGAGCCTTGTGATGACAAGAGCATGGAGCATTCTGATGAGAAGGCCATGGAGCATTCTGATGACATTCGTCATTGAGCTTTGTGTGACCAGTGCATGGTGAATTGTGATTAAAGGGGTCATGGAGCATAGTGATGACAAGGTTCATGGAGCCATGTGATGAAAAGGCTGTGGAACATTGCAATGGCAGGTGTCATGGAGCATTGTGATGACAGGGGTAATGGAGCATTGTGATGACAAAGGCATGGAGCATTGGTCTGAAAAGTTTCATGGATTATTGTGATGAGAGTGGGCATGGAGCATTGTGATGACAAGGGCACGGAACACTGTGATACATGGGTCATGGAGGATTGTAATGACAAGGGAATGGAGCATGGTGATGAGAAGGGCATCAAACATTGTGATGACAAGCGTCATGGAACTTTGTGATGACAAGAGCATGGAGCAATGTGATGAGAGGGTTCATGGAGCATTGTGATGACAATGACATGGAGCATTGTGATGCCAAGGGTCAAGGAACAGTGTGATGACAAAGGTCATGGATCATTTTGATGACAAGAGCATGGTGCATTGTGATGAGAAGGGCAGGGAGCATTGTGATGACAAGGGCATGAAGCAATGTGATCCCAAGTTTCATGGAGGATTGTGATGATAATGGGAATGGAGTATTGGTGATAACAAGTCATGGAGCATTGTGATGACAAGGGTCATGGAGCACTGTGATGACAATCGTCACAGAGCATTTTGATTACATGGGTCATGGAGCATTGGGATTACATGGGCATGGATCATTGTGTTGACAAGTGTCATGGAGCATTTTGATGACAACAGCCCCGGATCATTTTGTTTACAGGGTCATGGAGCATTGTGATGACATTGGTCTTGGAGCATTGTGATGAGAATGTCATGGAGCATTGGGCTGAAAATATTCATGGAGTATTGTGATGACAGTGGTCATGGAGCATTGTGATGAGGAGGTCAAAAGAATTGGGCTGAAAATGTTCATGGAGTATTGTGATGACAGGGGTCATGGAACATTGTGATGACAAGGGCGTGGAGTATGGTGATGACAAGTTCCTGGAGCATTGTGATGAGAACACCATGGAGCTTTGTGATGACAAGTCTCATGGAGCATTCTGATGAAAAGGGGCATGGAACATTGTGATTACAGTTGTCTTGGAGCATTGTGATGACAATGGCATGGAGCATTGTGATGAGAAGGCCATGGAGCACTCTGATGACATGTCTCATGGAGCTTTTTGATGACAAGGGCATGGAGCATTGTCATTAATGGGCTCTTGGAGTATTGTGAAGAAAATGGCATGGATCATTGTGATGAAAAAGGCATGGAGCCTTGTCCTGAAAGGGTTCAAGGAGGATACTGATGGCAAGTGTCATGGATCATTGTGCTGACAAAGGCTTGGAGCATTGTGATAACAAGGGTCACAGAGCATTGTGATGCAAAGTTCATGGAGTATTGTGGTGACAATGGTCACATAGCCATGTGATGACGAGGGCATGGACCATTGTGATGACATATGTCATGAATCACTGTGATGACTGGAGTCGCAGAGCATTGTGATGACAGGCGTCATGGAGCATTGTGCTGACAAGGGCATGGAGCATTGTGATGACAGGGACAAGGAGCATTGGTCTTAAACGTTTCATGGATTGTTGTGATGACAGTGGGCATGGCGCATTGTGATGACAAGGGCATGGAGCATGGTGATGACAAGGTCATAGAGTATTGTGAAGACAGGTGTCAGGGAGCACTGTGATGACATATGTCATGGTCCATTGTGATGACAATGGCATGGAGCATAGTGATGCCAAGTGTCATGGAGGATTGTGATGACAAAGGTAATGGAGCATTGTGATGACAAGGGTCATGGAGCATTTTGATGACAAGGGCCATTGAGAATTTTGATGACAATGTCGTGAAATATTGTGATGACAAGTGCATGGTGCTTGCAATGACAGGGGTCATGGAGCATTGTGATTACAGGTGGATAATTTTGATGACAAGAGCATGTAACATTGTGATGAGAAGTGTCATGGAGCATTGTGAATTGAAGGACGTGGAGAATTGTGATGACAAGGGACATGGAGCATTGTAATGACCAGGGCATGGAGCATTGTGATGGCAAGACCGCATAGCATTGTGATGAGAAGACCATAGATAATTGTGATGATGAGTGTCATGGAGCACTGTAATGACAAGGGGCATGGAGCATTGTGATGACAGTGGTCATGGAGCATTTTGATGACAAGGATCATGGAGAATTCTGATGACAAGCTTGTGGAGTATTGTGATGAGAATGGCATGGAGCATTGAGATGAAAAGTGCATGGAGCATTGTGATGAAAAAGGCATGGAGCCTTTTCAGGACAGGGTTCAAGGAGCATTCTGATGACAAGTGTCGGGGAACATTGTGATGACAAGGGAATGGAGCATTGTGATGACAAGGTCCTGAAGCATTGTGATGAGAAGACCATGGAGCCTTGTGATGACAAGTCTCTTGGAGCATTCTTATGAAAAGGGGCGTGGAGCATTGTGATTACAGGGGGCTTGGAGCATTGAGATGACATGGTCATGGAGCATTGTGGTGAGAAGGCCATGGAGCATTCTGATGACATGTGTCATGGAGCTTTGTGATGACAAGGGCATGGAGCATTGTGATTACAGGGGTCTTGGAGCATTGTGATGAAAAGGCATGGATCATTGTGATGAAAAAGGCATGGAGCCTTGTCATGACTGGGTTCAAAGGGCATACTAACGACAAGTGTCAAGGAGCATTGTGAGGACAAGTATATTGAACTTTGTTATGACAAACTTCATGAAGCATTGTGATGAGTAGAGTCATGGAGCATTGTGAAGACAGGGTTCATGGAGCATTGTGATGACAAGGGCAAGAGCATTGTGATGACAGGAGCATGGAGCATTGGTCTGACAAGTTTCATGGATCATTGCAATGACAGTGGGCATGGCGCATTTTGATGACAAGGGCATGGAGCATTGTGATGAAAAGGTCATTGAGGATAGTGATGGCAAAGGTAATGGAGCATTGTGATGACAAGGGCTTGGAGCATTGTGATGACAAGGGTCATTGAGCATTGTAATGACAAGGGCATTGTGCATTGTGATGACAAGTGCCATTGAGAATTTTGATGACAAGTTCGTGAAGCATTGTGCTGACACACGAATGGAGGTTGCTATGACACGGTCATGGAGCATTGCGATGACAAGTGCATGGATAATTGTGATGACAAGAGCATGTAACATTGTGATGAGAAATGTCATGGAGCATTGTGATGACAAGGACGTGGAGAATTGTGTTGAAAAAGGACGTGGAGCATTGTGATGACCAG
Source organism: Mesoplodon mirus (assembly GCF_964341445.2). NCBI lineage: Eukaryota > Metazoa > Chordata > Mammalia > Artiodactyla > Ziphiidae > Mesoplodon > Mesoplodon mirus. The sequence goes on along the minus strand of NC_138976.1, from coordinate 198,301,035 downwards.
GGCATGGAGCATTGTGATGGCAAGACCGTGGAGCATTGTGATGAGAAGACCATGGATAATTGTGTTGATGAGCCTCAAGGAGCACTGTAATGACAAGGGGCATGGAGCATTGTGATGACAGTGTCCTGGAGCATTGTGATGATAAGTGTCATGGAGCATTCTGATGACAAACTTGTGAAGTATTGTGATAACAATGACATGGAGCATTGAGATGAAAAGGGCATGGAGCATTTTGATGAAAAAGGCATGGAGCCTTTTCATGACAGTGTTCTGACGACAAGTGTCAGGGAGAATTGTGATGACAAGTGTATTCAGCATGGTTATGAAAAAGATCATGGAGCATTTTGATGACAAGGGCATGGAGTATTGTGATGACAGGTAACATGGAGCGTTGTGATGACAAGTGTTATGGCACATTGTGATCACAAGGATTTGGAGCATTGGGATGAGAGATGTCATGGATCATTTTGATTTCATGGAGCATGGAGCATTGTGAAGAAAAGGGCATGAAGCAAAGTGATCCCAAGGTTCATGGAGGATTGTGATGATAATGGGAATGGAGTATTGTGCTGACAAGAGAGTGGAGCATTGTGATGACATGGTCATGTAGCATTTTGCTGACAGAGACATGGAGCATTGTGATGACAGTGGTCATGGAGCATTCAGATGACAAGCTCGTGGAGATTTGTGATGACAATGGCATGGAGCATTATGATGAAAAGGGCATGGAGCATTGTGATGAAAAAGGTATGGAGCCTTTTCTTGACAGGGTACAAGGAGCATTCTGATGACAAGTGTCAGGGAACATTGTGATGACAAGTGTATTGAGCATTGTGATGAAAAGGTCATTGAGCATTGTGATGACAAGGGCATGGAGTATTGTGATGACAGGCATCATGGAGCGTTTTGATGACAAGTGTTATGGCACATTGTGATCATAAGGCTTTGAGGCATTGTGATGACAGAGGTCATGGAATATTTTGATTTCAAGGGGCATGGAGCATTGTGATGACACAAAAATGAAGCAATGTGATCCAAAGGTTCATGGAGGATTGTGATTATAATGGGAAGGGAGTATTGTGATGACAAGCGCATTGAGCATTGTTATGACAAGGTCATGTAGAATTTTGCTGACAAAGGCATGGAGTATTGTGATGACAATTGTCATGGAGAACTGTGGTGAGAAGCGTCACAGAGCATTGTTATTACAGGTGTCATGGAGCATTGGGATGACAAGTGTATGGATCATTTTGATGACAAGTTTCATGGAGAATTTTGATGACAAGAGTCCGGGATCATTGTGTTGTCATGGGTCATGGAGCATTGTGATGACAGGGGTCATGGAGCATTGTGATGAGAAGGTCTTGGAGCATTGGGATGAAAATATTCATGGAATATTGTGATGACAGTGGTCATGGAGTATTGTGATGAGAAGGGAATGGAGCATTGTGATGACAATGGTCATGGAGCATTGTGATGACAAGGACAAGGAGCCTTGTGAGGACAATGGCCATTGAGAATTTTGATGTCAAATTCATGAAGCATTTTGTTGACAAGCGCATGGAGCTTGCTATGACAGCAGTCATGGAGCATTGCGATGACAAGGAGGTGGAGAAATTTGATGACAAGGGACATGGAGCATTGTGATGACCAGGGCATGCAGCATTGTGATGGCAAGACCGTGGAGCATTGTGATGAGAAGTCCATGGATAATTGTGATGACGAGCGTCATGGAGCACTGTAATGGCAAGGGGCATGGAGCATTGTGATGACAGGTGTCATGGTACATTGTGATGACAGGGGTCATGGACCATTGAGACGACAATATTCATGGAACATTCTGATGACAAGCTTGTGGAGTATTGTGATGACAATGGCATGGAGCATTTGATGAAAAGGGCATGGACCCTTGTGATGAAAAAGGCAAGGAGCCTTTTCATGACAGGGTTCAAGGAGCATTGTGATGACAAGTCTCAGGGAGCAGTGTGATGACAAGCGTATTGAGCATTATGATGACAAACGTCATGGAGCATTGTGATGAGAAGACCATGGAGCCTTGTGATGACAAGTCTCATGGAACATTCTGATGAAAAGGGGCATGGAGCATTGTGATTACAGGGGCGTGGAGCATTGTGATGACAAGGGAATGGAGCATTGTGATGAGAAGGCCATGGAACATTCTGGTGACATGCGTCATGGAGCTTTGTGATGACAAGGGCATGGAACATTGTCATTACAAGGGTCATGGAGCATTGTGATGAAAAGGGCATGGATCATTGTGATGAAAAATGCATGGAGCCTTGTCATGACAGGGTTCAAGGAGCATACTGACGACAAGTGTCATGGAGCATTGTGATGGCAAGGGTATTGAGCATTGTGATGACAAATAGCATGGAGCATTGTGATGAGAAGACCATGGATATTTGTGATGACAAGCGTCATGGGGCGTTGTGATGACAAGTGTTATGGAACATTGTGATCACAAGGGTTTGGAGCATTGTGAAGACAGAGGTCATGGAGCATTTTGATTTCATTGTGATGACAATAGCATGAAGCATTATGATGATGGGCATGGTGCATTGTGATGACAGGGTTCATGGAGCATTGAGTTGAAAAGGGGCATGGAGCATTGTGATTACAGGTGTCTTGGAGCATTGTGATGACAATGGCATGGAGCATTGTGATGAGAAGTCCATGGACCACTCTGATGACATGCGTCATGGAGCTTTGTGATGATAAAGGCACGGAGCCTTTTAATAACAGGTATCTTGGAGAATTGTGATGACAATGTCATGGAGCATCGTGATGACAAGCATCATGAAGATTTGTGATGACAACGGTCATGGAGCATTTTGATGACAAGGGTGTGGTGCATTGTAATGAGAAGGGCAGGGAACATTGTGATGACAGGGCCATGGAGCAATTTGATGAAAAGGGTCATGACACATTTGGATGACAGGGGTTTTGGAACATTGTGATGTCAGGGGTCATGGAGCATTGTGATGATAAGGGCATGTAGCAATATGATGACGGGGTCATGGAACATTTTGATGACAGGGGTGAGGGAATATTGTGATGACTATTTATGGAACATTGTGATATCAGTGGTGAGAGAGCATTTTGATGAGAAATTCATGGAGAATTGTTATGACAAAGTTTATGGAGCATTGTGATGACAAGGGTCATGGAGAATTCTGATGACAAGCTTGTGGAGTATTGTGATGAGAATGTCATGGAGCATTGAGATGAAAAGGGCATGGAGAATTGTGTTGAAAAAGGCATGGAGCCTTTTCATGACAGGGTTCAAGGAGTATTCTGACGACAACGGTGAGGGAACATTGTGATGACAAGGTCCTGAAGCATTTTGATGAGAAGACGATGGAGCCTTGTGATGACAAGTCTCATGGAGCATTCTGAAGAAAAGGGGCATGGTGCATTGTGATTACAGGGGGCTTGGAGCATTGTGATGACAAGGGCATGGAGCATTGTGAGGAGAAGGCCATGGAGCATTCTGATAACATGCATCATGGAGCTTTGTGATGACAAGGGCATGGAGCATTGTGATTACAGTGGTCTTGGAGCATTGTGATGACAAGGTTCATGGAGCCTTGTGATGACAAGGCCGTGGAACATTGTGATGGCAGGGGTTATGGAGCATTGTTATGACGGGGTAAAGGAGCATTTTGATGACAAGGGCATGGGACATTGGTCTGAAAACTTTCATGGATTATTGTGATGAGAGTGGGCATGCAGTAATGTTATGACAAGGGCATGGAACAATGTGATCAAAGGGTAATAGAGGATTGTAATGACAAGGGCATGGAGCATTGTGATGAGAGGGTTCATGGAACATTGTGATGACAGTAGCATGGAGCATTGTGATGCTAAGGGTCATGGAGCTTTGTGATGACAAATGTCATGGAGCATCTTGATGCCAAGGGCACGGTGCACTGTGATGAGATGGGCAAGGATCATTGTGAAGACAGAGTCATGGAGCAATTTGATGAAAAATTCATGGATCATTTTGATGACAGTGTTTATGGAACATTGTGATGTCAGGTGTAATGGAGCATTGTGATGATAAGGGCAGGTAGCATTGTGATGACAGGGGTCATGGAACATTGTGATGTCAGTGGTGAGGGAGTATTGTGATGACTAGTGATGGAACATTGTGATATCAGTGGTGAGAGAGAATTGTGATGAGAAGTGTATGGAGCATTGTGATGACAAGCTTTATGGAGTATTGTGATGACAATGTTGTGGAGCATTGTGATGACAAGCGCATGGCTCATTATGATGACATGGGTCATGGAGCATTGTGCTGACAAGTGAATGGAGCATTGTGATGACAAGTGTCATGGAGCATTGTGCTGACAATAGCATGGAGCATTGTGATGACAAGGTCTTTGATCCTTGTGATGACATGGGTCATGGAACATTGTAATGACAAGGGAATGGAGCCTTGTGATGACAAGGGTCATTGAGAATTTTGATGACAAGGTCGTTAAGCATTGTGATTACAAGCGCATGGAGCTTGCTATGACAGGGGTCGTGGAGCATTGTGATGCCAAGTGCATGGAGAATTTGATGACAAGAGCATGTAACATTGTGATGAGAAATGTCATGGAGCATTGTGATGACAAGGACGTGCAGAATTGTGAGGACAAGGGACATGGAGCATTGTGATGACCAGGCATGGAGCATTTTGATGGAAAGACCGTGGAGCATTGTAATGAGAAGTCCATGGATAATTGTGATGACGAGCGTTATGGAGCACTTTAATGACCAGGGGCATGGATCATTGTGATTACAGGGTTCTTGGAGCATTGTGATGACAAGTGTCATGGAGCCTTGTGATGACAAGGGCATGGAGCATTCTGATGAGAAGGCCATGGAGCATTCTGATTACATGCGTCATTGAGCTTTGTGTGACCAGGGCATGGTGAATTGTGATTACAGGGGTCATGGAGCATCGTGATTACAAGGGTCATGGAGCCACGTGATGAAAAGGCTGTGGAACATTGCAATGGCAGGTGTCATGGAGCATTGTGATGACAAAGGCATGGAGCATTGGTCTGAAAAGTTTCATGGATTATTGTGATGAGAGTGGGCATGGAGCATTGTGATGACAAGGCCAGGAACACTGTGATACATGGGTCATGGAGGATTGTAATGACAAGGGCGTGGAGCATTGTGATGAGAAGGGCATTGTACATTGTGATGACAAGCGTCATGGAACTTTGTGATGACAAGAGCATGGAGCAATGTGATGACAGGGTTCCTGGAGCATTGTGATGACAATGACATGGAGCATTGTGATGCCAAGGGTCAAGGAACAGTGTGATGACAAAGGTCATGGAGCATTTTGATGACAAGCGCATGGTGCATTGTGATGAGAAGGGCAGGGAGCATTGTGATCCCAAGGGCATGAAGAAATGTGATCCCAAGTTTCATGGAGGATTGTGATGACAATGGGAATGGAGTATTGGTGATAACCAGCTCTTGGAGCATTGTGATGACAAGATCATGTAGCATTTTGCTGACAAAGGCATGGAGCATTGTGACGACAAGGGTCATGGAGCACTGTGATGACAAGCGTCATGGAGCCTTTTGATTTCAGGGGTCATGGAGCATTGGGATGACAAGGGCATGGATCATTGTGATGACAAGTGTCATGGAGCATTTTGATGACAAGAGTCCCGGATCATTTTCTTGTCAGGGTCTTGGAGCATTGTGATGACTGTGGTCATGGGGCATTGTGATGACAGTGGTCATGGAGCATTGTGATGAGAAGGTCATTGAGCATTGGGCTGAATATATTCATGGAGTATTGTGATGACAGTGGTCATGGAGCATTGTGATGAGAAGGTCAAAGAGAATTGGGCTGAGAATATTCATGGAGTATTGTGATGACATGTGTCATGGAACAGTGTGATGACAAGAGAATGGAGTATGGTGATGACATATTCCTGCAGCATTGTGATGAGAACACCATGGAGCTGGTGATGACAAATCTCATGGAGCATTCTGATGAAAAGGGGCATGGAGCATTTTGATTACAGGTGTCTTGGAGCATTGTGATGACAAGGGCCTGGAGCATTGTGATGAGAAGGCCATGGAGCACTCTGATGACATGCCCCATGGAGCTTTTTGATGACAAGGGCATGGAGCATTGTCATTACAGGGCTGTTGGAGTATTGTGAATAAAATGACATGGATCATTGTGATGAAAAAGGCATGGAGCCTTGTTATGACAGGGTTCAAAGATCATACTGATGGCAAGTGTCATGGAGCATTGTGCTGACAAAGGCTTGGAGCATTGTGATGACAAGTGTCACAGAGAATTGTGATGAAAAGTTCATGGAGCATTGTGGTGTCACAGGTCACATAGCCATGTGATGACTAGGGCATGGACCATTGTGATGACAAATGTCATGAAGCATTGTGATGACTGGAGTCACGGAGCATTGTGATGACAGGCGTCATGGAGCATTGTGATGACAAGGGCATGGAGCATTGTGATGACAGGGGCATGGAGCATTGGTCTTACAAGTTTCATGGATTGTTGTGATGATAGTGGGCATGGCACATTGTGATGACAAGGGCATGGAGCATTGTGATGAAAAGGTCATGGATTATTGTGAAGACAGGTATCAGGGAGCATTGTGATGACATATGTCATGGTCCATTGTGATGAATATGGCATGGAGCATTGTGATGCCAAGTGTCGTGGAGGATTGTAATGACAAAGGTCATGGAGCATTGTGATGACAAGGATCATGGAGCATTGTGATGACAAGTGTCATGGAGCATTGTGATGGCAAGGGCCATTGAGAATTTTGATGACAAGTTCCTGAAGCATTGTGATGACAAGTGCATGGTGCTTGCAATGACAGGGGTCATGGAGCATTGTGATGACAAGTTCATGGAGAATTGTGATGACACGGGCATGTAACATTGTGATGAGAAGTGTTATGGAGCATTGTGATGACAAGGACTTGGAGAATTGTGATGACATAGTACATGGAACATTGTGATGACCAGGATATGGAGCATTGTGATGGAAAGACCGTGGAGCATTGTGAAGAGAAGACCATGGATTATTGTGATGACGAGCATTATGGAGCACTTTAATGACAAGGGTCATGGATCATTGTGATTACATGGGTCTTGGAGCATTGTGATGACAAGAGTCATGGAGCCACGTGATGAAAAGGCTGTGGAACATTGCAATAGCAGGTGTCATGGAGCATTGTTATGACAGGGATAATGGAGCATTGTGATGACAAGGGTATGGAACATTGGTCTGAAAAGTTTCAAGGATTATTGTGATGAGAGTGGGCATGGAGCATTGTGATGACAAGGGCATGGAACACTGTGATACATGGGTCATGGAGGATTGTAATGACAAGCGCAGGGAGCATTGTTTTGATAAGGCTTCAAGCACTGTGATGACAAGGGTCATGGAGAACTGTGATGACAGTGGCATGGTTCAGTATGATGAGAGGGTTCATAGAGCATTGTGATGACAATGGCAATGAGCATTGTGATGCCGAGTGTCATGGAGCTTTGTGATGACAAAGGTCATGGAGCTTTTTGATGACAAGGGGGTGGGGCACTGTGATGTGAAGGGCAGGGATCTCTGTGATAAGAGTGTCATGGAGCAATTTGATGAAAAGTGTCATGAAACATATTGATAACTGGGGTTATGGAACATTGTGATGTCAGGGGTCATGGAGCCTTTTCATGAAAAGGTTCAAGGAGCATTTTGATGACAGGGGTTATGGAACATTGTGATGTCATTGGTCATGGAGCATTGCGATGATAAGGGCATATAGCATTGTGATGACAGGCGTCATGGAACATTGTGAAGACAGGGGTGAGGGCGTATTGTGATGACTAGTGATGGAACATGGTGATATCACTGGTGAGAGAGAATTTTGATGAGAAGTGCATGGAGCATTGTGATGACAGGTGTCATGGAGCATTGTGAAGAGAGGGGCATGGAGCATTGGTCTGAAAGTTTGATGGATTATTGTGATGACAGTGGGCATTGCACATTGTGATGACAATGTCATGGAATATTGTGAAGACAGGTGTCAGAGAGCACTGTGATGACATATGTCATGGTCCATTGCGATGACAATGGCATGGAGCACTGTGAGGCAAGTGTCATGGAGGATGGTGAATACAAAGGTAATGGAGCATTGTGGTGACAAGGGCTTGGAGCATTGTGATGACAAGGGTCATGGAGCATTTTGATGACAAGTTCATGGAGCATTTTGATGACAAGGGCATGGAGCTTGCTATGTCAGGGACATGGATCATTGCGATCACAAGTGCATGGAGAATTGTGATGACAAGAGCATGTAACATTGTGATGACCAGTGTCAAGGAACATTGTGATGACAAGGACGTGGAGAATTGTGATGACAAGGGACATGGAGCATATTGATGACCAGGGCATGGAGCATTGTGATGGCAAGACCGTGAAGCATTTTGATGAGAAGACCATGGATAATTGTGTTGGCAAGCGTCATGGAGCACTGTTTTGACAAGGGGCATGGAGCATTGTGATGACAAGAGTCATGGGGCATTCTGATGACAAGCTTGTGGAGTATTGTGATGACCATGGCATGGAGCATTGTGATGCAAAGGGCATGGAGCATTGTGATTAAAAAGGAATGGAGCCTTTTGATGACAGGCTTCAAGGAGCATTCTGATGACAAGTGTCAAGGAGCACTGTGATGACAAGTATATTGAGCATTGTGATGACAAATGTCATGGAGCATTGTGATGAGAAGGGCATGGAGTATTGTGATGACAGGCATCATGGAGCGTTGTGATGACAAGTGTTATGGAACATTGTGATCAAAAGGTTTGGAGCATTGTGATGACAGTGGTCATGTATCATTTTGATTTCAAGGAGCATGGACCATTGTGATGACAAGGGCATGAAGCAATGTGATCCCAAGGTTCATGGAGGACTGTGATGACAAGTGCATGGAACATTGTGATGAGAACACCAAGGAGCCTTGTGATGACAAGTCTCATGGAGCATTCTGATGAAAAGTGGCATGGAGCATTGTGATTACAGGGGTCTTAGAGCATTGTGATGACATGGGCAAGGAGCATTGTGATGAGAAGGCCATGGAGCATTCTGATGACATGCGTCATGGAGCTTTGTGATGACAAGTGCAAGAAGCTTTGTGATTACAGGGATCTTGGAGGATTGTGATGACAAGGGCATGGAACATTGTGATGACAAGGCCATGGAGCATTCTGATGGCATGCGTCATGGAGTTTTGTGATGAAAAGGGCATGGAGCATTGTGATGAAAAAGGCATGGGGCCTTGTCATGACATGGTTCAAGGAGCATACAGATGACAAGTGTCAGGGAGCATTGTGATGACAAGTGTATTGAGCATTGTGATGACAAAGGTCATGGAGCATTGTGATGACAAGGCCGTGGAACATTGTGATTGCAGGGGTCATGGAGCATTGTTATGACAGGGGTAATTTAGCATTGTGATGACAAGGCCATCGAATATTGGTCTGAAAAGTTTCATGGATTATTGTGATGAGAGTGAGCATAGAGCATTGTGATGACAAGGGCATGGAAGACTGTGATACATGGGTAATGGAGGATTGTAATGACAAGGTCTTGGAGCAATGAGATTAGAAGGGCATCAAGCATTGTGTTGACAAGCGTAATGGAGCAATGTGATGACAGGTTTCATGGAACAATGTGATGAGAGGGATCATGGAGCATTGTGATGCCAAGGGTCATGGAGCTTTGAGATGAAAAAGGTCATGGAGCATTTTGATGACAAGGGCATGGTGCATTGTCATGAGAAGCGTAGGGAGCACTGTAATGATGAACATCATGGGGCGTTGTGATGATAAGTGTTATGGAACATTGTGATCACATGGGTTTGGAGCATTGTGATGACAGACGTCATGGAGCACTTTGATTTCATTGTGATGACAATAGCATGAAGCACTATGATGATGGGCGTGGTGCACTGTGATGACAGGGTTCATGGAGCATTGAGATGAAAAGGGGCATGGAGCATTGTAATTACAAGGGTCTTGGAGCATTGTGATGACAAGGGCATTGAGCATTGTGATGAGAAGGCCATGAAGCATTCTGTTGACATGTGTCATGGAGCTTTGTGATGACAAGGGCATGGGGCATTGTGATTACAGGGGTCTTTGAGCATTGTGATGAAAAGGGCATGGATCATTGTGATGAAAAAGGCATGGAGCCTTGTCATGACAGGGTTCAAGGAGCATACTGACGACAAGTGTCAGGAAGCATTGTGATGACAAGTGTATTGAGCATTGTGATGACAAAGTCTTGGAGCATTGTGATGATAAAACCATGGATAATTGTGATGATGAGCGTCATGGGGCGTCATTATAACAAGAGTTTTGGAACATTGTGATCACAAGGGTTTGGAGCTTTGTGATGACAGAGGTCATGGAGCATTTTGATTTCATTGTGATGACAATAGCATGAAGCACTAGGATGATGGGCATGGTGCATTGTGATGACAGGGTTCATGGAGCATTGAGATGAAATGGGGCATGGAGCATTGTGATTACATGGGTATTTGAGCATTTTGATGACAAGGGCATGGAGCATTGTGATTTCAAGGTCATGTAGCATTTTACTGATAAAGAAATGGAGCATTGTGAGGACAAGTGTAATGGAGCACTGTGATGCAAGCGTCACAGAGCATTGTGATTATGGGTCATGGAGCATTGGGATGACAAGGACATGGATCATTGTGATTTCAAGGGTAATGGAGCATTTTGATGACAAGAGTCCCGGTTCATTGTGTTGTCAGGGGTCATGGAGCATTGTGATGACAGTGGTCATGGAGCATCGTGATGACAGGGGTCATGGAGCATTGTGATGAGAAGGTCATGGATCATTGGGCTGAAATTGTTCATGGAGCATTGTGATAACAAGGGAATGGAGCATTGTGATGACAAGGTCCTGGAGCATTGTGATGAGAGGACCATGGAGCCTTGTGATGACAAGTCCCATGGAGCATTCTGATGAAAAGGGGCATGGAGCATTGTGATTACAGGGGTCTTGGAGCATTGTGATGAAAAGGGCAAGGAGCATTGTGATGAGAATGCCATGGAGCATTCTGATGACATGTTTCATGGAGCTCTGTGATGACAAGGAATGGAGCATTGTGATTACAGGGGTCTTGGATCATTGTGATGAAAAAGGCATGGAGCCTTGTCATGACAGGGTTCAAGGAGCATACTGATTACAAGTGTAAGGGAGCATTGTGATGACAAGTGTATTGAGCATTGTGATGACAAAGGTCATGGAACATTGTGATGAGAAGACCATGGATAATTGTGATGACGAGCTTCATGGGGCATTGTGATGACAAGTGTTATGGAACATTGTGACCACAAGGGTTTGGAGCATTGTGATGGCAGAGGTCATGGAGCATTTTGATTTCATTGTGATGACAATAGCATGAAGCACTATGATGATGGGCGTGGTGCACTGTGATGACAGGTTTCATGGAGCATTGAGATGAAATGGGGCATTGGGCATTGTGATTACATGGGTCTTGGAGCATTGTGATGACAAGGACATGGAGCATTGTGATGAGAAGGCCATGGAGCATTCTGATGACATGCGTCATTGAGCTTTTTGATGACAAGGCCATGGAGAATTGTGATTACAGGGGTCTTGGAGCATTGTGATGACAAGTGTGATGGAGCCTTGTGATGACAAGGCCATGGAACATTGTGATGGCATGTGTCATGGAGCATTGTTATGAGAAGGGAATGGAGCATTGGTTTGAAAAGTTTCATGGATTATTGTGATGAGAGTGGGAATGGAGCATTGTGATGACAAGGGCATGGAACACTGTGATACATGGGTCATGGAGGATTGTAATGACAAGGGCATGGAGCATTGTAATGAGAAGGGCATCGAGCATTGTGCTGACAAATGTCATGGAGCGTTGTGTTGAGAAGGGCATGGAGCAATGTGATGAGAGGCCTCTTGGAGCATTGTGATGACAATGGCATGGAGCATTTTGATGCCAAGGGTCATGGAGCTTTGTGATGACAAAGGTCATTGAGCATTTTGATGACAAGGGCTTGGTGCAATATGATGAGAAGTGCAGGGAGCATTGTGATGACAAGGCCGTGGAACATTGTGATGGCAGGGGTCATGGATCATTGTTATGACAGGGGTCATGGAGCATTGTGATGACAAGGGCTTGGAGCATTGGTCTGAAAAGTTTCATGGATTACTGTTATGAGATTCGGAATGGAGCATTGTCATGACAAGGGCACGGAACACTGTGATACATGGGTCATGGAAGAGTGTAATGACAAGGGCATGGAGCATTGCGATGAGAATGGCATCGAGCATTGTGATGACAAACGTCATGGTGCAATGTGATGAGAGGGTTCATGGAGCATTTAATGAGAAGTGCATGTAGCATTGTGATGACAGTGGTCATGGAATATTGTGATGACAGCGGTGGTGGAGTTTTGTGATGACTAGTGATGGAACATTGTGATATCAGTGGTGAGAGAGCATTTAGATGATAAGTGCATGGAGCATTGTTATGAAATGATTTATGGAGCATTGTGATGAAAATGTTGTGGAGCATTGTGATGAGAATCGCATGGTGCATTATGATGACATGGGCCATGGATCATTGTGCTGACAACTGCTTGCAGCATTGTGATGACAACGGTCTTGGAAAATTGTGATGCCAAGTGTCATGGAGGATTGTGATGACAAAGGTAATGGAGAATTGTGATGACAAGGGCTTGGAGCATTGTGATGACAAGGGCATGGAGTATTGTGAAGACAGATGTCAGGGAGAATTGTGATAACATATGTCATGGAGCATTGTGCTGATAAGCGCATGGAGCTTTGTAATGACAATTGTCATGGAGAATTTTGCTGAGAAAGGCATGGAGCATTGTGATGACAAGGGTCATGGAGCATTGTGATGAAAAGTTCATGGAGCATTGTGGTGACAAAGGTCACTGAGCCTTGTGATGACGAGGGCATGGACCATTGTGATGACAAAGGTCATGAAGCATTATGATGACTGGAGTCAGGGAGCATTGTGATTACAGCGGTCATGGAGCATTGTGATGACACCTATCATGGAACATTGTGATGACAAGGGCATGGAGCATTGTCATGACAGGGGCATGGAGCATTGGTCTGACAAGTTTCAAGGATTATTGTGAGGAGAGTGGGTATGGCGCATTGTGATGACAAGGGCATGGAGCATTGTGATGACATGGTCATGGAGTATTGTGAAGACAGATGTCAGGGAGAATTGTGATGACATATGTCATGGTCCATTGTGATGACAATGGCATTGAGCATTGTGATGCGAAGTGTCATGGAGGAATATGATGACAAAGGTAATGGAGAATTGTGATGACAAGGGCTTGGAGCATTGTGAGGACAAGGGCATGGAGAATTGTGCTGATAAGTGTCATTGAGAATTTTGATGACAAGGTCGTGAAACTTTGTGATGACAAGCGCATGGAGCTTGCTATGACAGGGGTCATGGAGCATTGCAATGACAAGTGCATGGAGAATTGTGATGCCAAGAGCATGTAACATTTTGATGAGTAGTGTCATGAACCATTGTGATGACCAGGACATGGAGAATTGTGATGACAAAGGATATGGAGCTTTGTGATGACCAGGGCATGGAGCATTGTGATGGCAAGACCGTGGAACATTGTGATGAGAAGACCGTGGATATGTGTGATGACGAGCATCATGGAGCACTTTAATTACAAGGGTCATGGAGCATTGTGATGACAGGTGTCAGGGAGCCTGGTGATGACAGGCATCATGGCGCGATGTGATGACAAGTGTTATGGAACTTCGTGATCACAAAGGTTTGGAGCATTGTGATGACAGAGGTCATAGAACATTTTGAGTTCATGGAGCATGGAGCTTTGTTATGAAAACGGCATGGAGCATTGTGCTGACAAGGTTCACGGTGGATTGTGATGACAATGGTAATGGAATATTCTGATGACAAGCGCATGGAGCATTGTGATGACAAGGTCATGTTGCATTTTGCTGATAAAACATGGAGCATTGTGATGACAAGGGTCATGGAGCACTGTGATGACAAGCATCAGGAAGCATTATGCTTACAGGGGTCATGGAGCATTGTGATGACAGGAGTCATGGAGCATTGTAATGAGAAGGTCATGGAGCATTGGGCTGAAAATGTTCATGGAGTATTGTGATGACAGGGGTCATGGAGCATTGTGATGACCGGGGAATGGAGCATTGTGAAGACAATTTCCTGGAGAATTGTGATGAGAAGACCATGGAGCCATTTGATGACAAGTCTCATGGAGCATTCTGATGAAAAGAGGCATGGAGCATTGTGATTACAGGGGTCTTGGAGCATTGTGATGACAAGGGCATGGAGCATTGTGATGAGAAGGCCATGGAACATTCTGATGACATGCAGCATGGAGGTTTGTGATGACAGGGGCATGGAGCATTGTGATTACAGGGGTATTGGAGCATTGTGATGAAAAGGGCATGGATCATTGTGATGAAAAAGGCATGGAGCCTTGTGATAACAGGGTTCAAGGAGCATACTGACGGCAAGTGTCAGGGAGCATTGTGATGACATGTGTATTGAGCATTGTGATGACAAACGTCATGGAGCATTGTGATGAGAAGACCGGGGATAATTATGATGATGAACGTCATGGGGCGTTGTGATGACAAGTGTTATGGAACATTCTGATCACAAGGGTTTGGAGCATTGTGATGACAGAGGTCATGGAGCATTTTGATTTCATTGTGATGACAATAGCATGAAGCATTATAATAATGGGCATGGTGCATTGTAATGACAGGGTTCATGGAGCATTGAGATGAAAAGGGGCATGGAGCATTGTGATTACAGGGGTCTTGGAGCATTGTAATGGCAAGGGCATGGAGCATTGTGCTTACAGGGGTCTTGGATCATTGTGATGACAAGGGTCATGGAGGCTTTTGATGACAAGGCCGTGGAACATTGAGATGACAGTGGTCATGGAGCATTGTTATGACAGGTGTAATGGAGCATTGTGATGAGAAGGGCATGGAGCATTGATCTGAAAAAAATCATGTATTATTGTGATTAGAGTGGGCATGGAGTATTGTGGTGAAAAGGGCATAGAACTCTGTGATACATGGGACATGGAAGATTGTAACGACAAGGGCATCGAGCATTGTGATGAGAAGTGCACCGAGCATTGTGATGACGAGCATCAGGAGCTTTGTGATGACAAGGGCATGGAGCAATGTGATGAGAGGATTCATGTTGCCTTCTGATGACAATGGCATGAAGCACTGTGATGCCAAGGGTCATGGCGCTTTTGATGACAAAGGTCATGGAACATTGTGATGACAAGGGCATGGTGCACTGTGATGAGAAGGGCAGGGAACATTGTGATGACAGTGTCATGGAGCAATTTGATGAAAAGTGTCTTGGAACATTTTGATGACAGGTATTATGGAACATTGTGAAGTCAGGGCTGATGGAGCATTGTGATGAAAAGGGTCATGGAGCATTGTGGTGATAAGGGCATGTAGCATTTTGATGACAGTGTTCATGGAACATAGTGATGAAATGTATGAGGGACTATTGTGATGACTTGTGATTGAACATTGTGATATCAGTGGTGAGAGAGCATTTTGATGAGAAGTGCATGGAGCATTGTGATGACAATGTTGGGGAGTACTGTGATGACAAGCACATGGTACATTGTGATGACGTGTCATGCAGCATTGTGCTGACAAGCGCATGGAGCATTGTGATGACAAGTGTCATGGAGCATTGTGCTGAGAAAGGCATGGATCATTGTGATGACAAGGGTCATGGAGCATTGTGATGAAAAGTTCATGGATCATTGTTGTGACAAAGGTCACAGAGCCTTCTGACGACTTGGGCATGGGCCATTGTGATGATAAAGGTCAGGAAGCATTATGATGACTGGAGGCACGGAGCATTCTGATGACAGCGGTCATGTAGCTTTGTGAGGACATGGGCATGGAGCATTGGTTTGACAAGTTTCAAGGATTATTGTGATGACAGTGTGCATGGCACATTGTGATGACAAAGGCATGGAACATTGTGATGACAAGGTCATGGAGTATTGTGAAGACACGTTTTTGGGAGCATTGTTATGACATATGTCATGGTCCATTGTGATGACAATGTCATGGATCATTGTGTTGCCAAGTGTCATGGAGTATTGTGATGACAAAGGTGATGGAGCATTGTGATTACAAGGGCTTGGAGCATTGTGATGACAACGGTCAGGGAGCATTGTGATGACAATGGCAAGGAGCATTGTGATGATAATAGCCATTGAGGATTTTGATGACACGTTCGTGAAACACTGTGATGACAGGCGCATGGAGCTTGCTATGACAGGGGTCATGGAGCATTGCGATGACAAGTGCATGGAGAATTGTGATGACAAGAGCATGGAACATTGTGATGAGAAGTGTCATGGAGTATTTTGATGACAAGGACGTGGAGAATGCTGATGACAAGGGATATGGAACATTGTGATGACCAGGGCATGGAGCAAAGTGATGGCAAGACCGTGGGGGATTGTGATGAGAAGACTGTGATAATTGTGATAACGATCATCATGGAGCACTGTAATTACCACGGTCATGGAGCATTGTGATGTCAGGTGTCCTGGAGCATTGTGATGAAAGGGGTCATGGAGCATTGTGAAGAGAAGAGCATGGAGCATTGTGATGACAAGGGCTTGGAGCATTGTGATGATAAGGGTCATGGAGCATTGTGATGACAAGGGCATGGAGCATTGTGATGACAAGAGCCATTGAGAATTTTCATGACAAGGTCATGAAGCATTGTGATGACAAGTGCCTAGAGCTTGCTATGACAGGGGTCATGGAGCATCGCGATGCCAAGTGCATGGAGAATTGTGATGACAAGAGCATGTAACATTGTGATGAGAAATGTCATGGAGCATTGTGATAACAAGGACGTGGGGAATTGTGATGACAAGTGATATGGAGCATTGTGATGACCAGGGCATAGAGCATTGTGATGGCAAGACCGTGGAGCACTGTGATGAGAAGACCATGGATAATTGTGATGACGAGTATCATGGAGAACTGTAATGACAATGGGCATGGAGCATTGTGATGACAGATGTCATGGAGCATTGTGTTGGCAGGTGTCATGGATCATTGTGATGACAAAGGTTAGGGAGCATTCTGATGACAAGCTTGTGGAGTATTGTGATGACAATAGCATGGAGCATTGTGATGAAAAGTGCATGGAACATTGTGATGAAAAAGGCATGGAGCCTTTTCATGACAGTGTTCAAGGAGCATTCTGATGACAAATGTCAGGGAGCATTGTGATGACAAGTGTATTCAGCATTGTGATGACAAAGGTCATGGAGCATTGTGATGACAAGTGCATGGAATATTGTGATGACAGGCATCATGGCGTGTTGTGATGACAAGTGTTATGGAACATTGTGATCACAAGGGTTTGGAGCATTGTGATCACATAGGTCATGGATCATTTTGATTTCAAGGAGCATGGCACTTTGTGATGAAAAGGGAATGAAACAATGTGATCCCAATGTTCACGGAGGATTGTGATGACAATGGTAATGGAGTAATGTGATGACAAGCATCACGAAGCATCGTGATTACAGGCGTCATGGAACATTGGGATGACAAGGGCATGGATCATTGTGATGACAAGGGTCATGGAGCAGTTTGATGACAAGAGTCCCGGATCATTGTGATGTCAGGGGTCATGGAGCGTTGTGATGAAAGTGGTCATGGAGCATTGTGATGACAGTGGTCAGGGAGCATTGTGCTGAGAAGGTCATGGAGCATTGGGCTGAAAATATTCATGTAGTATTGTGATGAAAGGGGTCATGGATCATTGTGATGACAAGGGAATGGAGCATTGTGATAACAAGGTCCTGGAGCATTGTGATGAGAAGATCATGGAGCCTTGTGATGAGAAGTCTCATGGAGCATTCTGATGAAAAGGGGCATGGAGCATTGTGATTACAGAGGTCTTGGAGCATTGTGATGACAAGGGCATGGAGCATTTTGATGTGAAGGACATGGGGCATTCTGATGACATGCGTCACGGAGATTTGTGATGAAAAGGGCATGGAGCATTGTGATTACATGGGTCTTGCAGCATTGTGATGAAAAGGGCATGGATCATCGTGATGAAAAAGGCATGGAGCCTTGTCATGACAGGGTTCAAGGAGCATACTGTTGGCAAGTGTCAGGGAGCATTGGGATGACAAGGGCATGGTGCATTGTGATGAGAAGGGCAGGGAGCATTGTGATGACAAGGTCATGGAGCAATTTGATGAAAAGGGTCATGGAAACTTTTGATGACAGTTGTTATAGTACATTGTGATGTCAGGGGTCATGGAGCATTGTGTTGAAAAGCGTCATGGAGCATTTTGATGACAAGGGTTATGGAACATTGTGATGTCAGGGGTCATGGAGCATTGTGATGATAAGGGCATGTAGCATTTTGTTGACGGTGTCATGGAACATTGTGATGACAGGGCTGAGGGAGTATTGTGATGACTAGTGATGGAACATTGTGATATCAGTGGTGAGAGAGCATTTTGATGAGAAGGGCATGGAGCATTTTGATCACAAATTTATGGAGCATTGTGATGAGAAGTTTGTGGAGCGTTGTGATGACAAGTGCATGGTGCATTATGATGACATGGGTCATGGAGCATTGTGCTGAGAAGCGCATGGAGCATTGTGATGACAAGGGTCATGGAGCATTGTGATGAGAAGTTCATGGAGCATTGTGGTGACAAATGTCACAGAGCCTTGTGATGACGAGGGCATGGACCATTGTGATGACAATGTTCATGAAGCATTATGATGACTGGAGTCACAGAGCATTGTTATAACAGTGGTCATGGAGCATTTTGATGACAAGGGCAGGGAGAATTGTGATGACAGGGGCATGTAGCATTGGTCTGACAAGTTTCATGGATTATTGTGTTGACAGTGGGCATGGCTCATTGTGATGACAGGGGCATGGAGCATTGTGATGACAAAGTCATGGAGTATTGTGAAGACTGGTGACAGGGAGCATTGTGATGAGATATGTCATGGTCCATTTTGATGACAATGGCATGGAGTATTGTGATGCCAAGTGTCATGGAGGATTGTGATGACAAAGGTAGTTTAACACTGTGTTGACAAGGGCTTTGAGCATTGTGATGACATTGGTCATGGAGCATTGTGATGACAAGGGGCATGGAGCATTGTGATGACAAGGACCAATGAGAATTTTGATGACAAGTTCCTGAAGCATTGTGATGACAAGCACATGGAGCTTGCTATGACAGGGGTCATGGAGCATTGCAATGACAAGTGCATGGAGAATTGTGATGACAAGAGCATGTAACATTGTGATGAGAAGTGTCATGGAGCATTGTGATGACAAAGACGTGGAGAATTGTGATGACAAGGGATATGGAGCATTTTGTTGACCAGGCTATGGAGCATTGTGATGGCAAGGCCGTGGAGCATTGTGATGAGAATTTCATGAAGCATTGGGCTTAAAATGTTCATGGAGTATTGTGATGACAGGAGTCCCGGATCTTTGATTTGTTCAGGGTTCATGGAGCGTTGTGATAGGAGTGGTCATGGAGCATTGTGATGACAGGTGTCATGGGGCATTGTGATGAGAAGGTCATGGAGCATTGGGCTGAAAATGTTCATGTAGTATTGTGATGACAGGGGGCATGGAGCATTGTGATGACAAGGGAATGGAGCATTGTGATAGATAACTTCCTGGAGCATTATGATGAGAAGACCATGGAGCATTCTGATGACAAGTCTCATGGAGCATTCTGATGAAAAGGGGCATGGAGCATTGTGATTACAGGGGTCTTGGAGCATTGTGATGACAAGGGCATGGAGCATTGAGATGAGAAGGCCATGGAGCATTCTGATGACATGCGTCAAGGAGTTATGTGATAACAAGTGCATGGAGTATTGTGATTACAGGGGTCTTGGTGCATTGTGATGACAAGGGTCATGGAGCCTTGTGATGCCAAGGCCATGGAACATTGTGATGGCAGGTGTCATGGAGCATTGTTATGACAGGGGTAATGGAGCATTGTGATGACAGGTACATGGAGCATTGGTCTGAAAAATTTCACAGATTATTGTGATGAGATTGGGTATGGAGCATTCTGATGACAAGGGCACAGAACACTGTGATACATGGGTCATGGAGGATTGTAATGACAAGGGCATGGAGCATTGTGATGACAAGTGTCATGGAGCTTTCTGATGACAAGGGCATGGAGCAATGTGATGAGATTGTTCATGGAGCATTGTGATGACAATGGAATGGAGCATTGTGAGGCCTAGTGTCATGGAGCTTTGTGATGACAATGGTCATGGAGCATTTTGATGAGAAGTGCGTGGTGCATTGTGATGAGAAGGGCACTGAGCATTGAGATGACATGGTCATGAAGCAATTTGATGAAAATGGTCATGGAACATTTTGATGACATTGGTTATGGAAAACTGTGATGGCAATGTTTATGGAACATTGTGATGTCAGGGGTCATGGAGCATTGTGATGAAAATGGTCATGGGACACTTTGATGACAGTTGTTATGGAGCATTGTGATGTCAGTGTTCATGGAGCATTGTGATGATAAGGCCATGTAGCACTGTGATGACAGGGGTCATGGAAGATTGTGATGACACGGGAGAGGGAGTATTGTGATGACTAGTGATGGAACATCGTGATATCAGTGGTGAGTGAGCATTTTGATGAGAAGTGCATGGAGCATTGTGATTACAAGGTTTATGGAGAATTGTGATGAGAAGGTTGTGGAGAATTGTGATCACAAGCTCATGGCACATTGTGATGACATGGATCATGGAGCATTGCACAGACAAGTGCATGGAGCATTTTGATGATATGGGTCATGGACAATTGTGCTGACAAATGCATGGAGCATTGTGATGACAAGGGTCACGGAGCATTGTGAGGAAATGTTCAAGGAGCATTGTGGTGACAGAGGTCACAGAACCTTGTGATGATGAGGGCATTGACCATTGTGATGACAAGGTCATGAAGTATTGTGATGACTGGAGTCACAGAGCATTGTGATGACAGGTTCATGGAGCATTGTGGTGTCACAGTCATGGAGTATTGTGAAGACAGGTGTCAGGGAGCATTGTGATGACATATGTCATGGTCCATTATGATGACAATGGCACGGAACATTGTGATGCCTAGTGTCATGGAGGATTGTGGTGAAAAAGGAAATGGAGCATTGTGATGACAAGGGGTTGGAGCATTGTGATGACAATGGTCATGGAGCATTGTAATGACAAGTGCCTTTGAGAATTTTGATGACAAGTTCGTGAAGCATTGTGATGACAAGCGCATGGAGCTTGCTATGACAGGGGTCATGGAGCATTGTGATGAAAAGTTCATGGAGAATTGTGATGACAAGAGCATGTAACATTGTGAATAGAAGTGTCATGCAGCATTGTGATGACAAGGACGTGGAAAATTGTGATGACGAGAGTCAAGGGGCATTGTGATGACAAGTGTTATGGAACATTGTGGTCACAAGGGTTTGGAGCATTGTGATGACAGGGTTCATGGAGCACTGAGATGAAAAGGGGCATGGAGCATTCTGATTACAGCCATCTTGGAGCATTGTGATGAGAAGGGAATGTAGCATTGTGATGAGAAGTTCATTAAGCATTGTGATGACAAGGGTTAAGGAGTCTTGTGATGACAAGGCCGTGGAACATTGTGATGGCAGTGTTCATGGAGCATTGTTATGACAGGGGTAACGGAGCATTGTGAGGACAAGGGAATGAAACATTGGTCTGAAATGTTTCATGGATTATTGTGATGAGATTGGGCATGGAGCATTGTGATAACAAAGTCACGGAATACTGTGATACATGGGTCATGGAGGATTGAAATGGCAAGGGCATGGAGCATTGAGATGAGAAAGGAATCAAGCATTGTGATGACAAGCGTCATGGAGCTTTGTGATGCCAAGTGCATGGAGCAATGCGATGAGAGGTTTCATGGAGCATTGTGGTGACAATGGCATGGAGCATTTTGATGCCAATGGCTATGGAGCTTTGTGATGACAATGGTCATGGAGCATTTTGATGACAAGGGCGTGGTGCATTGTGATGAGAAGGGCAGGGAGCATTGTGATGACAGGGTCATGGAGCACTTTGATGAAAAGTGTCATGGAATATTTTGATGACAGGGGATATGGAACATTGTGATATCAGGGGTTATGGAGCATTGTGATGAAAAGGGTCATGGAGCATTTTGAGGACAGGCATTATGGAACATTGTGATGTCAGGGGTCATGGAGCATTGTGATGATAAGTGGATGTAGCATTGTGATGACAGGGTTCATGGAACATTGTGATTACAGGGGTGAGGGAGTATTGTGATGAGTAGTGATGGAACATTGTGATGTCAGTGGTGAGAGAGAATTTTGATGAGAAGTGCATGGAGCATTGTGATGACAAGGTTTATGGAGCATTGTGATGACAAGTTTGAGTAGCATTGTGATGACAAGTGCATGTCACTGTGTGATGACATGGTTCATGGAGCATGGTTCTGACAAGTGCATGAAGAATTGTGATGACAATTGTCATAGAGCATTCTGATGAAAAGTTCATGGAGCATTGTGGTGACAAATGTCACAGAGCCTTCTGATGACGAGGGCATGGACCATTCTGATGACAAAGGTCATGAAGCATTGTGATGACTGGAGTCACGGAGCATTGTGTTGACAGGGGTCATGGAGCATTGTGATGACAAAGGCATGGTGCATTGTAATGACAAGTTCATGGACAATTGTGAAGACTGGTGTCAGGGAGCATTGTGATGACATATGTCATGGTCCATTGTGATGACAATGGCATGGAGCATTGTGATGCCAAGTGTCATGGAGGTTTGTGATGACAAAGGTAAAGGAGCATTGTTATGACAAGTGCATGCAGCATTGGTCTGAAATCTTCCATGGATTATTGTGATGAGAGTGGGCAATGAGCATTGTGATGACAAGGGCACAGAACCCTGTGATTCATGGTCATGAAGGATTGTAATGACAAGGGCATTGAGCATTGTGAGGTGAAAGTGCTCATGATGAGAGTGCCCATGTTGGTAGTTCCATTGGTGACAGTGCTCAGAGTGATAGTGACCATGGTAAGATTGCCGATGATGGCAATGCCATTGGTGACATTGCCCATGATGACAGTGCTCATGGTGAACAGTGCCCACGTTGACATTTCCTATGGAGACACATCTCATGGTGACATTGCACATGGTGTCAGGGCTCATGGTGACAGCCTGCATTGTGCCGGTGCCGAAGGTGACAGTGCTAACGGTGACAGTGTCCATGGTGACAGTGACCAACGTGAGAGTGCTCACGGTGATAGTGCCCATGGTGCCTGGGCTCATGGGGACAGTCCACATTGTGCCAATGCCCATGGTGACAGTGCTCATAGTGAAAGTGCTCATGGTAATCCTGCTCACTGTGACAGTGCCCAATGTGAAATTTCCCATGGTGACAGTACTCATCGAGATAATGCCCATTGTGGCAATTCTCATAATGATAGTTCTCATGGTGACAAAGGTCATGGTGCAAGTGCCCTAGGTGGAAGTGCTCATGGTGACAGTGCTGATCTTGGCAGATCCCATGGTGAGAGTACCGATGGTGTAGTGCACAAGATGAGAGTGCCCATTGTAAGCATGCTCATGGTGATAGTTCAAATGGTGATAGTGCCCACTGTGACATTGCCAATGGAGACCATCCTCACTGTGACAGTGCTCATAGTTACAGTGCTCATGCTAGAAATGACCATGGTGACATTGCTCATTGTGGCAGTGCTAAAGGGGCAGTGCCGATGATGACAGTGCTTAGGTTGATAGTGTTCACAGTGTCTGTGCTCAAGGTTATACTGCCCTTGGTGACAGTGCACATGGTGATAGTTCTCACAGTGACAGTGCCTATTGTGACAATACTCATGGTGACAGTTCCCATGGTGACCATTCTCACATTGATAGTGCCCCTGGTGACAGTTCGCTTGGTGAAAATTCTCCTGATGAGAGTGCCCATGTTGGTAGTACCATTGGTGACAGTGATCACAGTGATAGTGACCATGGCAAAACTGCAGATGATGGCCGTGACATTGGTGACATTGCCCATGATGACAGTCCTCATGATGACAGTTCTCACGGTGATAGTGTCCATAGTGACAGTGCACATTGTTGTAATGCACATGGTGGCAGTGAAAAATGGTGAAAGAGCCCATGGTGACAGTGCTCATGGTGACAGTGCACACGGTGACAGGGCTTATGGTTGCATTACACATTGTGACAGTGCTCACATTTGCAGTGCCCATTGTAACCGTGCTCACCATGATAGTATCCATGGTGACAGTGATCACAGTGATAGTGCCGAAGGTGACAGTGTTCAGAGTGATAGTGCCCATGGTTAAGTTGCCCATGGTGACAGTGCTCACGGTAATAGTGAGCATAGTGATAGTGCACTTGTTGACCGTGCCCATGCTGACAGTACACATGGTGATAATTCTCAGGTTGGTAGTGCCCATGGTGGCAGTGCCCATGGACACCACCAGCAAGGTGATAGTGCTCACTGTGACAGGGCCGATGGGGACAGTGCAAACTGTGACTTGGCCTATCGAGAGTGTGATCACAGTGACAAAGCCCATGGTGACAGTGACCACGGTGACAGTTCTAATGCTGATAGTACCCATAGTGACAATACCCATGGTGACAGTACTCATGGTGATAATGCTCAAGGTGATAGTGCCCATGGGGATAGTGCCCATGGTGAGAGTCCTCACGGTAATAGTGCCAATGCTGACAGTTCCGATTCTGAATGTGCTCATGACGACAGTGCTTATGTTGACAATTCCAATGGTGACAGTGCTCACGGTGATACTGACGGTGGTAACAGTTCACATGGTGGCCGTGCCCTTGGTGACAGTTCCCATGATGACAGTACTCATGGTGACAGTGCTCACGATGATAGTGCCCATGGTGAGAGAGCACATGGTGGGAGTGCACATGCTGGCAGTGAAAAATGGTGACAATGCTCAAGGTGATAGTGCACACGGTGAAAACCAATGCTGACAGTACTCACAGTGACACTGCTCATGGTTGCAGTACCCATGGTGACAGTGCTCACTATGACAGTGCCCACGGTATGAGTACCCATGGTGACAGTGCTCATGGTGACACTGCCCATGATGAGAGTGCCCATGGTGACAGTGCCCATGGTGACATTGCATATGTTGACATTGCTCATGGAGACAGTGCACATGGTGACACTGACAACAGTGAGAATGCTCTCGGTGATAGTACCCATGGCGAAAGCACTCATGGTGACAGTCCCCATTGTGCCACTGCCCATGGTGACAGTGACCACAGTGAGACGTCTCATGGTTATAGTGCTCACGGTAATAGTGCTCATGGTGGAAGTGCCAATAGTGACAATACCCAGGGTGACAGTACTCATGGTGAAAATACCCATGGTGGCAGTTCTTATAGTGAGAGTGCTCGTGGTGGAACTGCCCATGGTGACAGTGCTCATTGTAGCAGTGCTCATGGTGACAGTGACGATGATGCCAGTGCTTATGGTGATGGTGTTCACAGGGGCTATGCTTATGGAGATAGTGCTCACGGTGACACTGCCTATGATGACAGTGCCCAGGGTGACAGTGCTCATGGGGAAACTGTCCATGATAACATTAACAATGATGATAGTGCCCCTGGTGACACGGCCCACGGTGATATTGCTCATGGTGATATTGCCTTAGGTGACAGTGCTCATGGTGAAATTGCCCATCCTGACAATGCTCATAGTGACATTGCCCTTCGAGAGAGTACCCATATTGACAGTGCCCATGGTGACGTGCTCATGTTGACAGTGCTCACAGTCATAGTGCCCACGGTGACATTGCCTATGGTGACACTTCTCACGGTGACATCGCCCATGGTGACAGGGCTGATGGTGACGTGCTCATGTTGAGAGTGCTCACAGTGATAGTGCCCATGGTGACATTGCCCATGGTGGAATTGCTCACGATGCCATTGCCCACAGTGACAGTGCTCACGCTGAGAGTTGTCATGGTGATAGTGCCCATGGTGACAGTGCGCATGGTGATACTGCCAATGGTGACAGTACTCGTGGTGACAGTACTCATGGTGGCAGTACCCATGGTGACAGTGCTCAAAATGGCATTTCCCATGGTGACATTGCCCATGGTGACATTGCCTATGGTGACACTTCTCACGGTGACATTTCCCATGGTGACATAGCTCATGGTGACACTCTGCAGTGTGACAGTGCCCATGGTGACAGTGCTCACAGTGAAGTGCTCATGGTAATATTGTTTATGTTGAGAGTGCCCAAGGTGAAAATACCCATGGGGAGAGTACTCACTGAGAAATTGCCCATGGTTACATTTCTCATAGTAACAGTTCTCATGGTGACAGTGCTCATGGTTGCAGTGCCCTCAGTGGCAGTGCTCGTGGTGTCAGTGCTCATGGTGACAATGCTCATGGTGGCAGTTCCCATGGTGAGCGTACCATTGGGGCATTGCACATCGTGACAGTGCCCATGGCAACCGTGCTCACGGTGATATGACCCATGGTGACAGTTATCACGCCTGTTGTGCCGAGGCTGATAATGCTCGCGGTGATAGTGCCCATGGTTACGGTGCCCATGGTGACAGTGTTCAGAGTAATAGTGAGCATAGTGATAGTGTACTTGGTGAGTGTGCCCATGGTGACTGTGCCCAAGATGACAGCACACATGGTGATACAGCTCAATGTGATAGTGCCCTTGTGGACAGTGCGCATGGTGATAGTTCTCACGTTGACATTGCCTATGATGACAATGCTCATGGTGACAGTGCCCATGGTGACCGTTCTCACATTCATAGTGCCCATGGTGACAGTTCGTATGGTGAAAGTTCTCATGATGACAGTGCCCATGTTGGGAGTTCCATTGGTGACAGTGCTCACAGTGATAGTGACCATGGTAAGATTGCAGATGGTGGCTGTGCCATTGCCCATGATGACAGTACTCATGGTGACAGTGCTCATGGTGATAGTGTCCAAGGTGACAGTGCACATGGTTGTAATGCACATGGTGGCACTGAAAAATAGTTATAGTGCCCATTGTGACAGTGCTCATGCTGACAGTGCACAAGGTGACAACCCATGCTGACAGTGCTCACAGTGACTGGGCTCTTGGTTGCATTACCTATTGTGACAGTGCTCACAGTTACAATGATCATGTTAACTGTACTCATTATGATAGTGTCTATGGTGACAGTGATCACAGTGATAGTGCCGATGGTGATAGTGCTCACGGTGAGAGTGCCCATGGTGACAGTGCTCATGGTCATAGTGAGCATAGTGACAGTGCACTTGTTGAACATGGCCACGCTGAGAGTCCAAATGTTGATAATTCTCAAGTTGGTAGTGCCCAAGGTGGCAGTGCCCATGGACACCACCATCAAACTGATAGTGCTCACTGTGACAGGGCCCAAGGGGACAGTGCAAACCGTGACTTTGCCTATCGTGACAGTGCCCACAGTGACAAATTCCATCGTGACAGTGACCACGGTGACAGTTCTAATGCTGATAGTGCCCATGGCGATAATTCCCATGGTGAGAGTCCTCACGGTGATAGTGCCCATGGTGACAGTTCCCATTCTGAAAGTGCTCATGATGACAGTCCCTATGTTGGTAATTCCCATGGTGACACTTCTCACAGTGATACTGACAATGGTTAAAGTTCATATGTTGGCCATGCCCTCGGTGACAGTGCCCATGAAGACAGTACTTATGGTGACAGTTTTCTCGGTGACAGTGCCCATGGTGAGAGTGCGCTTGGTGGTAGTGCACATGGTGTCACTGAAAAATTGTGACAGGGCTCATGGTGATATTGCTCATGGTAAAAACCCATGCTAACAGTACTCACAGAGACACTGCTCATGATGGCAGTACCCATGGTGACAGTGCTCACAGTGACAGTGCCCACTGTATGAGTGCCCATGTTGACAGTGCTCATGGTGACACTGACCACGGTGACATTGCCTATAGTGACAGTGCTCATGGTGACAGTGCCCATGGTGACACTGACCACAGTGAGAATGCTCACGGTGATAGTGCCAATGGTGACAGCACTCATGTTGACAGCCCCCATTGTGCAAGTGACAGTGACCATGGTGAGAGATCTCACGGTGATAGCGCTCACGGTAATAGTCCTCATGGTGACAGTGCAAATGGTGACAATACACAGGGTGACAGTACTCATGGTGAAAAGACCCATGGTAGCAATTCCCATAGTGACAGTGCTCATGGGGGAAGTGCCCATGCTGACAGTGCTCATTGTGGCAGAGCTCATGGTGACAGTACTGATGAGGCCAGTGATTATGGTGATGGTGTTCATAGTGGCTGTGCTCATGGAGATAGTGCTCACGGTGACCGTGCCCATGGTGACAGTGCCCAGGGTGACAGTGCTCACGGGGAAATTGCCAATGATAACATTAACCATGGTGATAGTGCCCCTGGTGACACGGCCCACAGTGACATTGCTCATGGTGATACTGCCTTTGGTGACAGTGCTCATGGTGAAATTGCCCATCCTGACAATGCTCATGGTGACATTGCCCTTCGAGATAGTACCCATGTTGACAGTGCCCATGGTGACATGCTCATATTGAGAGTGCTCACAGTGATAGTGCCCATGGTGACATTGCCCATGGTGGAAGTGCCCACGGTGCCCTTGCCATTTGTGACCATGCCCACGCTGACAGTTCTCATTGTGATAATGCCCATGGTGACAGTGCACATGGTGATACTCGCAATGGTGACAGTGCTCATGGTGACAGTGCTCATGGTTGCAGTACCCATGGTGACAGTGCTCAAAATGACAGTGACAGTGGTGGCAGTGACCATGGTGACAGTGCCCACGGTGACATTGCCTATGGTGACACTTCTCACGGTGATATTTCCCATTGTGACAGGGCTCATGGTGACGTGCTCATGTTGAGAGTGCTCACAGTGATAGTGCCCATGGTGACATTGCCCATGGTGGAATTGCTCACGATGCCAGTGCCCACAGTGACAGTGCTCACACAGAGAGGTGTCATGGTGATAGTGCCCATGGTGACAGTGCGCATGGTGATACTGCCAATGGTGACAGTACTCATGGTGGCATTACCCATGGTTATAGTGCTCAAAATGGCATTTCCCATGGTGACATTGCCCATGGTGACATTGCCTATGGTGACACTTCTCACGGTGACATTTCCCATGGTGACATGGCTCATGGTGACACTCCGCAATGTGACAGTACCCATGGTGAAAGTGTGCACAGTGAAAGTGCTCATGGTAATACTGTTTATGTTGAAAGTGCCCAAGGTGAAAATACCCATGGTGAGACTACTCATCGAGAAACTGCCCATGGTTACATTTCTCATAGTAAGAGTTATGGTGACAGTGCTCATGGTTGCAGTGCCCTCGGTGGCAGTTCTTGTGGTGTCAGTGCTCATGGTGATAGTGCTCACGGTGGCAGTTCCCATGGTGAGAGGACCAATGGGGCATTGCACATCGTGACAGTGTCCATGGCAACCGTGCTCACGGTGATATGACCCATGCTGACAGTTATCACGCCTGTTGTGCGAATGCTGGTAATGCTCCCGGTGATAGTGCCCATGGTTATGGTGCCCATGGTGACAGCGTTCAGAGTAATAGTGAGCATAGTGATAGTGTACTTGGTGAGTGTGCCCATGGTGACTGTGCCCAAGATGACAGTACACATGGTGATACAGCTCAATGTGATAGTGCCCTTGTGGACAGTGCGCATGGTGATAGTTCTCACGGTGACATTGCCTATGATGACAATGCTCATGGTGACAGTGCCCATGGTGAACGTTCTCACGTTCATAGTGCCCATGGTGACAGTTCGTATGGTGAAAGTGCTCATGATGAGAGCGCCCATGTTGGGAGTTCCATTGGTGACTGTGCTCACAGTGATAGTGACAATGGTAAGACTGCAGATGGTGGCTGTGCCATTGCTCATGATGCGAGTACTCATGGTGACAGTGCTCATGGTGATAGTGTGCAAGGTGACAGTGCACATGGTTGTAAAGCACATGGTGGCACTGAAAAATAGTTATAGTGCCCATGGTGAGAGTGCTCATGCTGACAGTGCACAAGGTGACAACCCATGCTGACAATGCTCACGGTGACTGGGCTCAAGGTTGCATTACCCATTGTGAGAGTGTTCAGAGTTACAATGCTCAAGTTAACTGTGCTCACCATGATAGTGTCCATGGTGATAGTGATCACAGTGATAGTGCCGATGGTGATAGTGCTCACGGTGATAATGCCCATGGTTAAGTTGCCCATGTTGACAGTGCTCACGGTCATAGTGAGCATAGTGAGAGTGCACTTGTTGACCATGGCCACGCTGAGAGTACAAATGTTGATACTTCTCAAGTTGGTAGTGTCCATGGTGGCAGTGCCCATGGACACCACCGTCATAGTGATAGTGCTCACTGTGACAGGGCCCAAGGGGACAGTACAAACCGTGACTTTGCCTATCGTGACAGTGCTCATAGTGACAAATTCCATTGTGACAGTGACCACGGTAACAGTTCTAATGCTGATAGTGCCCATAGTGACAATACCCATGGTGACAGTACTCATGGTGATAATTCTCAAGGTGGTAGTGCCCATGGCGATAATTCCCATGGTGAGAGTCCTCACGGTGATAGTGCCCATGGTGACAGTTCCCATTCTGAAAGTGCTCATGATGACAGTGCCTATGTTGGTAATTCCCATGGTGACACTTCTCACAGTGATACTGACAATGGTTACAGTTCACATGTTGGCCGTGCCCTTGGTGACAGTGCCCATGAAGACAGTACATATGGTGACAGTTTTCTTGGTGACAGTGGTCATGGTGAGAGTGCGCTTGGTGGTAGTGCACATGGTATCACTGAAAAATTGTGACTGGGCTCATGGTGACAGTGCTCATGGTAAAAACCCATGCTGACAGTACTCACAGAGACACTGCTCATGGTGGCAGTACCCGTGGTGACAGTGCTCACAGTGACAATGCCCACTGTATGAGTGCCCATGTTGACAGTGCACATGGTGACACTGACCACGGTGACATTGCCTATGGTGACATCTCTCATGGTGACAGTGCCCATGGTGACACTGACCACAGTGAGAATGCTCACTGTGATAGTGCCCATGGTGACATTACCCATTGTGGAATTGCACACAATGCCAGTTCCGACAGTGACAGTGCTCACGTTGAGAGTTGTCATGGTGATAGTGCCCATGGTGACAGTGCACATGGTCATACTGCCAATGGTGAGTGTACTCGTGGTGACAGTACTCATGGTGGCAGTACCCATCGTGACAGTGCTCAAAATGGCTTTTCCCATGGTGACATTGCCCATGGTGACATTGCCTATGGTGACACTTCTCACGGTGACATTGCCCATGGTGACAGGGCTCATGGTGACGTGCTCATGTTGAGAGTGCTCACAGTGATAGTGCCCATGGTGACATTGCCCATGGTGGAATTGCTCACGATGCCAGTGCCCACATTGACAGTGCTCACGCTGAGAGTTGTCATGGTGATAGTGCCCATGGTGACACTGCGCATGGTGATAATGCCAATGGTGACAGTACTCATGGTGGCAGTACTCATGGTGGCCGTACCCATGGTGACAGTGCTCAAAATGGCATTTCCCATGGTGACATTGCCCATGGTGACATTGCCTATGGTGACACATCTCACGGTGACATTTCCCATGGTGACATGGCTCATGGTGACACTCCGCATTGTGACAGTGCCCATGGTGACAGTGCTCACAGTGAACGTGCTCATGGTAATACTGTTTATGTTGAGAGTGCCCAAGGTGAAAATACCCATGGTGAGAGTACTCATCGAGAATGTGTCCATGGTTACATTTCTCATAGTAACAGTTCTCATGGAGACAGTGCTCTGGTTTGTAGTGCCCTCGGTGGCAGTGCTCGTGGTGTCAGTGCTCATGGTGACAGTGCTCAAGGTGGCAGTTCCCATGGTGAGCGTACCATTGGGGCATTGCACATCATGACATTGCCCATGGCAACCGTGCTCACGGTGATTTGACCCTCGGTGAGAGTTATCACGCCTGTTGTCCCGATGCTGATAATGCTCCGGTGATAGTGCCCATGGTTACGTTGCCCATGGTGACA
Organism: Mesoplodon mirus; assembly: GCF_964341445.2. Classification (NCBI taxonomy): domain Eukaryota; kingdom Metazoa; phylum Chordata; class Mammalia; order Artiodactyla; family Ziphiidae; genus Mesoplodon; species Mesoplodon mirus. The sequence goes on along the minus strand of NC_138976.1, from coordinate 198,268,624 downwards.
TTGTTCAGAGTAATAGTGAGCATAGTGATAGTGTACTTGGTGAGTGTGCCCATGGTGACTGTGCCCAAGATGAGAGTACACATGGTGATACAGCTCAATGGGATAGTGGCCTTGTGGACAGGGCGCATGGTGATAGTTCTCACAGTGACACTGCCTATGATGACAATGATCATGGTGACAGTGCCCATGGTGACCGTTCTCACGTTCATAGTTCCCATGGTGACAGTTCGTATGGTGAAAGTGCTCATGATGACACTGCCCATGTTGGGAGTTCCATTGGTGACAGTGCTCACACTGATAGTGACCATGGTAAGATTGCAGATGGTGGCTGTGCCATTGCCCATGATGACAGTACTCATGGTGACAGTGCTCACGGTGGTAGTGTCCAAGGTGACAGTGCACATGGTGGCACTGAAAAATAGTTATAGTTCCCATGTCAACAGTGCTCATGCTGACAGTGCACAAGGTGACAACCCATGCTGACAGTGCTAACAGTGACTGGGCTCATGGTTGCATTATCCATTGTGACAGTGCTCACAGTTACAATGCTCATGTTAACTGTGCTCACCATGATAGTGTCTATGGTGACAGTGATCACAGTGATAGTGCCGATGGTGATAGTGCTCATGGTGATAGTGCCCATGGTTAAGGTGCCCATGGTTACAGTGCTCACGGTCATTGTGAGCATAGTGAGAGTGCACTTGTTGACCGTGACCACGCTGAGAGTACAAATGGTGATAATTCTCAAGTTGGTAGTGTCCATGGTGGCAGTGCCCATGGACACCACCATCAAAGTGATAGTGCTCACTGTGACAGGGCCCAAGGGGACAGTGCAAACCGTGACTTTGCCTATCGTGACAGTGCTTACAGTGACAAATTCCATGGTGACAGTGTCCACGGTGACAGTTCTAATGCTGATAGTGCCCATGGTGATAATTCCCATGGTGAGAGTCCTCACGGTGATAGTGCCCATGGTGACAGTTCCCATTCGGAAAGTGCTCATGATGACAGTGCCTATGTTGGTAATTCCCATGGTGACACTTCTCACAGTGATACTGACAATGGTTACAGTTCACATGTTGGCCGTGCCCTTGTTGACAGTGCCCATGAAGACAGTACTTATGGTGACACTTTTCTCGGTGACAGTGCCCATGGTGAGAGTGGGCATGGTGGTAGTGCACATGGTGTCACTGAAAAATTGTTACAAGGCTCATGGTGACAGTGCTCATGGTAAAAACCCATGCTGACAGTACTCACAGAGACACTGCTCATGGTGGCAGTACCCATGGTGACAGTGCTCACAGTGACAGTGCCCACTGTATGAGTGCCCATGTTGACAGTGCTCATGGTGACACTGACCACGGTGACATTGCCTATGGTGACAGTTCTCATGGTGACAGTGCCCATGGTGACATTGACCACAGTGAGAATGCTCACAGTGATAGTGCCAATGGTGACAGCACTCATGTTGACAGCCCCCATTGTGCAAGGTGTCATGGTGACAGTGACCATGGTGAGAGATCTCACGGTGATAGCGCTCACGGTAATAGTCCTCATGGTGACAGTGCAAATGGTGACAATACACAGGGTGACAGTACTCATGGTGAAAATACCCATGGTAGCAGTTCTCATAGTGACAGTGCTCATGGGGGAAGTGCCCATGCTGACAGTGCTCATTGTGGCAGTGCTCATGGTAACAGTACCGATGAGGCCAGTGAATATGATAATGGTGTTCACAGTGGCTGGGCTCATGGAGATAGTGCTCACGGTGACCCTGCCCACGATGACAATGCCCAGGGTGACAGTGCTCACGGGGAAAGTGCCAATGATAACATTAACCATGGTGATAGTGCCCCTGGTGACACGGCCCACAGTGACATTGCTCATGGTGATAGTGCCTTTGGTGACAGTGCTCATGGTGAAATTGCCCATCCTGACAATGCTCATGGTGCCATTACCCTTCGAGATAGTACCCATGTTGACAGTGCCCATGGTGGCATGCTCATGTTGACAGTGCTCACAGCGATAGTGCCCATGGTGATATTGCCCATGGTGGAAGTGCCTACAGAGCCCTTGCCAACAATGACCGTGCCCACGCTGACAGTTCTCATTGTGATAATGCCCATGGTGACAGTGCACATGATGATACTCGCAATGGAGACAGTGCTCATGGTGACATTGCACATGGTTGCAGTACCCATGGTAACAGTGCTCAAAATGACAGTGACAGTGGTGGCAGTGACCATGGTGACAGTGCCCACGGTGACATTGCCTATGGTGACATTTCAAACGGTTACATTGCCCATGGTGACACGGCTCATGGTGACGTGCTCATGTTGAGAGTGCTCACAGTGGTAGTGCCCATGGTGACATAGCCCATGGTGGAATTGCTCACGATGCCAGTGCCCACAGTGACAGTGCTTACGCTGAGAGTTGTCATGGTGATAGTGCCCATGGTGACAGTGCGCATGGTGATACTGCCAATGGTGACAGTACTCATGGCGATTGTACTCATGGTGGCTGTACTCATGTTGACAGTTCTCAAAATGGCATTTCCCATGTTGACATTGCCCATGGTGACATTGCCTATGGTGACACTTCTCACGGTAACATTTCCCATGGTGACACGGCTCATGGTGGCACTCCGCATTGTGACAGTGCCCATGGTGACAGTGCTCACAGTGAAAGTGCTCATGGTAATACTGTTTACGTTGAGAGTGCCCGAGGTGAAAGTACCCATGGTGACATTACTCATTGAGAAATTGCCCCTGGTTACAATTCTCATAGCCACAGTTATGGTGACAGTGCTCATGGTGGTACTGCCCTGGGTGGCAGTGCTCGTGCTGTCAGTGCTCATTGTGACAGTGCTCATGGTGGCAGTTCCCATGGTGAGAGTACCCATGTTGACAGTGCCCATGGTGATGTGCTCATGTTGACAGTGCTCACAGTGATAGTGCCCATGGTGACATTGCCCATGGTGGAAGTGCCCACGGTGCCCTTGCCAATAGTGAGAGTTCCCATGCTGACAGTTCTCATTGTGATAGTGCCCATGGTGACAGTGCACATGGTGATACTCGCAATGGTGACAGTGCTCATGGTGACAGTGCTCATGGTTGCAGTACCCATGGTGACAGTGCTCAAAATGACAGTGACAGTGGTGGCAGTGACCATGGTGACAGTGCCCACGGTGACATTGCCTATAGTGACACTTCTCACAGTGACTTTGCCCATGGTGACAGGGCTCATGTTGACGTGCTCAGGTTGACAGTGCTCACAGTGATAGTGCCCATGGTGACATTGCCCATGGTGGAATTGCACACAATGCCAGTTCCCACAGTTACAGTGCTCATGCTGAGATTTGTCATGGTGATAGTGTCCATGGTGACAGTGCACACGGTCATACTGCCAATGGTGACAGTACTCATGGTGACAGTACTCAAGGTTTCAGTACCCATGGTGACAGTGCTCAAAATGGCATTTCCCATGGTGACATTTCCTATGGTGACATTGCCTTTGGTGACACTTCTCACAGTGACATTTCCCATGGTGACATGGCTCATGGTGACACACCACATTGTGCCAGTGCCCATGGTGACAGTGCTCACAGTGAAAGTGCTAATGGTAATAATGTTTACATTGAGAGTGCCCAAGGTGAATATACCCATGGTGACATTACTCATTGAGAAATTGCCCATGGTTACAGTTCTCATAGAAACAGTTATGGTGACAGTGCTCATGGTTGCATTGCTCTCGGTGGCAGTGCTTGTGGTGTCAGTGCTCATGGTGACAATGCTCATGGTGGCAGTTCCCATGGTGAGCGTACCAATGCGGCATTGCACATCGTGACAGTGACCATGGCAACCGTGCTCACGGTGATATGACCCATAGTGACAGTAATTACGCCTGTTGTGCCGATGCTGATAATGCTCCCAGAGATAGTGCGCATGGTTACGGTGCCCATGGTGAAAGTGTTCGGAGTAATAGTGAGCATAGTAGTAGTGTACTTGGTGAGTGTGCCCATGGTGACTGTGCCAAGATGACAGTACACATGGTGATACAGCTCAATGTGATAGTGCCCTTGTGGACAGAGCGCATGGTGATAGTTCTCACGGTGACATTGCCTATGATGACAATGCTCATGGTGACAGTGCCCATGGTGACCGTTCTCACGTTCATAGTGCCCATGGTGACAGTTCGTATGGTGAAAGTGCTCATGATGAAAGTGCCCATGTTGGTAGTTCCATTGGTGACAGTGCTCACAGTGATAGTGACCATGGTAAGATTGCAGATGGTGGCTGTGCCATTGCCCATGATGACAGTATTCATGGTGACAGTGCTCATGGTGAAAGTGTCCAAGGTGACAGTGCACATGGTTGTAATGCACATGGTGGCACTGAAAAATAGTTATAGTGCCTATGGTGACATTGCTCATGCTGACAGTGCGCAAGGTGACAACCCATGCTGACAGTGCTCACGGTGACTGGGCTCATGTTTGCATTACCCATTGTAACAGTGTTCACAGTTAGAATGCTCATGTTAACTGTGCTCACCATGATAGTGTCTATGGTGACAGTGATCACAGTGATAGTGCTGATGGTGATAGTGCAAACGGTGATAGGGCCCATGATTAAGGTGCCCATGGTGACTGAGCTCACGGTCATAGTGAGCATAGTGAGAGTGCACTTGTTGACCGTGACCACGCTGAGAGTACAAATGGTGATAATTCTCAAGTTGGTAGTGTCCATGGTGGCAGTGCCCATGGACACCACCATCAAAGTGATAGTGCTCACTGTGACAGGGCCCAAGGGGACAGTGCAAACCGTGACTTTGCCTATCGTGACAGTGCTCACATTGACAAATTCCATCGTGACATTGACCACGGTGACAGTACTAATGCTTATAGTGTCCATGGTGATAATTCCCATGGTGAGAGTCCTCATGATGATAGTGCACATGGTGACAGTTCCCATTCTGAAAGTGCTTATGATGACAGTGCCTATGTTGGTAATTCCCATGGTGACACTTCTCACAGTGATACTGACAATGGTTACAGTTCACATGTTGGCCGTGCCCTTGGTGACAGTGCCCATGAAGACAGTACTTATGGTGACAGTTTTCTCAGTGATAGTGCCCATGGTGACAGTGTGCATGGTGATATTGCCAATGGTGACAGTACTCATGGTGGCAGTACTCATGGTGGCAGTACCCATGGTGACAGTGCTCAAAATGGCATTTCCCATGGTGACATTTCCCATGGTGACATTGCCTATGTTGACACTTCTCACGGTGACATTTCCCATGGTGACATGGCTCATGGTGACATTCCGCATTGTGACAGTGCCCATGGTGACAGTGCTCAGAGTGAATGTGCTCATGGTAATAATTTTTACGTTGAGAGTGCCCAAGGTGAAAATACCCATGGTGAGAGTACTCATCGAGAAATTTTCCATGGTTACATTTCTCATAGTAACAGTTCTCATGGTGACAGTGCTCATGGTTGCAGTGCCCTCTGTGGCAGTGCTCGTGGTGTCAGTGCTCATGGTGACAGTGCTCATGGTGGCAGTTCCCATGGTGAGCGTACCATTGGGGAATTGCACATCGTGACATTGCCCATGGCAACCGTGCTCACGGTGATATGACCCTCGGTGAGAGTTATCACGCCTGTTATCCCGATGCTGATAATGCTCCCAGTGATAGTGCCCATGGTTATGGTACCCATGGTGACATTGTTCAGAGTAATAGTGAGCATAGTGATAGTGTACTTGGTGAGTGTGCCCATGGTGACTGTGCCCAAGATGACAGTACACATGGTGATACAGATCAATGTGATAGTGCCCTTGTGGACAGTGCACATGGTTATACTTCTCACGCTGACATTGCCTATGATGACAATGCTCATGGTGACAGTGCCCATGGTGACCGTTCTCACGTAAATAATTCCCATGGTGACAATTCGTATGGTGAAAGTGCTCATGATGACAGTGCCCATGTTGGTAGTTCCATTGGTGACAGTGCTCACAGTGATAGTGACCGTGGTAAGATTGCAGATGGTGGCTGTGCCATTGCCCATGATGACAGTACTCATGGTGACAGTGCTCACGGTGGTAGTGTCCAAGGTGACAGTGCACATGGTGGCACTGAAAAATAGTTATAGTTCCCATGTCGACAGTGCTCAGGGTGACAGTGCACAAGGTGACAACCCATGCTGACAGTGCTCACAGTGACTGGGCTCATGGTTGCATTACCCATTGTGACAGTGCTCACAGTTACAATGCTCATGTTAACTGTGCTCACCATGATAGTGTGTATGGTGACAGTGATCACAGTGATAGTGCCGATGGTGATAGTGCTCACGGTGATAGTGCCCATGATTAAGGTGCCCATGGTGACAGTGCTCACGGTCATAGTGAGAATGGTGGTAGTGCACTTGTTGACCGTGACCACGCTGAGAGTACAAATGGTGATAATTCTCAAGTTGGTAGTGTCCATGGTGGCAGTGCCCATGGACACCACCGTCAAAGTGATAGTTCTCACTGTGACAGGGCCCAAAGGGACAGTGCAAACCGTGACTTTGCCTATCGTGACAGTGCCCACAGTGACAAATTCCATCGTGACAGTGACCACGGTGACAGTTCTAATGCTGATAGTGCCCATGGCGATAATTCCCATGGTGAGAGTCCTCACGGTGATAGTGCCCATGGTGACAGTTCCCATTCTGAAAGTGCTCATGATGACAGTCCCTATGTTGGTAATTCACATGGTGACACTTCTCACAGTGATACTGACAATGGTTACAGTTCACATGTTGGCCGTGCCCTTGGTGACAGTGCCCATGAAGACAGTACTTATGGTGACAGTTTTCTCGGTGACAGTGGTCATGGTGAGAGTGCGCTTGGTGGTAGTGCACATGGTGTCACTGAAAAATTGTGACTGGGCTCATGGTGACAGTGCTCATGGTAAAAACCCATGCTGACAGTACTCACAGAGACACTGCTCATGGTGGCAGTACCCATGGTGATGGTGCTCACAGTAACAGTGCCCACTGTATGAGTGCCCATGTTGACAGTGCTCATGGTGACACTGACCACGGTGACATTGCCTATGGTGACAGTGCTCATGGTGACAGTGCCCATGGTGACAATACACAGGGTGACAGTACTCATGGTGAAAATACCCATGGTAGCAGTTCTCATAGTGACAGTGCTCATGGGGGAAGTGCCCATGCTGACAGTGCTCATTGTGGCAGTGCTCATGGTGACAGTACCGATGAGGCCAGTGATTATGGTGATGGTGTTCACAGTGGCTGGGCTCATGGAGATAGTGCTCACGGTGACCGTGCCCGTGATAAGAGTGTCCAAGGTGACAGTGCTCACAGGGAAAGTGCCAATGAAAATATAACCATGGTGATAGTGCCCCTGGTGACACGGCCCACAGTGACATTGCTCATGGTGATAGTGCCTTTGGTGACAGTGCTCATGGTGAAATTGCCCATCCTGACAATGCTCATGGTGACATTGCACTTCGAGATAATACCCATGTTGACAGTGTCCATGGTGACGTGCTCATGTTGACAGTGCTCACAGTGATAGTGCCCATGGTGACATTGCCCATTGTGGAAGTGCCCACGGTGCCCTTGCCAACAGTGACAGTGCCCACGCTGAAAGTTCTCATTGTGATAGTACCCATGGTGACAGTGCTCTTGGTGACAGTGCTCATGGTAATAGTGTTTACGTTGAGAGTGCCCAAGGTGAAAATACCCATGGTGAGAGTACTCATCGAGAAGTTGCCCATGGTTACATTTCTCATAGTAACAGTTCTCATGGTGACAGTGCTCATGGTTGCAGTGCCCTCGGTGGCAGTGCTTGTGGTGTCAGTTCTCATGGTGACAGTGCTCATGGTGGCAGTTCCCATGGTGAGCGTACCAATGGGGCATTGCACATCGTGACAGTGCCCATGGCAACCGTGCTCACGGTGATATGACCCATGGTGACAGTAATCACGCCTGTTGTGCCGATGGTGATAATGCTCCCGGAGATAGTGCCCATGGTTACGGTGCCCATGGTGACAGTGTTCAGAGTAGTAATGAGCATAGTGATAGTGTACTTGGTGAGTGTGCCCATGGTGACTGTGCCCAAGATGACAGTACACATGGTGATACAGCTCAATGTGATAGTGCCCTTGTGGACAGTGCGCATGGTGATAGTTCTCACGGTGACATTGCCTATGATGACAATGCTCATGGTGACAGTGCCCATGGTGACCGTTCTCACGTTCATAGTGCCCATGGTGACAGTTCGTATGGTGAAAGTGCTCATGATGACAGTGCCCATGATGGTAGTTCTTTGGTGACAGTGCTCACAGTGATAGTGACCATGGTAAGATTGCAGATGGTGGCTGTGCCATTGCCCATGATGACAGTACTCATGGTGACAGTGCTCATGGTGATAGTGTGCAAGGTGACAGTGCACATGGTTATAATGCACATGGTGGCACTGAAAAATAGTTTTATTGCCCATGGTGATAGTGCTCATGCTGAGAGTGCACAAGGTGACAACCCATGCTGACAGTGCTCACGGTGACTGGGCTCATGGTTGCATTACCCATTGTGACGGTGCTCACAGTTACAATGCTCATGTTAACTGTGCTCTCCATGATAGTGTCCATGGTGATAGTGATCACAGTGATAGTGCCGATGGTGATAGTGCTCACGGTGATAGTGCCCATGGTTAAGTTGCCCATGGTGAGAGTGCTCACAGTCATAGTGAGCATAGTGATAGTGCACTTGTTGACCATGACCACACTGAGAGTACAAATGGTGATAATTCTCAAGTTGGTAGTGTCCATGGTGGCAGTGCCCATGGACACCACCGTCAAAGTGATAGTGCTCACTGTGACAGGGCCCAAGGGGACAGTGCAAACCGTGACTTTGCCTATCGTGAGAGTGCTCACAGTGACAAATTCCATCGTGACAGTGACCTCGGTGACAGTTCTAATGCTGATACTGCCCATAGTTATAATACCCATGGTGACAGTACTCATGGTGATAATTCTCAAGGTGTTAGTGCCCATGACGATAATTCCCATGGTGAGAGTCCTCACGGTGATAGTGCAAATGGTGACAGTTCCCATTCTGAAAGTGCTCATGTTGACAGTGCCTATGTTGGTAAATCCCATGGTGACACTTCTCACAGTGATACTGACAATGGTTACAGTTCATATTTGGCCGTGCCCTTGGTGACAGTGCCCATGAAGACAGTTCTTATGGTGACAGTGCTCATGGTGGTAGTGTCCTAGGTGACAGTGCACATGGTTGTAATGCACATGGTGGCACTGAAAAATAGTTATAGTGCCCATGGTGACAGTGTGCATGCTGACAGTGCACAAGGTGACAACCCATGCTGACAGTGCTCACGGTGACTGGGCTCATGTTTGCATTACCCATTGTGACAGTGCTCACAGTTACAATGCTCATGTTAACTGTGCTCACCATGATAGTGTCTATGGTGACAGTGATCACAGTGATAGTGCCGATGGTGATAGTGCTCATGGTGATAGGGCCCATGATTAAGGTGCCCATGGTGACTGTGCTCACGGTCATAGTGAGCATAGTGAGAGTGCACTTGTTGACCGTGACCACGCTGAGAGTACAAATGGTGATAATTCTGCAGTTGGTAGTGTCCATGGTGGCAGTGCCCATGGACACCACCGTCAAAGTAATAGTGCTCACTGTGACAGGGCCCAAGGGGACAGTGCAAACCGTGACTTTGCCTATTGTGAAAGTGCTCACAGTGACAAATTCCATCGTGACAGTGACCACGCTGACAGTTCTAATGCTGATAGTGTCCATGGTGATAATTCCCATGGTGAGAGTCCTCATGGTGATAGTGCACATGGTGACAGTTCCCATTCTGAAAGTGCTTATGATGACAGTGCCTATGTTGGTAATTCCCATGGTGACACTTCTCACAGTGATACAGACAATTGTTACAGTTCACATGTTGGCCGTGCCCTTGGTAACAGTTCCCATGAAGGCAGTACTTATGGTGACAGTTTTCTCAGTGATAGTGCCCATGGTGAGAGTGTACATGGTGGTAGTGCATATGGTGGCACTGAAAATTGGTGACAGGGCTCCTGGTGACAGTGCTCACGGTAAAAACACATGCTGACAGTACTCACAGAGACACTGCTCATGGTGACACTACCCATGGTGACAGTGCTCACAGTGACAGTGCTCATGGGGGAAGTGCCCATGCTGACAGTGCTCATTGTGGCAGTGCTCATGGTGACAGTACCGATGAAGCCAGTGATTATGGTGATGGTGTTCACAGTGGCTGGGCTCATGGAGATAGTGCTCACGGTGACCGTGCCCGTGATGACAATGCCCAGCGTGACAGTGCTCATGGGGAAAGTGCCAATGATAATATTAACCATGGTGATAGTGCCCCTGGTGACACGGCCCACAGTGACATTGCTCATGGTGATAGTGCCTTTGGTGACAGTGCTCATGGTGAAATTACCCATCCTGACAATGCTCATGGTGACATTGCCCTTCGAGATAGTACCCATGTTGACAGTGCCCATGGTGACGTGCTCATGATGACACTGCTCACTGTGGCAGTGCCCATGGTGACATTGCCCATGGTGGAAGTGCCCACGGTGCCCTTGCCAACAGTGACAGTGCCCACGCTGACAGTTCTCATTGTGATAGTTCCCATGGTGACAGTGCTCAAAATGACAGTGACAGTGGTGGCAGTGACCATGGTGACAGTGCCCATGGTGATATTGCCTATGGTGGAATTGCACACAATGCCAGTTCCCACAGTGACAGTGCTCATGCTGAGAGTTGTCATGGTGATAGTGCCCATGGTGACAGTGCACATGGTCATACTGCCAATGGTTACTATATTCATGGTGACAGTACTCATGGTTGCAGTACCCATAGTGACAGTGCTCAAAAAGGCACTTCCCATGGTGACATAGCCCATGGTGACATTGCCTATGGTGACACTTCTCACGGTGACATTTCCCATGGTGACATGGCTCATGGTGACACACCACATTGTGCCAGTGCCCATGGTGACAGCGATTACAGTGGAAGTGCTAATGGTAATACTGTTTACGTTGAGAGTGCCCAAGGTGAAAATACACATGGTGACATTACTCATTGAGAAATTGTCCATGGTTACAATTCTCATAACAACAGTTATGGTGACAGTGCTCATGGTGGCACTGCCCAGGGTGGCAGTGCTCGTGGTGGCAGTGCTCATGGTGACAGCGCTCATGGTGGCAGTTCCCATGGTGGGAGTACCGATGGGGCAGTGCACATGGTGACAGTGCCCATGGTAACCGTGCTTACGGTGATATGACCCATGGTTACAGTTATCATGACTGTGGTACCGATGCTGATAATGCTCCCGGAGATAGTGCCCATGGTGACAGTGTTCAGAGTAATGGTGAGCATAGTGATATGTACTTGGTGACCGTGCCCTTGTTGACCCTGCGCATGGTGACAGCTATCATGGTGACATTGCCTCTGGTAACAATGTTCATGTTGACAGTGCCCCTGGTGACCGTTCTCACGTTCATAGTGCCCTTGGTAACAGTTCGTATGCTGAAAGTGCTCATGATGACAGTGCCCATGTTGGCAGTTCCATTGGTGACAGGGCTCACAGTGATAGTGACCATGGTAAGATTGCAGATGGTGGCTGTGCCATTGTCCATGATGACAGTAATCATGGTGACAGTGCTCATGGTGATAGTGTGCAAGGTGACACTGCACATGGTTGTAATGCACATGGTGGCACTGAAAAATAGTTATAGTGCCCATGGTGACAGTGCTCATGCTGACAGTGCACAAGGTGACAACCCATGCTGACAGTGCTCACAGTGACTGGGCTCATGGTTGCATTACCCATTGTGACAGTGCTCACAGTTACAATGCTCATGTTAACTTTGCTCAACATGAGAGTGTCTATGGTGACAGTGATCACAGTGATAGTGCCGATGGTGATAGTGCTCACAGTCATAGTGAGCATAGTGAGAATGCACTTGTTGACCGTGACCACGCTGAGAGTACAAATGGTGATAATTCTCAAGTTGGTAGTGTCCATGGTGGCAGTGCCCATGGACACCACCGTCAAAGTGATAATGCTCACCCTCACAGGGCCCAAGGGGACAGTGCAAACCGTGACTTTGCCTATCGTCACAGTGCTCACAGTGACATATTCCATCGTGACAGTGACCACGGTGACAGTTCTAATGCTGATAGTGCCCATGGCGATAATTCCCATGGTGAGAGTCCTCACGGTGATAGTGCCCATGGTGACATTGCCCATGGTGGAAGTGCCCACGGTGCCCTTGACAACAGTGACAGTGCCCATGCTGACCGTTCTCATTGTGATAGGGCCCATGGTGACAGTGCACATGGTGATACTCGCATTGGTGACAGTGCTCATGGTGACAGCGCTCATGGTTGCAGTACCCATGGTGACAGTGCTCAAAATGACAGTGACAATGGTGGCAGTGACCATGGTGACAGTGCCCACGGTGACGTTGCCTATAGTGACACTTCTCACTGTGACATTGCCCATGGTGACAGGGCTCATGTTGACGTGCTCATATTGACAGTGCTCACAGTGATAGTGCCCATGGTGACATTGCCCATGGTGGAATTGCACACAATGCCTGTTCCCATAGTGACAGTGCTCACGCTGAGTGTTGTCATGGTGATAGTTCCCATGGTGACAGTGCACATGGTCATACTGCCCATGGTGACAGTACTCATGGTGACAGTACTCATGGTTGCAGTACCCATGGTGACAGTGCTCAAAATGGCAGTTCCCATGGTGACATTGCCCATGGTGACATTGCCTATGGTGACACTTCTCACGGTGACATTTCCCATGGTGACATGGCTCATGGTGACACACCACATTGTGCCAGTTCCCATGGTGACAGTGCTCACAGTGAAAGAGCTAATGGTAATACTGTTTACGTTGAGAGTGCCCAAGGTGAAAATACACATGGTGACATTACTCATTGAGAAATTACCCATGGTTGCAATTCTCTTAGCAACAGTTATGGTGACAGTGCTCATGGTGGCACTGCCCTGGGTGGCAGTGCTCATGGTGTCAGTGCTCATGGTGACAGTGCTCATGGTGGCAGTTCCCATGGTGAGAGTACGATGGGGCAGTGCAAATGCTGACAGTGCCCATGGTAACCGTGCTTACGGTGATATGACCCATCGTTACAGTTATCTTAATTGTGGTACCGATGCTGATAATGCTCCCGGAGATAGTGTCCATGGTTAAGGTGCCCATGGTGACAGTGTTCAGAGTAATAGTGAGCATAGTGATAGGGTACTTGGTGTTCGTGCCCATGGTGACAGTGCCTACGGTGACAGTACACATGGTGATACTGCTCCATGTGATAGTGCCCTTGTTGACCCTGCGCATTGTGACAGTTCTCATGGTTACAGTGCCTATGTTGACAATGCTCATGGTGACAGTGCCCATGGTGAACATTCTCACGTTCATAGTGCCCATGGTGACAGTTCGTATGGTGAAAGTGCTCATGATGACACTGCCCATGTTGGGAGTTCCATTGGTGACAGGGCTCACAGTGATAGTGACCATGGTAAGATTGCAGATGGTGGCTGTGCCATTGCCCATGATGGCAGTACTCATGGTGACAGTGCTCATGGTGAAAGTGTGCAAGGTGACAGTGCACATGGTTGTAATGCACATGGTGGCACTGAAAAATAGTTATAGTGCCCATGGTGACAGTGCTCATGCTGACAGTGCACAAGTTGACAACCCATGCTGACAGTGCTCACGGTGACTGGGCTCATGGTTGCATTACCCATTGTGACAGTGCTCACAGTTACAATGCTCATGTTAACTGTGCTCACCATGATAGTGTCCATGGTGACATGATCACTGTGATAGTGCCGACGGTGGTAGTGCTCACGGTGATAGTGCCCATGATTAAGTTGCCCATGGTGACAGTGCTCATGGTAATAGTGGGCATAGTGATAGTGCACTTGTTGACCATTACCACGCTGTGAGTACAAATGGTGAAAATTCTGCAGTTGGTAGTGTCCATGGTGGTAGTGCCCATGGACACCACCCTCAAGGTGATAGTGCTCACTGTGACAGGGCCCAAGGGGACAGTGTAAAGCGTGACTTTGCCTATTGTGACAGTGCTCACAGTGACAAATTCCATCGTGACAGTGACCTCGGTGACAGTTCTAATGCTGATAGTGCCCATAGTGACAATACCCATGGTGACAGTCCTCATGGTGATAATTCTCAAGGTGGTAGTGCCCATGACGATAATTCCCATGGTGAGAGTCTTCACGGTGATAGTGCCCATGGTGACAGTTCCCATTCTGAAAGTGCTCATGATGACAGTGCCTATGTTGGTAGTTCCCATGGTGACAGTGATCACAGTGATACTGACGATGGTAACCATTCACATGGTGTCCGTGCCCCTGGTGACAGTGCCCGTGAAGATAGTATTCATGGTGTCACTGCTCACGGTTATAGTGTCCATGTTGAGAATTCACATGGTGGTAGTGCACGTGGTGTCAGTGAAAAATGGTGACAGTGCTTATGGTGATAGTTCACACGGTGAAAACCCATGCTGACAGTACTCACTGTGACACTGTTAATGGTTGCAATACCCATGGTGACAGTGCTCACAGTGACAGTGCCCATGGCATGATTGCCCATGGTGACAGTGCACATGGTTGCAGTACCCATGGTGACAGTCCTCAAAATAACAGTGCCAATGGTGGCAGTGCCCATGGTGACAGATTCCACAGTGACATTGTCTTTGTTGAAACTTCTCATGGTGACATTTCCTATGGTGACAGGGCTCATGGTGACAGTCTGCATTCTGCCTCTGCTGAAGGTGACAGTACTCACGGTGACACTGTCCATTGTGACAGTGACCAAGGTGAGAGTGCTCACGGTCATAGTGCCCATTGTGACAGGGCTCATGGTGACAGTCCGTATTGTGCCATTGCCCTTTGTGACAGTGCTCACAGTGAAAGGGCTCATGGTAATACTGCTCACGGTGACAGTGCCCAAGGTGAATTTACCCATGCTCATAGTACTCATCGAGAATGTGCCCATGGTGGCAATTCTCATAATGACAGTCCTCATGGTGACAGTATTCATTGTGGCAGTGCTCATGGTGGCTGTTCCCATGGTGAGAGTAATGATGCGGTAGTGCTCATGGTGACAGTGCCCATGCTAACCATGCTCATGGTGATAGTGCACACGGTGATAGTCTCCATTGTGACATTGCCAATAGAGACCGTCCTCACTGTGTCAGGGCTCATGGTTACAGTGCTCATGGTGGAAGTGCCCATGGTGACAGTGCTCATTGTGGCAGTGCTCATGGGGACAGTGACAATGATGACACTGCTTATGGTGATAGTGTTCACAGTGTCGTTTTCAAGGTGATAATGCTCAAGGTGGCATTGCCCTTAGTGACACTGCTCATGCTGGCAATACCCACTGTGATACACTCATGTTGAGAGTGCCCTAGATCACAATGCAATGGTGAGAGAGCTCACGGTGACAGTGACAATGATGATAGTGCCCATGATGACACTGCCCATGGTGACAGTGCTCACTGGGAAACGGCGCATGATAACATTAACCACGGTGATAGTGCCCCTGCTGGCAGTGCCCACTGTGACATTTCTCATGGTGATACTGCCTTTGGTGACAGTACTCATGGTGAAATTGCCCATGCTGACAATGCTCATGGTGACATTGCCATTGGAGAGAGTACCTATGTTGAGAATTCCCATGGTGACTTGCTCATATTCACAGTGCTCACAGTGATAATTTCCATGTTACATTGCCCATGGTAGAATTGCTCACGATGGCACTGCCCACAGTGACAGTGCTCATGCTGAAAGTTCTCATAGTGATAGTACCCATGGTGATAGTGCACATGTTGATACTGCCAATGCTGACAGTACTCATGGTGACAGTGCTCAAAATGGCAGTGCTCATGGTAACATTGTCATGGTGACATTGCATATGGTGACACTTCTTACGGTGACATTGCCATGGTGACAGGGCTCATGGTGACAGTCTGCATTGTGCCAGTACCCATGGTAAGAGTGCTCACAGTGAAATTGCTCATGGTAATACTATTTACGGTGAGAGTGCCCAAGGTGAAAATACCGATGGTGACAGTACTCATCGAAAAATTGCCCATGGTTACAATTCTCATAGTAATAGTTCTCATGGTGACAGTTCTCATGGTGGCAGTGCCCTGCGTGGCAGTGCTCCTGGTGTCAGTGTTCATGGTGACAGTGCTCATGGTGGCAGTTCCCATAGTGAGAGTACAAATGGGGCAGTGCACATGGTGACAGTGCCCATGCTAACCGTGCTCACGGTGATATGACCCATGGTTACATTTATCACGGCTGCTGTGCCAATGCTGATAATGCTCCTGGTGATAATGCCCATGGTTAAGGTGCCCATGGTGACAGTGTTCACAGTAAGAGTGAACAAAGTTATAGTGTACTTGGTGACCGTGCCCATGGTGACAGTGCCTAAGTTGACAGTACACATGGTGATACTGCTCCATGTGATAGTGCTCTTGTTGACACTGCACATGAAACAAGGAACAAGGATGTTTTTAAAGACTGGTATGCTCTTTAAAACATTTTTAAAATACATGTCATTGATAAAGCTAAAAACTGGAAGGTTGTGTAATACAACAGATTAATCATGGAGAAGAGTGAAAATATGCTGTTTTGAAAAATAGGGCAGATCAGATTTTCTGCCTAATTATATAAGAAGATTTATCTTAAGAATACACATTATTTTAAAGACTTATTGGCTGTAATATAATTTAAAGGTATTTCAAAGGGCATGTCTTCAAAGAAAGGTGAGAAGTGGGAAAACACAGAAAGTTGAGGGAAAAATATGTAAATATATACATTGTTATATGGTGAACTAAGCCTTAGGCCCTCTACAATGTGTAGGACTTGACCCTTACATACTTACGAGTAAGGTGGAATCTTCAAAAAGTTCAAAACTTTATAATTAAAAAGAATATTAAACTTAATAACTAAGTGTTTTAATTGATATCAGAAGATCCAAACAATAAACCGTGAGAACATAGAAAGAAAATAAATAAAATATGAGCAGAACTTAATAAAATAGAAAACGTATAAAACTGAGGTGATTTAGTAAGTCATAAGAATATTCTTTGAACAGATTTAAAAAACACACTTTGATTAAGCAAAACAAAAACATAAGTAAATAATATACAGAAAGAATCAGGACAATGTTATAGCACATAATATATGAAATGCTAGTAAATTTGAATATTTCTGTAAAGTGGAAAATTTCCTAGCTCCTAAAGTTTAAAAAACTGACACAAGAGGAAATCATTTAAGGCCATCATGTCTGCCCTTGGCATTCTAGGAATGCCCTGGCCTCAGGATACAGCTTCTGTAGTCCATGGCAAACTCCGGATAGGATGCGGGGATGCAGGAGTTTGGAACACTGCCCTCGCTGAGGGTGTGGGTGTGGCCATCTCTGCTCTGACTGAACAAAGGGCAGGGGAGCAGGGGGCCAAGGGCAGTGCCCTCAGATCCCAGAAGGCCCAGGGGTGAGGCACAAGCATTTAGGCCCAGGCCAAATAGTGACTTCTTGGTCTGCACAGCAACACAGCTTCTCAACTTTCCACACAGGCCGCACTCCAACTTGAAGTGTCTGTGGAACATGTCGGCAGAGTACACCTCCCCATAGGTCTGGGCGTCGTAGCTTCCTGCCAGGTGACCGAAGGTCGCAGGCAGGTGGGTGCCTGTGACACACTCGGAGAGGCTCCTGCCAGGGACCCTGTCCACTCAGTGCCCCTGCCCTAGAACGGGGGGCACAAAGCTGCCTTGTCTGAGTGCCCTGCCACAAGAGGGAGTACTGGTGCAACACTTCTATTTAATGGGGTCTTGCGGTCTATTCATTGGAGGTACACATATAAATCTTTGCCGACTTTCTGCTCAAATTCATGAAAGTTCAGACCTAAGCCTCTTACAAGGTCATCATTTTAGCTAAGCTTGAGCTCATGATCTAAATTTACACATTAATGAAGAAATAAGCTACAAGTGGAGACAATCCGCTAAAACAATCAATACCAGAATTAGATTCCCAAGGGCATCCATCAGATGTTGGAATAATCAGGTGCAAGGCAAAAGATATAAATTCAACTAGAACAGAAACAAGTTACAAGGATGTTTTAAAAGACAGGTAGGATATTTAAAACATTTTTAAAATACATGTCATTGATAAAGCTAAAAACTCGAAGGCTGTGTAATACAACAGATTAATCATGGAGAAGAGTGAAAATATGCTGTTTTGAAAAATATGGCAGATCAGATTTTCTGCCTAATTATATAAGAAGATTTATCTTAAAAATAAGGATTGCTTTAAAGACTTATTGGATGTAAAATAAGTTAAGGGTATTTCAAAGGGCTTGTCTTCAAGGAAAGGTGAGAAGTGGGAAAACACAGAAAGTCGAGGGGAAAATATTTCAGTGTATACATTGCTATATGATGAATTAAGCCTTAGGCAAGCAACGATGTGGAGGACCAGATCGTTAGATACTTACACGTAAGCTGGAATCTTCAAAAATTTCAACCTATTATAATTTAAAAGATTTATTAAAATTAATAACCAAGTGTTTTATTTGACATCAGAAGATCAAAACAATAAACCCTGAGAACATAGAAAAAATATAAATAAAGATATGAGCAGAAATAAATAAAACAGAAAACGTATAAAATACAGGTGATTTAGTAAGTCAAAAGAATATTCTTTGGAAAGACTTAAAAACACACATCTATTAAGCAAAACGAAAACAAAAGTAAATAATATACAGTAAGAATCAGGACAATGTTATACCATAGAATATATGAAATGCCAGTAAATTTGAACATTTCTGTAAAGTGGACAATTTCCTGGCTCCTAAAATTTACCAAAACTGACACAAGAGGATATCATTTAAGGTCATCATGTCTGCCCTTGGCATCCTACGAATGCCCTGGCCACAGGATGCCGCTTCTGTAGTCCATGGCAACCTGCGGAGAGGGGGCGGGGCTGCAGGAGGTTGAGACACGGCCTTCACTGAGGGTGTGGTTGAGGCCGTCTCTGATGTCACTGCACAAAAGGCAGGGGAGCAGGGCGCCCAGTTTAGGACCATCAGAGCACGGGAGGCCCAGGGGCATGGCAGAAGCATTTATGCCCAGGCCAAAGAGTGCCTCCTTGGTCTGCGTGGCAGCCCGGGCACTCACCTTAACACTCAGACCGCCCTCCTACATGAAGTGTGTGTGGAACGTATCCACGGAGTACACATCCCTGCACAGGTATCCATAGGTCTGGGCGTCGTAGCTAACTGCTAGGTGACCGAAGGTCACAGGCAGATTGGTCCCTGGGACACACGCAGAGAGGCTTCTGCCCAGGACCCTGGCTGTTCACTGCCAATGCCCCAGAGTGGGGGCCACAAAGCACCCCTGTCTGAGGGCCCTGCCACTCGAGGGAGTATTGGCCCCAAATTTCTAGAAAACGGGGTTCTTGCAGGCATCTCATTGGAGAGAGACAAATAAATCTTTGATGACTTTCTGCTGAAGTTAACGAGCGTTCAAACCTAAGCCTCTTACATGGACAGCTGTTTAGCTAAACATGAGCTCATGATCTAAATTTACAGAAAAATGAAGAAAGCAGCTACAAGTTGAGACAATCAGCAAACACAATCATACCAGAATTAGATTCCCAAGGCCATCCATCAGATGTTGGAATAATCAGGTGCAAGGCAGAAAATGTACATAAAACTAGAACTGTAAAACGGAACTAGGATGTTTTAAAAGACTGGTAGGATCTTTAACACATTTTTAAATTGCATGTCTTTGATAAAGCTAAAAACTCGAAAGTTGTATAATACAACAGATTAATCATGGAGAAGAGTGAAATTATGCTGTTTTGAAAAATAGGGCAGATCAGATTTTCTGCCTAATTATATAAGAATATTTATCTTAATAAATACACATTATTTTAAAGACTTATTGGCTGTAAAATAAGTTAAGGGTATTTCAAAGGGCTTGTCTTCAAAGAAAGGTGAGAAGTGGGAAAACACAGAAAGTCGAGGGGAAAATATGTCAATATATAAATTGCTATATGATGAATTAAGCCTTATGCCAGCAACAATGTGGAGGACCTGACCCTTACAAACTTACAAGTAAGCTGGAATCTTCAAAATGTACGACTCTTTATAATTAAGAAGATTTATTAAAGTTAATAACCAAGTGTTATAATTGACATCAGAAGATCAAAACAATAAACCCTGAGAACATAGAAAGAATATAATTAAAATATGAGCAGAGCTTAAGAAAATAGAAAACGTATAAAATTGAGGTGATTTAGAAAGTCAAAGGAATATTCTTTGAAAAGATTTAAAAAACACACTTTGACTAACCAAAACAAAAACATAAGTAAACAATATACAGAAAGAATCTGGACAATGTTATAGAATACAACATATGAAATGCCAGTAAATATGAACATTTCTATAAAGTTGACAATTTCCTAGCTCCTAAAGTTTACCAAAACTGACACAATAGGAAATCATTTAAGACCATCATGTCTGCCCTTGGCATTCTCGGGACTCCCTGGCCTCAGGATGCAGCTTCTGTAGTCCATGGCCACCTGTGGAGAGAGAGTGGGGCTGCAGGACGATGGAACACTGCCCTCACTGAGGTTGTGGGTGTGGCCATCTCTGCTGGGACTGAACAAATGGCAGGGGAGCATGGGGCACAGTGAAGTGCCCTCAGAACCAGGCAGGCCCAGTGGTGTGGCACAAGGATTTAGGCCCAGGCCACAGAGCACCTTCCTGGTCTGTGTGGCAGCCCAGCCACTCACCTTTCCACTCAGGCTGCCTTCCTATTTGAAGAGTGTGTGGAACATGTACACGGAATACACGTTGCTGCACAGGTAACCATAGGTCTGGGGGTCATAAGTTGCTGCCATGTGACCGAAGGTCTCAGGCAGGTGGGCCCCTGGGACACATGCAGAGAGGCTGCTGCTCGGGCACCTTGCTGCTCAGTGCAGCTGCCTCAGAGTGGGTTCCACAAAGCAGCCCTGTCTGAGTCCCCTGCCACTAGAGGTACTATTGGCAAAACACTTTTAGAAAATGGGGTCCTTGCGGGCAACTCAGTGGAGGGACACAAATAAATCTTTGTTGACTTTCTGCTGAAGTTCACGAGCGTACACACCTAAACCTCTTAAAAGGTCAGCTGTTTAGCTAAACATGAGCTCATGATCTAAATTTACACAATAATGAAGAAGTCAGCTACAAGTGGAGACAATCAGCAAAAACAATCAATACCAGAATTAGATTCCCAAGGCTACACATCAGATGTTGGAATAATCAGGTGCAAGACAGAAAATATACATAAAACTAGAACTGAAACAATGAACAAGCATGTTTTAAAAGACTGGTAGGATCTTTAACACATTTTTAAAGTACATGTCTTTGATAAAGCTAAAAACTCGAAAGTTGTATAATACAACAGATTAATCATGGAGAAGAGTGAAATTATGCTGTTTTGAAAAATAGGGCAGATCAGATTTTCTGCCTAATTATATAAGAATATTTATCTTAATAAATACACATTATTTTAAAGACTTATTGGCTGTAAAATAAGTTAAGGGTATTTCAAAGGGCTTGTCTTCAAAGAAAGGTGAGAAGTGGGAAAACACAGAAAGTCGAGGGGAAAATATGTCAATATATAAATTGCTATATGATGAATTAAGCCTTATGCCAGCAACAATGTGGAGGACCTGACCCTTACAAACTTACAAGTAAGCTGGAATCTTCAAAATGTACGACTCTTTATAATTAAGAAGATTTATTAAAGTTAATAACCAAGTGTTATAATTGACATCAGAAGATCAAAACAATAAACCCTGAGAACATAGAAAGAATATAATTAAAATATGAGCAGAGCTTAAGAAAATAGAAAACGTATAAAATTGAGGTGATTTAGAAAGTCAAAGGAATATTCTTTGAAAAGATTTAAAAAACACACTTTGACTAACCAAAACAAAAACATAAGTAAACAATATACAGAAAGAATCTGGACAATGTTATAGAATACAACATATGAAATGCCAGTAAATATGAACATT
This sequence comes from Mesoplodon mirus, assembly GCF_964341445.2. Taxonomy (NCBI): domain Eukaryota; kingdom Metazoa; phylum Chordata; class Mammalia; order Artiodactyla; family Ziphiidae; genus Mesoplodon; species Mesoplodon mirus. Next base: position 198,246,410 of record NC_138976.1, on the reverse strand, counting down.
TCTATAAAGTTGACAATTTCCTAGCTCCTAAAGTTTACCAAAACTGACACAATAGGAAATCATTTAAGACCATCATGTCTGCCCTTGGCATTCTCGGGACTCCCTGGCCTCAGGATGCAGCTTCTGTAGTCCATGGCCACCTGTGGAGAGAGAGTGGGGCTGCAGGACGATGGAACACTGCCCTCACTGAGGTTGTGGGTGTGGCCATCTCTGCTGGGACTGAACAAATGGCAGGGGAGCATGGGGCACAGTGAAGTGCCCTCAGAACCAGGCAGGCCCAGTGGTGTGGCACAAGGATTTAGGCCCAGGCCACAGAGCACCTTCCTGGTCTGTGTGGCAGCCCAGCCACTCACCTTTCCACTCAGGCTGCCTTCCTATTTGAAGAGTGTGTGGAACATGTACACGGAATACACGTTGCTGCACAGGTAACCATAGGTCTGGGGGTCATAAGTTGCTGCCATGTGACCGAAGGTCTCAGGCAGGTGGGCCCCTGGGACACATGCAGAGAGGCTGCTGCTCGGGCACCTTGCTGCTCAGTGCAGCTGCCTCAGAGTGGGTTCCACAAAGCAGCCCTGTCTGAGTCCCCTGCCACTAGAGGTACTATTGGCAAAACACTTTTAGAAAATGGGGTCCTTGCGGGCAACTCAGTGGAGGGACACAAATAAATCTTTGTTGACTTTCTGCTGAAGTTCACGAGCGTACACACCTAAACCTCTTAAAAGGTCAGCTGTTTAGCTAAACATGAGCTCATGATCTAAATTTACACAATAATGAAGAAGTCAGCTACAAGTGGAGACAATCAGCAAAAACAATCAATACCAGAATTAGATTCCCAAGGCTACACATCAGATGTTGGAATAATCAGGTGCAAGACAGAAAATATACATAAAACTAGAACTGAAACAATGAACAAGCATGTTTTAAAAGACTGGTAGGATCTTTAACACATTTTTAAAGTACATGTCTTTGATAAAGCTAAAAACTCGAAAGTTGTATAATACAACAGATTAATCATGGAGAAGAGTGAAATTATGCTGTTTTGAAAAATAGGGCAGATCAGATTTCCTGCCTAATTATAAAAGAAGATTTATCTAGAAAAATACACATTATTTCAAAGACTTATTGTTTGTGAAATAAGTTAAGGGTATTTCAAATGGCTTGTCTACAAAGAAAGATGAGATGTAGAGAAACACAGAAAGTCGAGGGGAAAATATGTTAATATATACATAGCTATATGGTGAACTAAGCCTTAGGCCTGCAACTATCGGGAGGACTTGACCCTTAGATACTTAAAAGTAAGCTGGAGTCTTCAAACATTTCAACACTTTAAAATTAAAAAAAATATATTAAAATTAATAACCAAGTGTTTTATTTGACATTAGAAGATCAAAACAATAAACCCTGAGAACATAGAAAAAAATATAAATAAAGATATGAGCAGAACTAAACGAAACAGAAAACGTATAAAATTGAGGTGATTTAGTAAGTCAAAAGAATATTCTTTGAAAAGATTAAAAAAAACACTTTGATTAAGCAAAACAAAACATAAGTAAATAATATACTGAAAGAATCAGGACAATGTCTTAGCAGAGAATATATAAAATGCCAGTAAATTTGAACATTTCTGTAAAGTGGACAATTTCCTAGCTCCTAAAGTTTACCAAAACTGACACAAGGGGAAATCATTTGAGGACATCATGTCTGCCCTTGACATCCTTGGAACGTCCAGAGCTCAGGATGCAGCTTCTGTAGTCCATGGCAACCTGCGGAGTGGGGGCAGGTCTGGAGGAAGTTGGAACACTGCTCTCACTGAGGGTGTGGGTGTGGCCGTCTCTGCCCTGACTGAACAAAGGGCATTGGAGCAGGGGGCCCAGGGCAGGGCCCTCAGAGCCCGGCAGGCCCAGGGGGTGGCACAAGCATTTCGGCCCAGGCCAAACAGCGCCATCTTTTTCGGCGCAGCCGCCCAGTCTCTCATCTTTCCACTCAGGCTGCCCTCCTACTTGAAGTGTGTGTGGAACGTGTCCGCGGAGTACACCTCACTGCACAGGTAACCATAGGCCTGGGCATTGTAGCTTCCTGCCAGGTGACCAAAGGTCCCTGGGACACATGCAGAGAGGCTCCTACCCAGGCCCCTGGCCGCCAAGTGCCCCTGCCCCAGAGCGGGGGCCACAAATCAGCCCTGTATGAGTCGCCTGCCTCTAGAGGGAGTATTGGCTCAACACTTCTAGAAAACGGGGTCTGTGCGGGCAAATCAGTGGAGGGACAAAATAAATCTTTGCCAACTTTCCGCTGAAGCTTACGAGCGTTCACACCTAAGCTTCTTACAAGGTCAGCTGTTTAGCTAAACATGAGCTCATGATCTAAATTTACACAATAATGAAGAAATCAGCTACAAGGGGAGACAATCAGCAAAAACAATCAATACCAAAATTAGATTCCCAAGGCCATCCATCAGATGTTGGAATAATCAGGTGCAAGGCAGAAAATATACATAAAACTAGAACTGAAACAAGGAACAAGGATGTTTTCAAAGACTGGTAGGATCTTTAAAACATTTTTAAATTACATGTCATTGAGAAAGCTAAATATGCGAAGGTTGTGTAATACAACAGATTGTTCACGGAGAAGAGTGAAATTAAGATGTTTTGAAAAATATGGCAGATCAGATTTTCTGCCTAATTATATAAGAAGATTTATCTAAAAACATACACATTGTTTTAAAGACTTATTGGCTGTAAAATAAGTTAAGGGTATTTCAAAGGTATTGTTCGCAAGTAAATTTGAGAAGTGGGAAAACACAGAAAGTCGAGTGGAAAATATGTAAATATATACATTGCTATATGGTGAACTAAGCTTTAAGCCAGCAACAATGCGGAGGACCTGACCCTTAGATACTTACAAGTATGCTGTAGTCTTCGAAAGTTCAACTCTTTATAATTAAAAACATGTATTAAAATTAATATCCAAGTGTTTTAATTGATATCACAAAATCAAAATAATAAACCCTGAGAACAGAGAAAAAATATAAATAAAATATAAGCAGAACTTAAGAAAAGATAAAACTTATAAAATTGAGGTGATTTAGTAAGTCAAAAGAATATTCTTTGAAAACATTTAAAAAACACTCTTTAAGTAAGCAAAACAAAAACATAAGTAAATAATATACAGAAAGAATCAGGACAATGATATAGAAGAGAATATATGAAATGTCAGTAAATTTGAACGTTTCTGTAAAGTGGACCATTTCCTAGCTCCTAAAGTTTACAAAAACTGACACAAGAGGTAATCATTTAAGGCCATCATATCTGCCCTTGGAATTCTTGGAAAGCCCTGGCATCAGGATGCAGCTTCTGTAGTCCATGGAAATCTGCAGAGAGGGTGAGGGGCTGCAGGAGGTTGGAACACTGCCCTCACTGAGGGTGTGCATATGGCCCTCTCTGCTGTGACTGAACAAAGTGCAGGGGAGCTTGGGGCACATTTCAGGGACCTCAGAGACTGGCAGGCACAGGCGGGTGGCACAAGCATTTAGGCTGAGGCTGAAGAGTGCCTTCCTTGTCTGCACGGGAACCTGGCCTTTCAGCTTTCCACGCAGGCCGCCCTCCTACTTGATGTGTGTGTGAAACGTGTACAGGGAGTACACCTCGCTTCACGGGTAAATATATGTCTGGGCTTCGTAGCTTCCTTCCAGGTGACTGATGTTCACTGGCAGTTGGATCCCTGTGACACATGATGAGAAGCTCCTGCCTGTGCCCCTGGCCTCTCAATGCCCCTGCCTCAGAACGGGGTCCACAAAGCAGTCCAGTCTGAGTGCCCCGCTACTAGAGGGAGTATTGACGCAACACTTCGAGTTAACGGGGTCCTTGTGGTCAATTCATTGGAGGGAAACAAATAAATCTTTGCAGACTTTCTGCTGAAGCTTACGAGTGTTCACACCTAAGCCTCTTACAAGGTCAGCTGTTTAGCTAAACATGAGCTCATGATCTAAATTGACACAGTAATGAAGCAATCAGCTACAAGTGGAGACAATCAGCAAAAGCAATCAATACCAGAATTAGATTCCCAAGGCCATCCATCAGATGTTGGAATAATCAGGTGCAAGACAGAAAATATACATAAAAGTAGAATTGAAACAAGGAACAAGGATGTTTTCAAAGACTAGTAGGATCATTAGAACTTTTTTAAAATACATGTCATTGATAAAGCTAAAAACTCGAAGGTTGTGTAATACAACAGAATACTCATGGAGAAGAATGAAATTATACTGTTTTGAAAAATATGGCAGGTCAGATTTTCTGCCTAATTATAAGAGAAGATTTATCTTAAAAAATACACATTATTTTAAAGACTTATTGGCTGTAAAATAAGTTAAGGGTATTTCAAAGAGCTTGTCTTCAAAGAAAGGTGAGAAGGGGGAAAACACAGAAAGTCGAGAGGAAAATACGTCAGTATATACATTGCTATATGGTAAATTAAGCCTTAAGCCAGCAACAATGTGGAGGACCTGACCCTTAGATACTTACAAGTAAACTGGAATCTTCAAAAAGTTTAACTCTTTATAATTAAAAAGATTTACTAAAATTAATAAACATGTGTTTTAATTGACATCAGAAAATCAAAACAATAAACCGTGAGAACACAGAAAGTATATAAATTAAATATGAGCAAAACTTAATAAAATAGAAAACGTATAAAACTGAGGTGATTTGGTAAGTCAAAAGAATATTCTTTGAAAAGATTTAAAAAATACACTTTGATTAAGCAAAACAAAAACTTAAGTAAATAATACACAGAAAGTATCAGGGCAATATTATAGCATAGACTATATGAAATATCAGTAAATTTGAACTTTTATGTAAAGTGAACAATTTCCTAGCTCCTAAGGTTTACCAACACTGACAGAGGAGGAAATCATTTAAGGCCATCATGCCTGCCCTTGGCATCCTCAGAACGCCCTGGCCTCAGGAGACAGCTTCTGTAGTCCATGGCAACCTGCGGAGAGGGGGAGAGGTTGCAGGAGGTTGGAACACTGTCCTCACTGAGGGAGTGGGTGTGACCATCTCTGCTGTGTCTGAACAAAGGGCAGGGGAGCAGGGGGCACAGGGCAGGGCACTCATATCCCGGCAGGATGACGGGTGTGGCACTAGCATTTAGGCAAAAGCCAAACAGCGCATTCTTGGTCTTCGCGGCAGCCCGGCCACTCACCTTTCCACACAGGCCGCCATCCTACTTGAAGTGTGTGTGGAACATATCCGCGAGGTACACCTCCCTGCACAGGTTACCATAGGTCTGGGCTTTGTAGATTCCTGCCAGGTGACCGAAGGTCACAGGCTGTTGGGAACATGGGGCATATGCGGAGAGGCTCCTGCTGGGCCCCTGCCCACTCAGTTCCCCTGACTCAGAGCGGGGGCCCCAACACAGCCCTGTCTGAGTGCCCTGCCACCAGAGGGAGTATTGGCCCAACACTTCTAGTTAACGGGATCCTTGCGGTCAATTCAGTGTAGGGACACAAAAAATTCTTTGCCAACTTTCTGCTCAAACTCACAAACGTTCACACCTAAGCCTCTTACAAGGTCAGCTGTTTAGCTAAACATGAGCTCATGATCTAAATTTACACAATAATGAAGAAATCAGCTACAAGGGGAGACAATCAGCAAAAACAATCAATACCAAAATTAGATTCCCAAGGCCATCCATCAGATGTTGGAATAATCAGGTGCAAGGCAGAAAATATACATAAAACTGGAACTGAAACAAGGAACAAGGATGTTTTCAAAGACTGGTAGGATCTTTAAAACATTTTTAAAGTACATGTCATTGATAAAGCTAAATACTCACAGCTTGTGTAATACAACAGATTAATCATTGAGAAGAGTGAAATTATGCTGTTTTGAAAAATATGGCAGGTGTGATTTTCTGCCTAATTATATAAGAAGATTTATCTAAAAATACACATTATTTCAAAGAGTTATTGGCTGTGAAATAAGTTGAGGGTATTTCAAATGGCTTGTCTGCAAAGAAAGGTGAGATGTAGGGAATCACAGAAAGGCAAGGGGAAAATATGTCAATATATACATTGATATATGGTGAACTAAGCCTTAGGCCTACAACAATGTGCTGGACGTGACCATTAGATACTTACAAGTAAGTTGGATCCTTCAAACTTTTCAAGTCTATATAATTAAAAAGATTTATTAAAATTAATATCCAAGTGTTTTATTTGACATCAGAAGATCAAAACAATAAACCCTGAGAACCTAAAAAAATATATAAATAAAGATATGAGAAGAGCTTAATAAAACAGAAAACATATAAAATTGAGGTGATTTAGCTAGTCAAAAGAATATTCTTTGAAAATATTCCTTTTTCATCACAATGCTCCATGCACTTGTCATCGCAATGCTCCTTGACCCCTTTCATAGCAAGTTCCATGCGCTTGTCATCACAATTCTTCACGACCTTATCACCAAAGTTCTCAATAGCCCTTGTCACCACAATGCTCCATGCCCTTGTCATCACAGTGCTCCATGACACTTGTCATCACAATTCCACAAGCACTTGTCATCACAATGCTCCCTGCCCTTGTCATCAAATTGCTCCTTGACCCTGTCATAAAAATGCTTCCTGCCCTTCTCATCACAATGCACCACGCCATCGTCATCAATATACTCCATGACCTTTGTCATCACAAAGATCTATGACCCTTGGCATCACAATGCTGCATTACGCTTGTCATCACAATGCTCGATGCCCTTCTCATCACAATGCTCCATGCCCTTCTCATTACAATCCTCCATGACCCATATATCACAGTGTTCCTTGCCCTTGTCATCACAATGCTCCATGTGCACTCTCATCACAATAATCCATGAAATTGTTCAGACCTAAGCTCCATGCCCTTGTCATCCCAATGCTCCATTACCCCTGAAATAACAATGTTCCATGACAGAAGCCATCAAAATATTACACGGCCTTGTCATCACAAGTTTCCATGACCCTTGTCATAACAGTGCTCGAAGACCCCTGTAATCACAGTGCTCAATGCCCTTGTCATCACAAAGCTCCATGATGCATGTCATCAGAATGCTCTATGACCTTCTCATCACAGTGCTCCATGCCCTTGTCATCACAATGCTCCAAGAAACCTGTAATCACAATGCTCCATGCCCCTTTTCATCTCAATGCACTATGAACCCTGTCATCACAATGCTCGAAGAAACCTGTAATCACAATCCTCCATGACACTTTGCATCACAATGCTCCAAGCCATTATCATAACAATGGACCATGACATATGTCATCACAATGCTCCCTGACACTAGTCTTCACAATACTCTATGACCTTGTCATCAAAATGCTCGATGCCCTTGTCATCACAATGTGCCATGCCCACTGTCATCACAATAATCCATGAAACTTGTCAGACCAATTTTCCATGCCCCTGTCTTCACAATGTTCCATGACCCCTGTCATCACAATGCTCCGTGACTCCAGTCATCACAATGTTTCATGACCTTTGTCATCACAATGGTCCATGCCTTCGTCATCACAAGACTCTTTGACCTTTGTCACCACAATGTTCCCTGAATTTTTCATCACAATGCAACGTGACTTTTGTCATCACAATGCTCCATGACCCTTGTCATCACAGTGCGCCATGTGCTTATCATCACAATGTTCCACAAACTTTTCATCACAATGCTCTTTAAACCTTGTCATCACAAGGCTCCATGCACTTCTCATCAAAATTCTCTCTCACCACAGATGTCACAATGTTCCACCACTAGTCATCACAATACTCCCTCAACTCTGTCATCACAACGTTCCATGACACCTGTCATCAAAATGCTACATGCCCATATCATCACAATGCTCCATGACCCCTGACATCAAAATGTTCCATAACCCCTGTCATCAAAATGCTCCATGACACATTTCATCACAATGCTCCATGACCCCTGACATCACAATGTTCCATAACCTCTGTCATCAAAATGTTCCATGACACTTTTCATCAAATTGCTCTTTGAACCTGTCATCACAATGCTTCCTGCCCTTCTCATCACAATGCACCATGCCCTTGTCATCAAAATGCTCCATGACCTTTGTCATCACAAAGCTCCATGACCCTTGGCATCACAATGCTCCATGACGCTTGTCATCACAATGTTCGATGCAATTCTCATCTAAATGCTCCATGCCCTTGTCACTACAAACCTCCATGACCCACGTATCACAGTGTTCCATGCCCTTGTCATCACAATGCTCCATGTCCACTCTCATCACAATAATTCATGAAAAATTTCAGACCTATGTTCCATGCCCTTATCATCACAATGCTCCAATACACCTGTCATAACAATGCTCCATGACCCCAGCCATCAAAATATTCCACGGCCTTGTCATCATAAGGCTCCATGACCCTTGTCATCACAGTGCTCCAAGACCCCTGTAATCACAATGCTCCATGCCCTTGTCATCACAATGCTCCAAGAACCCTGTAATCACAATGCTCCATGCCCCTTTTCATTTCAATGCACCATGAAACCTGTCATCACAATGCAGCATGCCCATCATCATAATGCTTCATGCTATTGTCATCACAATGAAATCAATATGCTCCATGACTTCTGTCATCACAATGCTCCAAACCCTTGTGATCACAATGTTCCATAACACTTGTCATCACAACGCCCCATGATGCTTGTCATCACAATTATCCAAGGTCTTCTCATCACAATGCTCCATAACCTTTGTCATCACAATGCTAAATACACTTGTCATCACAATGCTCCATGACACTTGTCGTCATTATGCTCCTTGAACCCTGTCATGAAAAGGCTCCATGCCGTTTTCATCACAATGATCCATGCCCTTGTCATCACAATGCTCCAAGACCCCTGTAATCACAATGATCCATGCCCCTTGTCATCAGAATGCTCCATGAGACTTGTCAACACAAGGCTCCATGGTCTTCTCATCACAATGTTCCAGGACCTTTTCATCACAATGCTCCATTCCCTTGTCATCACAATGCTCCATGACACCTGTCATCACAATACTCCATGACCACGGTCATCACAACGCTCCATGACCACTGAAAACACAATGAACCGGGATTCTTGTCATCACAATTCTCCATGCCTTTGTCAGCAAAATGCTCCATGACATTGTCATCACAATGCTCCATGCGCTTGTCATCACAATCCTCCATGAACCATGGGATCACGTTGATTCATTCCATTGTCATCACAATGCTCCATGCTCCGTGAAATCAGAATGATCCATGACCTCTGTCATTACAATGTTCAAAACCCTTGTGATCACAATGTTCCATAACACTTGTCATCACAATGCTCCATGTGTGTCATCACAATAATCCATGCACTAGTCATCACAATGCTCCATGGCTTTTTCATCAAAATGCTCCATGCCATTGTCATCACAATACTCCTCAAGATTGTCACCAGAATGCTCCATGACCCTTGTCATCACAATTCTCCACGTCCTTGCCCTGACAATGCTCCATGACACTTCTCATCACAAAGTTACATGCTCTTGTCATCACAATTCTCCATTCACTTGTCATCACAATTCTCCATGACGCCTGTCATAGCAAGCTCTATGCGTTTGTCACCACAATGCTTCACGACCTAGTCATCAAAATTCTTAATGGCCCTTTTCATCACAGTGCTCCATGCCCTTGTCATCACAATGCTCACTGAACCCTGAGATCACAATGTTCAATTACTCCTGTCATCAAAATGTTCCATGACCGTTTTCATCTAATTGCTCCATGACCCTGTCATCACAATGCTCCCTGCCCTACTCATCACAATGCACCACGCCCGTGTCATCAAAATCCTCCATGACTTTTGTCATCACATTGCTCCATGACACTTGGCATCACAATGCTCCATGTCAATGTCATCACAATTCTCCATGAACACTCTCATCACATTGCTCCATGACATTGTCATCACAATGTTTGATGCCCTTCTCTTCACAATGCTCAATGCCCTTGTCATTACAATTCTCCATGACCCATGTATCACAGTGTTCCGTGATTTTGTCATCACAATGCTCCATGCCCACCCTCATCACAATAATCCATGAAATTTTTCAGACCAATGCTCCATGCACTTGTCATCACAATGCTCCATTACCCCTGTCATAACAATGCTCCATGACCCCTGCCAGCACAATGTTCCATGGCCTATTCATCACAAGGCTCCATGACCCTTGTCATCACAATGCTCCATGCCCTTGTCATCACAAAGCTCCATGACGCATGTCATCAGAATGCTCCATGGCCTTCTCATAACAATGTTCCATGAACCGTGTAATCACAATGCACCATGCCCATCATCATAATGCTTCATGCTATTGTCATCACAATGAAATCAAAATGCTCCATGACCTCTATCATAACAATGCTCCAAATCCTTGAGATCAGAATGTTCCATAATACTTGTCATCACAACGCCCCATGACACTCGTCATCACAATTATCCATGGTCTTCTCATCACAATGCTCCATGACCTTTGTCATCACAATGCTAAATACACTTGTCATCACAATGCTCCCTGACACTTGTCGTCAGTATGCTCCTTGAACCATTTCATGACAAGGCTCCATGCTTTTTTCATCACAATGATCCATGCCCTTTTCATCACATTGCTCTATGCCATTGTCATCACAATACTACACAAACTTGTCATCACAATGCTCCATAACACCTGTCATCACAATGCTCCATGCCCCTTGCCATTACAGTGCTCCCTGATGCTCATCATCACAATTATCCACGGTCTTCTCATCACAATGCTCCACGGTCTTGCCATCACAATGCTCCATGCCCTGGTCATCACATTCCTCCATGTCCCTTGTCATCACAATTCTCCACGTCCTTGTCATCACAATGCTCCAAGACACTTCTCATCACAATGTGACATGCTCCTCTCTTCACAATTCTCCATGCACTTGTCATCGCAATGATCCAGGACCCCTGTCATAGCAAGCTCCATTTGCTTGTCATCACAAAACTTCACGACTTTGTCATCAAAATTCTCAATGGACCTTGTCATCACAATGCTCCATGCCCTTCTCATAACAATGCTCCATTACCCTTGTCATTACAATGCTCCAAGCCCTTGTCACCACAATGGACCATGATATATGTCATCACAATGCTCCCTGACACCTGTGTTCACAATACTCCATGACCTTGTCATCACAATATTCCATGCCCTTGTCATCACAATGCGCCATGCCCACTGTCATCAAAATAATCCATGAAACTTGTCAGACCAATGCTCCATGCCCCTGTCATCACAATGCTCCGTGACTCCAGTCATCACAATGCTTAATGACCTTTGTTATCACAATGGTCCATGCGCTTGTCATCACAAGGCTCTGTGACATTTGTCACCACAATGCTCCATGAACATTTCATCACAATGCTCCGTGACCCTTCTCATCACAATGCTCCATGCCTTTGTCAGCACAATGCTCCGTGACCCTTGTCATCACAATGCTCCATGCGCTTGTCAGCACAATGCTCCATCACCCATGTCATCACCATGTGCCATTCCGTTGTCATCACAATGCTCCACAACCTTGTTATCACAATGCTCCATAAACCTTGTCATCACAATGCTCCATGCACATCTCATCAAAAGGCTCTCACACCACTGATATCACAATGTTCCATCACTAGTCATGACAATACTCCCTCACCCCGGTCATCACAATGCTCAATGACCCCTCTCAACAAAATGCTACATCAGCTTATCATCACAATGCTCCATGACCCCTGACATCACAATGTTCCATAACCCCTGTCATCAATATGGATCATGACACTTTTCATCAAATTGCTCCATGACCCTGTCACCACAATGCTCCCTGCCCTTCTCATTATAATACACCACACCCTTGTCATCAAAATGCTCCATGTCCTTTGTCATCACAATGCTCCATTACCCTTGGCATCATAATGCTCCATGCCATTTTCATCACAATGCTCCATGAACCCTCTCATCACATTGCTCCATGACATTGTCATCAAAAAGCTCCATGATGCTTGTCATCACAATGCTCGATGCCCTTCTCATCACAATGTTCCAGGCCCTTGTCATTACAGTCCTCCATGACCCATGTATCACAGTGTTCCGTGCCCTTGTCATCACAATGCTACATGCCCACTCTCCTCACAATAATCCATGAAAATTTTCAAACCAATGCTCCATGCCCTTGTCATTGCAATGCTCCATTACCCCTGTCATAACAATGCTCCCTGTACCCTGCCATCACAATGTTCTACGGCCTTGTCTTCACAAGGCTCCATGCCCTTGTCATCACAATGCTCCATGAACCTTGTCATCACAATGTTCTGTGACTCCAGTCATCACAATGCTTAATGACATTTGTTATCACAATGGTCCATGCCCTCGTCATCACAAGGCTCTGTGAAATTTTCCACCACAATGCTCCATGAACTTTTCATCAAAATGCTCCGTGACCCTTGTCATCACAATGCTCCATGCGCTTGTAAGCACAATGCTCCATGACCCATGTCATCACCATGTGACATTCCGTTGTCATCACAATGCTCCACCACCTTGTTGTCACAATGCTCCATGAACCTTGTCATCACAATGCTCCACAACCTTGTTATCACAATGCTCCATAAACCTTGTCATCACAATGCTCCATGCACATCTCATCAAAAGGCTCTCACACAACTGATATCACAATGTTCCATCACTAGTCATAACAATACTCCCTCACCCCGGTCATCACAATGCTCAATGACCCCTCTCAACAAAATGCTACATCCGCTTATCATCACAATGCTCCATGACCCCTGACATCACAATGTTCCATAACCCCTGTCATCAATATGGATCATGAGCCTTTTCATCAAATTGGTCCATGACCCTGTCATCACAATGCTCCCTGCCCTTCTCATTATAATACACCACACACTTCTCATCAAAATGCTCCATGACCTTTGTCATCACAAAGCTCCATGACCCATGTCATCACAATGCTTCATGCCACTGTCATCACAATGCTCCATGAACCCTCTCATCACATTGCTCCACGACATTGTCATCACAAAGCTCCATGATGCTTGTCATCACAATGCTCGATGCCGTTCTCATCACAATGTTCCAGGCCTTTGTCAGTACAATCCTTCATGACCCATGTATCACAGTGTTCCGTGCACTTGTCATCACAATGCTACATGCACACTCTCCTCACTATAATCCATAAAAATTTTCAAACCAATGCTCCATGCCCTTGTCATCACAATGCTCCATTACCCCTGTCATAACAATGCTCCATGAACCCTGCCATGACAATGTTGTTCGGCCTTGTCTTCACAAGGCTCCATGACCCTTGTCATCACAATGCTCCATGACCCCGCTAATCACAATGCTCCATGACCTTGTCATCACAAAGCTCCATGACGCATGTCATCAGAATGCTCAATGGCCTTCTGATCACAATGCTTCATGCCCTTGTCATCACAATGCTCCTAGACCCCTGTAATCACAATGCTCCATGCCCCTTTTCATCTCAATGCTCCATGAACCCTGTCATCACAATGCACCATGCCCATCATCATACTGCTTCATGCTATTGTCCTCACAATGAAATCAAAATGCTCCATGACCTCTGTCATAACAATGCTACAAACCCTTGTGATCACAATATTCCATAACACTTGCCATCACAACGCCCCATGACGCTCGTCATCACAATTATCCATGGTCTTCTCATCACAATGCTCCATGACGTTTGTCATCACAATGCTCAATACACTTGTCATCACAATGCTCCCTGACACTTGTCGTCAGTATGCTCCTTGAACCCTGTCATGACAAGGCTCCATGCATTTTTCATCACAATGATCCATGCCCTTTTCATCACAATGCTCCGAGAACACTGTAATCACAAAGCTCCATGCCCTTGTCATCACAAAGCTCCATGATGTATGTCATCAGAATGCTCCATGCACTTCTCATCACAATGCTCCATGCCCTTGACATCAAAATGCTCCATTTCCTTGTCATCACAATGTTCCATGATGCATGTCATCAGAATGCTCCATAGACTTCTCATCACAATGCTCCATGGCCTTGTCATCACAATGCTCCAAGACCCCTGTAATCACAATGTTCCATGGCCCTTTACATCAGAATGCTCCATGAGAATTTTCATCACAAGGCTCCATGGTCTTCTCATCAAAATGCTCCAGGACATTGTCATCACTATGCTCCATTCCCTTGTCATCACAGTGCTCCATGACCACTTTCATCACAATACTCCATGAATATTTTCAGCCCAATGCTCCATGAACTTCTCATCACAATGCTCCATGACCCCTGTCATCAAAATGTTCCATGACCACTGTCATCAAAATGCTCCTTGACCCCTGACAACACAATGATCCGGGACACTTGTCATCAAAATGTTCCATGACACTTGTCATCACAATGTTCCATGCTTTGTCAGCAAAATGCTACAGGACATTTTCATCACAATGCTCCATGTGCTTGTCATCACTATACTCCATTACCATTGTCATCACAATCCACCATGAACATTTGGATCACATTGCTTCCTGCCGTTGTCATCACAATGCTCCATGCTCCTTGAAATCAAAATGATCCATCACCTCTGTCATCACAATGCTGCAAACCCTTGTGATCTCAATGTGCCATATCACTTCTCATCACAACGCTCCATGATGCCTGTCATCACAATAATCCATGTCCTTGTCATCAAAATGCTCCATGACCTTTGTCATCACAATGCTCAATGCACTTGTAATCACAATGCTCCCTGACACTTGTCATCAGAATGCTCCTTGAACCCTGTCATGAAAAGGTTCCATGCTTTTTTTATCACTATGGTCCATTGCCTTTTCATTAAAATGCTCCATGCCATTGTCATAACAATGCTCCATGAAACCTCTCATCACATTGCTCCATGCCATTGTCACCACAAAGCTCCATGACGCTTCTCATCACAATGCTCCATGCCCTTCTCAT
The DNA here is from genome assembly GCF_964341445.2 of Mesoplodon mirus. NCBI lineage: Eukaryota > Metazoa > Chordata > Mammalia > Artiodactyla > Ziphiidae > Mesoplodon > Mesoplodon mirus. The sequence continues at coordinate 198,231,347 of NC_138976.1, read as the reverse complement.
CACAATGCTCCATGCACTTGTCATGACAATCCTCCATGACCCATGTATCACAGTGTTCCTTGTCCTTGTCATCAAGAAGCTCCATGCCCACTCTCATCACAATAATCCATGAAACTTTTCAGACTATTGCTCCATGCCCTTGTCATCACAATGCTCCATTATCGCTCTCATAACAATACTCCATGACCCCTGCCATCACAATGTTCCACGGCCTTTTTATCACAAGGCTCCATGACCTTTGTTATCACAATGCTCCATGTCGTTTTCATCACAAAGCTCTATGACGCATGTCATCAGAATGCTCCATGGCCTTCTCATCACAATGCTCCATGCCCTTGTCATCACAATGCTCCACGACCCCTGTAATCACAATGTTCCATGCCCCTTTTCATCAGAATGCTCCATGAGACTTGTCATCACAGGGCTCCATGGTCTTCTCATCACAATGCTCCAGGACCTTGTCCTCAGAATGCTCCATTCCCTTGTCATCACAATGCTCCATGACACCTGTCATCACAATACTCAATGAAAAATTTCAGCCAAATGTTCCATGACTTTCTCATCACAATGCTCCATTACCCCTGTCATCACAATGCTCCATGACGCTTGTCATCTCAATGATCCATGCCCTTCTCATCACAATTCTCCATGCCCTGTCATTACAATGCTCCATGACCCTTGTATCACAATGTTCAGTGCCCTTGTCAAACACAATGTTCCAAGACACTTGTCACCACAATGCTCCAGGACACCTCTCATCACAATGCTCCATGAAACTTTTCATCAAAATGCTCCAAGAACCCTGTAATCACAATGCTCCATGCCTATCTTCATAATGCTTCATGCCATTGTAATCACAAAAACATTGCCCCTTATCATCACAATGGTTCTCCACGCCACTGAATTCACAATGCTGCATGACCTTTTCATCACATGCTCCATGACACTTTTCATCACAATGCTCCATGCTCTTGCCATCACAATGCTCCATGACACTTGTCATCACAGTTTTCCATGCCCTAGTCATCACAAGACTCCATGACCCTTGTCATCACAGTGCTCCAAGACCCCTGTAATTACAATGCTCCATGCCCTTGTCATCACAAAGCTCCATGACGCTTGTCATCACAATTCTCCATGGCCTTCTCATCACAATGCTCCATGGGCTTGTCATCACAATGCTCCATGTCCCCGCTCATCACAATACTACATGAATATTTTCAGCCCAATGCTCCATGCCCTGGTCATCCCAAAACTCTATGACCCATGTAATCACAATGCTCCATGCCTTTGTCAGCAAAATGCTATATGACCTTTGTCATCACAATGCTCCATACACTTGTCATCACAATGCTCCTTGATCCTTGAAATCAAAATACTCCATGACCTCTGTCATTCACAATGCTCCAAACCTTTTGATCACAATGTTCCATAACACTTGTCATCACCACGCTTCATGATGCCTGTCATCACAATACTCCATGCCGTTCTCATCACAATGCTCCAAGACCACTGTAATCACAATGCTCCATGCCCTTGTCATCACAAAGCTCCATGACGCATGTCATCAGAATGCTCCATGGACTTCTCATCAAAATGTTCCATGACCCCTGTCATCACAATGCTATATGACACCTGTCATCACCATGCTCCTTGCCCCTTATCACTACAGTGCTTTATGATGCTGGTTATCACAATTATCCATGGTCTTCTCCTCATAATGCTCCACGGTCTTGCCATCACAATGCTCCATGCCCTGGTCATCACAATGCTCCATGTCCCTTGGCATCACAATTCTCGACGTCCTTGTCATCACAATGCTCCATGACACTTCTCATCACAATGTTACATGCTGTTTTCATCACAATTCTCCATGCACTTGTCATCGCAAAGCTCCATGGCCCCTGTCATAGCAAGCTCCATGCGCTTGAAATCACAATGCTTCACGATTTTCTAATCAAAATTCTCAATGGCCCTTGTCATCACAATGCTCCATGTCCTTGTCATCACAAAGCTACATGACCCTTGTCATCACAATGCTCCATTACCTTTGTCATCCCAATCCTCCATGACACTTGGCATCACAATCCTCGATGGCATTTTCATCACAATGGACCATGACAAGTGTCATCACAATGCTCCCTGACACCTCTCTTCACAATAATCCATGACATTGTCATCACAATGCTCCATGCCCTTGTCATCAAAATGTGCCATGCCCACTGTCATCACAATAATCCATGAAATTTGTCAGACCAATGTGCCATGCCCCTCTCATCACAATGGTCCTTGACCCCTGTCATCACAATGCTCCGTGACTCCAGTCATCACAATGCTTCTTGACTTTGTCATCACCATGGTCCATGCCCTCGTCATCACAAGGCTCTGTGACTTCTGTCACAACAATGCTCCATGAACATTTCATCACAAAACCCTGTGACCCTTGTCATCACAATGCTCCATGCCTTTGTCAGCACAATGTTCCATGACCCTTGCCATCACAATGCTCCATGCGCTTGTCAGCACAATGCTCCATGACCCATGTCATCACAATGTGCCATGCGCTTGTTATCACAATGCTCCACACCCTTGTCACCACAATGCTCCATAAACATTGTCATCACAATGCTCCATTCAATTCTCATGAAAATGCTTTCTCACCACTGATATCACAATGTTCCATCACTAGTCATCACAAATACTCCCTCATCCCCGTCATCACAATATTCCATAACCCCTGTCATCAAACTGCTCCATAACCCTTTTCATCACAATGGTCCATGACACCTGACATCACAATGTTCCATAACCCCTGTCATCACAATGTTCCATGACACATTTCATCAAATTGCTCCATGACCCTCTCATCACAATGCTCCCTGCCCTTCTCATCACAATGAAACACACACTTGTCATCAAAATGCTCCATGACTTTTTCATCACAAAGCGCCATGACCCTTGGCAACACAATGTTCCATGCCATTGTCATCACAATGCTCCAAGAACCCTCTCATCACATTGCTCCACGCCATTGCCATCACAAAGCTCCATGACGCTTGTCATCACAATGCTCGATGCCCTTCTCATCACAATGCTCCATGCCCTTGTCATTACAATCTTCCATGACCCATGTATCACAGTGTTCCGTGCCCTTGTCATTCCAATGCTCCATGCACACTCTCATCACAATAATACATGAAATTTTTCAGACCATTGCTCCATGCCCTTGTCATCACAATGCTCCATGACCCCTGTCATAACAATACTCCATGACCCCTGCCATCACAATGTTCCAAGGCCTTGTCATCAAAAGACTCCATGACCTTTGTCATCACAATGCTCCAAGACCCCTGTAATCACAATTCTCCATGCCCTTGTCATCACAAAGCTCCATGACGCATGTCATCAGAATGCTCCATGGTATTCTCATCCCAATGTTCCTTGCCCTTGTCATCACAATGCTCCAAGACCGCAGTAATCACAATGCTCCATGCCTGTTTTCATCAGAATGCTCCATGAGACTTGTCATCACAAGTCTCCACGGTCTTCTCATCACAATGCTCCACGACCTTGTAATCACAATGAGCCATTCCCTTATCATCACAATGCTCCATGACCCCAGTAATCACAATGCTCAATGACCACTGTCATCACTACTCTCCATGACCCCTGACAACACAATGATCCGGGACTCTTGTCATCAAAATACTCCATGACCCTTGTCATCACAATGATCCATGCCCTTGTCATGCAAATGCTCCATGACCTCTGTTATCACAAAGCTCCGTGACGCTTTTCATCACAGTGCTCCATGACCGTTGTCATCACAGTTCTCCATGCCTTTGTCAGTAAAATGTTACATGACTTTGTCATCAAAAAGCTCCATGCGCTTATAATCACAATACTCCATTACCGTTGTCATCACCATCCCCCAAGAACCTTGGGATCACATTGCTTCATGCTCTTGTCATCACAATGCTACATGCTCCTTGAAATCAAAATGATTCATGACCACTGTCATCACAATGCTCCAAACACTTCTGATCACAATGTTCCAAAACACTTGTCATCACAACGCTCCATGATGCCTGTCATCACAATACTCCATGCCCTTGTCATCACAATGCTCCATGACCTTTTTCATAACAATGCTCAATACATTTGTCATCACAATGCTTCTGACACTTGTCGTCAGAATGCTCCCTTGAACACTGTCATGAGGAGGCTCCATGCTTTTTCATCACAATGCTCCATGCCATTGTCATCACAATACTCCACAAGCTTGTCATCAGAATGCTCCATGACCATTGTCATCACCATGCTCCATGACCCCTGTCATCACAATGCTCCATGACACCTGTCATCACAATGCTCCATGCCCCATGCCATTACAGTGCTCCATGATGTTCGTCATCACAATTATCCATGGTCTTCTCATCACAATGCTCCACGGTCTTGCCATCACAAAGCTCCATGCCCTGGTCATGACAATGCTCCATGTCCCTTGTCATCACAATTCTCCACATCCTTGTCATCACAATGCTCCATGACACTTCTCATTGCAATGTTACATGCTCTTGTCATCACAATTCTCCATGCACTTGTCATCACAATTGTCCATGACCCCTGTCATAGCAAGATCCATGCACTTGTCATCACAATGCTTCACGAACTTTTCATCAAAATTCTCAATGGCCTTTGTAATCACAATGCTCCATAGAATTGTCCTCACAATAGAACATGACATATGTCATCACAATGCTCCCTGACACCTGTCTTCACAATACTACATGACCTTGTCGTCACAATGCTCCATGCCCTTGTCATCACAATGCGCCATGCCCACTGTCATCACAAAAATCCTTGAAACTTGTCAGACCAATGCTCCATGCCCCAGTCATCACAATGCTCCATGAACCCTGTCATCACAATGCTCCGTGATTCCAGTCATCACAATGATTCATGAACTTTGTCATCACAATGGTCCATGCCCTCGTAATCACAAGGCTCTTAGACCTTTGTCACCACAATGTTCTATGAAATTTTCATCACGATGATCAGAGACACTTGTCATCACAATGTTCCATGCATTTGTCAGCACAATGCTCCTTGACCCATGTCATCACAATGCGCCTTGCACTTGTTATCACAATGCTCCACAAGCTTGTCATCACAATGCTCCATAAACCTTGTCATCACAATGCTCCATGCACTTCTCAACAAAATGCTCTCTCACAACTGATATCACAATGTTCCATCACTAGTCATCACAATACGCCCTCACCCATGTCATCACAATGTTCCATGACCCCTGTCATCAGAATGCTACATGCCCTTATCATCACAATGCTCAGCGAGCCCTGACATCACAATGTTCAATAACCCCTGTCATCAAAATGCTCCATGACACTTTTCATCACAATGCTCCATGACCCCTGACAAAACAATGTTCCATAAAACCTATCATCAAAATGTACCAAGACCCTTTTCATCAAAATGCTCCATAACCCTGTCATCACAATGTGCCCTGCAATTCTCATCACAATGCACCACGCCCTTGTCATCAAAATGCTCCATGACCTTTGTCATCACAAAGCTCAGTGACCCTTGGCATCAAAATGCTCCATGCCATTGTCATCAAAATGCTCCATGAAGCCTCTCATCACAATTCTCCATGCCCTTTTCATCACAAAGCTCCAAGACTCTTGTCATCACAATGCTAGACGCCCTTCTCTTCACAATGCTCCATGCCCTTGTCATTACAATCCTCCATGACCCACGTATCACAGTGTTCCGTGCCCTTGTCATCACAATGCTCCATGCCCACTCTCATTACAATAATACATGAAAATTTTCAGACCAATGATCCATGCCCTTGTCATCACAATGCTCCATTACCCCTGTCATAACAATGCTCCATGACCCCTGCCATCACAATGTTCCACGGCCTTGTCATCACAAGGCTCCATGATCCTTGTCATCACAATGTTCCAAGACCCCTGTAATCACAATGGTCCATGCCCTTGTCATCACACAGCTCCATGACGCATGTCATCAGAATGTTCCATGGCCTTCTTATCACAATGCTCCATTCCCTTGTCATCACAATGCTCCAAGACCACTGTAATCACAATGGTCCATGCCCCTTTTCATCTCAATGCTCCATGAAACCTGTCATCACAATGCACCATGCCCATCATCATAATGCTTCATGCTATTGTCATCACAATGAAATTAAATACTCCATGATCTGTCATCACAATGCTCCAAACCCTTGTGATCACAGTATTCCATAACACTTGTCATCGCAACGCCCCATGACGCTCGTCATCACAATTATCCATGGTCTTCTCATCACAATGCTCTATGACCTTTGTCATCACAATGCTCAGTACACTTGTCATCACAATGCTCCCTGACACTTGTCATCAGTATGCTCTTTGATCCCTGTCATGACAAGTCTCCATGCCTTTTTCATCACAATGATCCATGCCACTTTCATCACAATGCTCCCAGACCCCTGTAATCACAATGCTCCATGCTCTTCTCATCACAAAGATCAATGATGCACGTCATCAGAATGCTCCTTGGCCTTCTCATCACAATGCTCCATGCCCCTTTTCATCAGAATGCTCCATGAGAATTTTCATCACAAGGCTCCATGGTCTTCTCATCACAATTCTCCAGGACCTTGTCATCAAAAAGCTCCATGCCATTGTCATCACAATACTCCACAAGCCTGTCATCAGAATGCTCCATGACACTTGTCATCACAATGCTCCATTCCCCTTGTCATTACAGTGCTCCATGACAGTCGTCATCACAATTATCCATGGTCTTCTCATCACAATGTTCCATGGTCTTGCCATTCCAGTGCTCCATGACCTGGTCATCACAATACTCCATGCCACTTGTCATCACAATGCTCCATGCCATTGTCATCACAATGCTCTATGCCTTTGTCAGCACAATGCTCCATGACCCTTGTCATCACAATGCTCCATGCGCTTGTCAGCAAAATGCTCCATGACCCATATTATCACAATGCGCCATGCGCTTGTCAGCAAAAAGCTCTAGAACCTTGTCATCACAATGTTCCATAAATCTTGTCATCACAATGCTCCATGCACTTCTCATCAAAATGCTGTCTCACCACTGATATCACAATGTTCCATCACTAGTCCTCACAATACTCCCTCACCCCTGTCATCACAATGTTCCATGACCCCTCTCATCAAAATGCTACATGCCCTTATCATCACAATGCTCCATGAACCCTGATATCACAATGTTGCATAACCCCTGTCATCAAAATATTCCATGACCCTCTTCTTCAAATAACTCCATGACCCTGTCATCACATTACTCCCTGCCCTTTTCATCAAAATGCACCACGCCCTTGTCATCAAAATGCTCCATGACCCTTGTCATCACAATGCACCAAGACCCCTGTAATCACAATGATCCATGCCCTTGTCATCACAAAGCTCCATGATGCATATCATCAGAATGCTCCATGGCCTTCTCATGACAATGCTCCATGCCCTTGTCATCACAATGCTCCATGAACCCTGTCATCACAATACTCCATAACATTTTCTGCACAATGCTCCATGACGTTCTCATCACAATGCTCCAGGACAGCTGTCATCACAATGCTCCATGACCAATGTCATCACAACGATCCATAACCCCGGACAACACAATGATCCGTGACTCTGGTCATCAAAAAGCTCCATGACACTTGTCATCACTATGATCAATGCCCCTGTCATCTCAGTGCTCCATGACCCCTGTAATCACACTGTTCCATGACGCTTGTCATCACAGTGCTCCATGACACTTGTCATCACAATGCTCCATGCATTTGTCAGCAAAATGCTACGTGACCTCTTCATCACATTGCTCCATGCCCTTGTCATCACAATACTCATTACCATTGTCATCACAATCCTCCAAACCCTTGTGATCACAATGTTACATAACACTTGTCATCACAATACTCCATGACCTTTTTCATCACAATACTCAATACACATGTCATCACAATGCTCCTTGACACTTGTCGTCAGAATGCTCCTTGAACCCTGTCATGAAAAGACTCCATGCCTTTTTCATCACAATGCTCCATGCCCTTTTCATCACAATGTTCCATGCCATTGTCATCACAATATTCCACAAGCTTGTCATCAGAATGCTCCATGACACTTGTCATTACAGTGCTCTATGATGCTCATCATCACAATTATCCATGGACTTCTCATCACAATGCTCCACAGTCTTGCCATCACAAAGCCCCATGCCCTGGTCATCACAATGCTCCATGTCCCTTGTCATCACAATTCTCTACATTCTTGTCATCACAATGGTTCTTGATACTTCTCATCACAATGTTACATGCTCTTGTCATCACAATTCTCCATGCACTTGTCATTGCAATGCTCCAAGACCCCTGTCATAGCAAGCTCCATGCGGTTGTCATCAAAATGCTTCACGAACTTGTCATCAAAATTCTCAATGGCCCTTGTCATCACAATGCTCCATGCCCTTATCATCACAATGCTACATGACCCTTGCCATCACAATGCTCCAAGCCCTTGTCATCACAATGCTCCATTACCTTTGCCATCACAATCCTCCATGACACTTGGCATCAATATGCTCCATGCCATTGTCACACAATGGACCTTGACATATGTCATCACAATGCTCCCTGACACCTGTCTTCAAAATACTCCATGACCTTTTCATCACAATGCTCCATGCCCTTGTCATCACAATGCACCATGCCCACTATCATCACAATAATTCATGAAACTAGTCAGACCAATACTCCATGCCCCTGTCATGAAAATGCTCCATGCCCTTGTCATCACAATGCTCCATGACCCCTGTTATCACAAAGCTCCTTGACACCAGTCATAACAATGCCTCATGACCTTTGTCATCACAATGATCCATGCCCTCGTCATCACAAACCTCTGTGATTTTTCACCACAATGCTGCATGAACATTTCATCACAATGCTCCTTGACCCTTGTCATCACAAAGCTCCATGCCTTTGCCAGCACAATGCACCATGACCCTTGTCACCATAATGATCCATTCGCTTGTCAGCACAATGCTCCATGACCCATGTCATCACAATGCGCCATTCGCTTGTTATCACAATGTTCCACAACTTTGTCATAGCAATGCTCCATAAACATTGTCATCACAATGCTTCATAATCGTTGTCATCACAATGATCCAGGGACTTCTCATCAAAATGCTCTCTCACCACTGATATCACAATGTTCCATCACTAGTATTCACAATAGTCCCTCAACCCTGTCATCAAAATATTCCATGACACTAGTCATCACAATGCTACATGCCCTTATCATCACAATGCTCCATGACCCCTGACATCACAAAGTTCCATAACCCCTGTCATCACAATGCTCCATGATCCCTGACATCACAATGTTCCATAACCCCTTTCACCAAAATGTTCCATAACCCTTTTCATCAAATTGCTCCATGACCAAGTATTCACCATGCTCCCTGCCCTTTGCATCACAATGAACCACGCCCTTGTCATCACAATGCTCCATGACCTTTGTCATCACAAAGATCCATGAACGTTGGCATCACAATGCTCCATGCCATTGTCATCACAATGCTCCATGAACCCTCTCATCACATTGCTCCACGCCCTTGTCATCACAAAGCTCCCTGACGCTTGTCGTCACAATGCTCGATGCCCTTCTCATCACAATGCTCCATGCCCTTGTCATTACAATCCTCCATGACCCATGTATCACAGTGTCCCGTGCCCTTGTCATCACAATGCTCCATGCCCACTCTCATCACAATGATGCATGAAAATTTTTAGATCAATCCTTCTTGCCCTTGTCATCACAATGCTCCATTACACCTGTAATAACAATGCTCCATGAACACTGCCATCAAAATGTTCCACGGCTTCTCATCACAAGGCACCATGCCACATGTAATCAGAATACTCCATGGCATTCTCATCACATTGCTCCATGTTCTTGTCATCACAATGATCCAAGACCCCTGTAATCACAATGCCACATGCCCCTTTTCATCTCAGTGCCCCATGAACCCTGTCATCAAAATGCACCATGCCCATCATCATAATGCTTCATGCTATTGTCATCAAAATGAAATCAAAATGCTCCATGTCCTCAGTCATCACAATGCTCCAAACACTTGTGATCACAATGTTCCATAACACTTTTCATCACAAAGCCCCATGACGCTCATCATCACAATTTTCCATGGTCTTCTCATCACAATGCTCCTTGACATTTGTCATCACAATGCTCAATACACTTGTCATCACAATGCTCCCTGACACTTGTCGTCAGTATGCTCCTTGAACCCTGTCATGACAAGGCTCCATGCCTTTTTCATCACAATGATCCATGCCCTTTTCATCACAATGCTCCAAGACCCCTGTACTCACAATGCTCCATGCCCTTGTCATTCACAAAGCTCCATGACGCATGTCATCAGAATGTTCCATGGCCTTCTCATTACAATGCTTCATGCCCTTGTCATCACAATGCTCCAAGACCCCTGTAATCACAATGCTCCATGCTCCATTTTATTAGAATGCTCCATGAGACTTGTCATCACAAGGCTCCATGGTCTTCTCCTCACGATGCTCCAGGACTTTGTCATCACAATGCTCTATTCCCTAGTCATCACAATGCTCCATAACCCCTGTCATCACATTACTCCATGAACATATTCAGCCCAATGCTCCATGACATTCTCATCACAATGCTCCATGACCCCTTTCATCACAATTCTCCATGACCCCTGTCATCAAAACGCTCCATGACCCCTGACAACACAATGATCCTGGACTCCTCTCATCACAATGCTCCATGACCATTGTCATCCCAATGCTCCATGACCCCTGTAATCACAATGCTCCGTGACGCTTGTTATCACGGTGCTCCATGACACTTGTCATCACAATGCTCCATGCCTTTGTCAGCAAATTGCTACATGACCTTGTCATTCACAATGCTCCATGCGCTTGTCATCACAATCCTCCATGAACCTTGGGATCACACTGCTTCATGCCCTTGTTATCACAATGCTCCTTGCTCCTAGAAATCAAAATGATCTATAACTTCTGTCACCACAATGGTCCAAAACTTTGTGATCACAATGTTCCATAACACTTGTCATCACAACGTCCCATGATGCTCGTCATCACAATTATCCATGGTCTTTTTATCACAATGCACCATGACCGTTGTCATCACAATGCTCAATACACTTGTCATCACAATGCTCCCTGACAATTGTCATCAGTATGTTCCTTGAACCCTGTCATGACAAGGCTTCATGCCTTTTTCATCAGAATGATCCATGCCCTTTTCATCACAATGCTCCAAGACCCCTGTAATCACAATGCTCCTTGCCTTTGTCATCACAAAGCTCCATGACACATGTCATCAGAATGCTCCATGGCCTTCTCATCACAATGCTCCATGCCCTTGTCATCACAATGCTCCAAAACCCCTGGTATCACAATGCTCCATGCTCCCTTTTCATCAGAATGCTCCATGAGACTTGTCATCACAAGGCTCCATGGTCTTCTCATCACAATGCTCCAGGAACTTGTCATCACAATGCTCCATTCCCTTGTCATCACAATGCTCCATGACTTCTGTCATCACAATACTCCATGAACATTTTAAGCCCAATGCTCCATGACATTTTCATCAAAATGCTCCATGACACCTGTTATCACAATGCTACATGACCCTTGACAACACAATGATTCGGGATTCTTGTCCTCAAAATGCTCTATGACACTTGTCATCACAATGATCCATGCCCTTGTCATCCCAATGCTCCTTGACCTCTGTAATCACAATGCTCCGTGACACTTGTCATAAAAGTGCTCCATGACACTTGTCATCACAATGCTCCATGCCTTTGCCAGCAAAATGTTACATGACCTTGTCATCACAATGCTCCATGTGCTTGTCATCACAATACTCCATTACCATTGTCATCACAATCCTCCATGAAACTTGGGATCACATTGCTTCATGCCCTTGTCATCACAATGCTCCATGCTCCTTGAAATCAAAATGATCCATGACCTCTGTCATCACAATGCTCCATGACGCAGTGTCATCACAATGCTCCGTAACTCCTGTCATCACAATGCTTCATGAAGTTTGTCATCACAATGGTCCATGTCTTCGTCATCACAAGGCTTTGTGACATTTGTCACCAAAATGCTCCATGAACTTTTCATCACAATGCTCTGTGACCCTTGTCATCACAATGCTCAATGCCTTTGTCAGCACAATGCTCCATGACCCATGTCATCACAATGTGCCATGCGCTTCTCATCACAATGCTCAACAACCTTGTCATCACAATGCTCCATAAAATTTCTCATCACAATGCTTCATGCACTTCTCATCAAAATGCTCTCTCATCACTGATACCATAATGTTCCATCAATAATCATCACAATACTCCCTCACCCGTTTCATCACAATGTTCCATGACCTCTGTCATCACAATACTACATGCCCTTATCATCACAATGCTCCATGACCCATAACATCACTATGCTCCATAACCCCTGTCATCAAAATATTCCATGACATTTTTCATCAAATTGCTCCATGACCCTGTCATCACAATGCTCCCTGCCCTCCACATCACAATACACCACGCCTTTGTCATCAAAATGCTCCATGACCTTTGTCATCACAAACCTCCATGACCCTGGGCATCAAAATGCTCCATGCCATTGTCATCAAAATGCTCCATGAACAATCTCATCACATTGCTCCATGCCCTTGTCATCACACAGCTCCATGACGCTTGTCATCACAATTATCCATGGTCTTTTCATCACAATGCTCCACGGTCTTGCCATCACAATGCTCCATGCCCTTGTCATTACAATCCTCCATCACTCATGTATCACAGTAATCTGTGCCCTTGTCATCACAATGCTCTATGCCCACTCTCATCACAATAATCCATGAAATATTTCAGACCAAAGCTCCATGCCCTTGTCATCACAATGCTTCATTACACCTGTCATAAAAATCCTCCATGACCCCTGCCATCACAATATTCCACGGCCTTGTCATCACAAGGCTCCATGACTCTTGTCATCACAATGATCCAAGACCCCTCTAATCACAATGCTCCATGCCCTTGTCATCACAAAGCTCCATGACACATGTCATCAGAATGCTCTATGGACTTCTCATCAAAATGCTCTATTCCCTTGTCATCACAGTGCTCCAAGACCCCTGTAATCACAGTACTCCAGGCCCCATTTCATCTCGATGCTCCATGAGCGCAGTCATCACAATTCACTATGCCCATCATCATAATGCTTCAGGCAATTGTCATCACAATGAAATTAAAATGCTCCATGACCTCTGTCATCACAATGTTCCAAACCCTTGTGATCACAATGTTCCATAACACTTGTCATCACAATGCCCCATGATGTTCGTCATCACAATTATCCATGGTCTTCTCATCACAATGCTCCATGATCTTTGTCATCACAATGCTCAATACACTTGTCATCACAATGCTCCCTGACACTTGTCGTCAGTATTCCCCTTGAATCCTGTCATGACAAGGCTCCATGCCTTTTTCATCAGAATGATCCATGCCCTTTACATCACAATACTCCAAGATCCCTTTAATCACAATGCTCCATGCCCTTGTCTTCACAAAGCTCCATGACGCATGTCATCAGAATGCTCCTTGGCCTTCTCATCACAATGCTCCATGCCCTTGTCATCACAATGCTCCAAGAACCCTGTAATCACAATGCTCCATGCTCCTTTTCATCAGAATGCTCAATGAGACTTGTCATCACAAGGCTCCATGGTCTTCTCATCACAATGCTCCAGGACCGTGTCATCACAATGCTCCATTCCCCTGTCATCACAATGCTCCATGACGCCTGTCATCACAATACTCCATGAATATTTTCAGCCCAATGCTCCATGACTTTCTCATCACAAAGCTCCATGACCACAGTCACCACAACGCTCCATGACCCCTGACAACACATTGATCCGGGACTCTTGTCATCAAAATGTTCCATGACCCTTGTCATCACAATGATCCATGCGTCTGTCATCCCAGTGTTCCATGACCTCTGTAATCACAATGCTCTGTGACACTTGTCATAACAGTGCTCCCTGACACCTGCCATCACAATGATCTATGCGCTTGTCATCACAATACTCCATTACCATTGTCATCACATTCCTCCATGAAACTTGGGATCACATTGCTTCATGCACTTGTCATCACAAGGCTGCATGGTATTCTCATCACGATGCTCCATTCCATTGTCTTCACAATGGACAATGACATATGTCATCACAATGCTCCCTGACACCTGTCTTCGCAATACTCCATGAACTTGTCATCAAAATGCTCCATGCCCTTGTCATCACAATGCTCCATGCTCCTTGAAATCAAAATGATCCATGACCTCTTTCATCACAATGCTCCAAACTATTGTGATCACAAGGTTCCATAACACTTGTCAACACAACGCTCCATGATGCCTGTCATCATAATACACCATGCCCTTGTCATCACAATGCTCCATGACGTTTGTAATCACAATGCTCAATACACTTGTCATCACATTGTTCCCTGACACTTGTCATCAGAATGCTCCTTGAACCCTGTCATGAAAAGGCTCGATGCCTTTTTCATCACAGTGCTCCATTCCATTTTCTTCACAATGCTCCATGCCATTGTCATCATAATACTCCACAAGCTTGTCATCAGAATTCTCCATGACGCTTTTCCTCACAATGCTCCATGACCCCTGTCTTCACAATGCTCCATGACACCTGTCATCACAGTGCTCCATGTCCCTTGTCATTACAGTGCCCCATGACGTTTGTCATCACAGTTATCCATGGTCTTCTCATCACAATGCTTCACGGTCTTGCCATCACAATGCTCCATGCCCTGGTCACCACAATGCTCCATTTCTCTTGTCATCACAATTCTCCACGTCCTTGTCATCACAGTGCTCCATGACACTTCTCATCACGATGTTACATGATCTTGCCATCAAAATTCACCATGCAATTTTCATCACAGTGCTCCATGACACCTGTCAGACGAAGCTCCATGCGCTTGTCATCACAATGCTTCACGACCTTGTCATCAATATTCTCAATGGCACTTGTCATCAAAATGCTCCATGACCTTGTCATCACAATGCTCTGTGCCATTGTCATCACAATGGACCATGACATATGTCATCACAGTGCTCCCTGACACCTGTCTTCACAATACTCCCTGACCTTGTCATCACAATATTCCATGCCCTTGTCATCACAATGCGCCATGCCCCCTGTCATCACAATAATCCATGAAACATGTCAGACCAAAGTTCCATGCCCCTGTCATCACAAGGCTCCAGGCCCTTGTCATCACAATGCTCCATGACCACTGTCATCACAATGCTCGTGACTCCAGTCATGACAATGCTTCATGACCTTTATAATCACAATGGTCCATGCTCTCGTCATCACAAGGCTCTGTGACCTTTGTCACCACAATTCTCCATGAATTTTACATCACAATGCTCTGTGACCCTTGTCATCATAATGCTCCATGCCTTTGTCAGCACAAAGCTCCATGATCATTGTCATCACAATGCTCCATGCGCTTGTCATCACAATGCTCCATGACCCATGTCATCACAATGCACCATGCACTTCTCAACAAAATGCTCTCTCACCACTGATATCACAATGTTCCGTCACTAGTCATCACAATACTCCCTCTCCCCCGTCATCACAATGTTCCATGACCCCTGTCATCAGAATACTCTATGAACATTTTCAGCCCAATGCTCCATGACCACTGACAACACAATGAACCGGGACTCCTGTCATCAAAATGCTCCATGACCATTGTCATCACAGTGATCCATGCCCTTGTCATCCCAATGCTCCATGACCCCTGTAATCACAATGCTCCGTGACGCTTGTTATCACAGTGCTCCATGACCCTTGTCATCACAATGCTTCATGCCTTTGTCAGCAAATTGCTACATGACCTTGTCATCACATTGCTCCATGCGCTTGTCATCACAATCCTCCATGAACGTTGGGATCACATTGTTTCATGCCCTTGTCATCACAATGCTCCTTGCTCCTAGAAATCAAAATGATCCATCACCTCTGTCATCACAATGCTCCAAAACTTTGTAATCACACTGTCCCATATCACTTGTCATCACAACGCTCCATGATGCCTGTCATCACAATACTCCATGCCCTTGTCATCACAATGCTCCATGAGCTTTGTCATCACAATGCTCAATACACTTGTCATCACAATGCTCCCTGACACTTGGCGTCAGAATGCTCCTTGAACCCTGTCATCAAAAGGCTCCATGCCTTTTTCATCACAATTCTCTATGCCCACTCTCATCACAATAACCATGAAACATTTCAGACCAATGCTCCATGCCAGTGTCATCACAATGCTCCATGACCCTTGCCATCACAATGTTCTGCGGCCTTGTTATCACAAGGCTCCATGACCCTTGTCATCACAATGCTCCAAAACACCTGTAATCACAATGCTCCATGCCCTTGTCATCACAAAGCTCCATGAGGCATGTCATCAGAATGTTCCATGGCCTTCTTATCATAATGCTCCTTGTCCTTGTCATCACAATGCTCAAAGACCCATGTAATCACAATGCTCCATGCCCCTTTTCATCTCAATGCTCCATGAACCCTGTAATCAAAATACACCATTCCCATCATAATAATGCTTCATGCTATTGTCATCACAATGAAATCAATATGCTCCATGACCTCTGTCATCACAATGCTCCAACACTTTGTGATCACAATGTTCCATAACACTTGTCATCACAATGTCCCATGATGCTGGTCATCACAATTATCCATGGTCTTCTCAGCACAAGGCTCCATGACCTTTGTCATCACAATGCTCAATACACTTGTCATCACAATGCTCCATGTCCTTGTCATCACAAAGCTCCATGACGCATGTCATCAGAATGCTCCATGGCCTTCTCATCACAATGCTTCAAGCCCTTGTCATCACAATGATCTAAGACCCCTATAATCACAATATTCCTTGCCCCTTTTCATCAGAATGCTTTATGAGACTTGTCATCACAAGGCTCCACGGTCTTCTCATCTCAATGCTCCAGGACCTTGTCATCACAATGCTCCATTCCCTTTTCATCACAATGCTCCATGCCATTGTCATCACAATACTCCACAAGCTGGTTATCCGAATGCTCCATGACCCTTGTCATCACAATGCTTCATGCCCCTTGTCATTACAGTGTTCCATGACGCTCGTCATCAAAATTATCCATGGCCTTCTCATCACAGTGCTCCACGGACTTGCCATCACAATGCTCCATGCCCTATCATCACAGTGCTCCATGTCCCTTATCATCACATTTCTTCACGTCGTTGTCATCACAATGTTCCATGACACTTCTCATCACAATGTTACATGCTCTTGTCATCAAAATTCGCGATGCAATTGTCATCGCAATGCTCCATGACCGCTGACATAGCAAGCTCCATGCGCCTGTCATCACAATGTTTCACGACCTTGTCATCAAAATTCTCAATCGCCCTTGTCATCACAATGCTCCATGCCCTTGTCTTCACAATGCTCCATGACCCTTGTCATCACAATGCTCCAAGCCCTTGTCATCACAATGCTCCATTACCTTTGTCATCACAATCCACCATAACATTTGGCATCCCAATGCTCCATGTCTTTGTCATCACAATGGACCATGACATATGTCATCACAATGCTCCCTGACACCTGTCTTCACAGTACTCCATGCCCTTGTCATCTCAATCCTCCATGCCCTTGTCATCACAATGCGCCATGCCCATTGTCATCACAAAAATCCATGAAACTTCTCAGAGCAATGCTCCATGCCCCTTTCATCACAATGATCCATGCCCTTGTCATCACTATGCTCCATGACCCCTGTCATCACAATGCTCCGTGACTCTAGTCATCACAATACTTCATGACCTTTGTCATCACAATGGTCCGTGCCCTCGTCATCACAAGGCTCTGTGATCTTTGTCACCACAATTCTCAATGAACTTTTCATCACAATGCTCTGTGACCCCTGTCATCACAATGCTCCATGCCTTTGTCAGCACAATGCTCCATGACACTTGTCATCACAATGCTCCATGCGCTTGTCAGCACAATGCTGCATTATACATGTCATCACAATGCGCCATGCGCTTGTCAACACAATGCTCTACAACCTTGTCATCACAAAGATCCATAAACCTTGTCATCATAATGCTACATGCCCTTATCCTCACAATGCTCCATGCCCTTGTCATCACAATGCGCCATGCCCATTTTCATCAAAATAATCCATGAAACCTGTCAGACCAATGCTCCGTGCCCCTGTCATCACAATGCTCCATGCCCTTGTCATCACAATGCTCCATGACCCCTGTCATCACAATGCTCCGTGACTCCACTCATCACAATGCTTTATGACTTTTTTCACCACAATGCTCCATGAACTTCTCATCACAATGCTCCATGACCCTTGTCATCACAATGCTCCATGCGTTTGTCAGCACAATGCTCCATGGACCATGTCATCACAATGTTCCATGCACTTGTCATCACAATGCTCCAAAACCTTTTCATCACAATTCTCCATAAAACTTGTCATCACAATGCTCCATGCACTTCTCATCAAAATGCTCTCTCACCACTGATATCTCAATGTTCCATCACTAGTCATCACAATACTCCCTCACCCTTGTCATCACATTATCCCATGACCCCTTTCATCACAATGCTCCATGCCCTTGTCATCACAATGCTCCATGACCACTGCCATCACAATGTTCCACGGCCTTGTCATCACAAGACTCCATGACCCTTGTCATCACAATGCTACAAGACCCACGGTGACAGTAATCAATTAGAAAGTGCCCATGGTGGCAGTTCTCATAGTGACAGTTCTTGTGACAGTGCTCATGGTGGCAGTGCTCTTGGTAACAGTGTTCTTGGTGACAGTGCTCATGGTGGCAGTGCCCATGGTGAGACTACCGATGGTGACACTGCCCATGGTGACAGTGCACTTGGTCGTTGTGCATCTGGTGGCAATTCCAAATAGTGACAGTGCCCATGGTGTTTGCCCATGGTTACAGTGCTCATGGTGACATTACCCATGGTGACAGTGCCCCTGGTGACAGTGCACACTGTGAGACTGCCCATGGTGGCTGAGCCCATGGTGACAGTTCTTAGAATGATAGTGCTCAAGGTACCAGTGTTCATGGTAATAGTGCTCACGATAGCAATTCCCACAATGAGAGTGCCAATGGTGCGAATACTGACTCTGACAGTGCCCATGGTGACTTTTCACTCTGTGACAGTGCCCTTGGGGACAGTTAGCATGGTGAGAATTCTCACAGTGATAGTGCCCATTGTTTCAGTTTTCATAGTGACAAGATGCATGACGTCAGTGCCCATCATGGCATTGCTCACGGTAATAATTCTCACAGTGACAGTGCCCATGGTGATATTACCCATGGTGACAGTAATCAGTGATAAAGTGCTCATGGTGACAGTGCCCAAGGTGATAGTGCACATGGTCACAGTGCAAAATGGTGACAGTGCTCATGGTGACATTGCTTAATGTGATAGTCCTTGCGGTGATAGTGCGCATGGTGATACTGCCCACTGTAACAGTGCTCTTGTTGACAGTGCTCACAGTGATAGTGCCAATGTTGGAAGGGCCCATCGTGAAAGTGCCCATGGTGACAGTTCTTATGGTGAGAGTGCTCAGAGTGGCAGTGCTCATGGTGAAAGTGCCCATGGTGACAGAGCTCACAGTGACATTGTCCATAGTTATAGTGTCCATGGTGACAGTACTAACAGTGAAATTGTCCATGGGGACACTGCCCAGGGTGACAGTGCCCATGGTCACAACCCTCAGGGTGATAGTGCTCACGGTGACAGTGCCCATTGTAACAGTGACCACGATGACAGTTCTAATGGTGATAGTGCCCATGGTGACAGTGCCCATGTTGCCATTGCCTATGGTGACAGTGCTCACAGTGACAGTACCCATGGTAACAGTGACCACGGTAAGAGTGCTCATGGTGATAGTGTCCATGGTGACAGGGCTCATTGTGACAGTCCACACTGTGCCAGTAACCATAGAGACAGTGCTCACGGTGACAGTGCCCATGGTGACAGTGACCACGGTGAGAGTGCTCACGGTGGTAGTGCTCACAGTAATAATGCTCATGGTGACAGTGCCGATGATGACAGTGCTCACGGTGACAGTGCCCATGGTGATAGTGCCCATGGTGAGAGTCCGCACCTTGATAGTGCCCATGGTGGCAGTTCCTATTGTGAAATTGCTCACGATGACATTGTCCATGTTGGTAGTTCCCATGGTGACAGTGCTCACGGTGATAGTGACCATGGTAACAGTGCAGATGGTTGCTGTGCCCTTGGTGACAGTGCCCATGATGACAGTACTCATGGTGACAGTTCTTACGGTGATAGTGCCCATGGTGATATTGCACATGGTGGCAGTGAAAAATGGTGACAGTGCACATGTTGACAGTTCTCATGATGACAGTGCACATGGTGACAACCATGCAGACAATACTCACGGTGACCGTTCTCATGCTTGCAGTACACATGGTGACAGTGCTCACAGTTATAATACCGATGGTGGCAGTGCCCATGGTGACACTGCTCATGGTAACGGTGCCCATGGTGTCAGTGACCATGGTGAGAGTGCTCACAGTGATAGTGTCCATGGGGACAAGGCTCATGGTGCCAGTCTGCATTGTGACAGTACCCATGGCAACAGTGCTCATGGTGACAGTGACCACAGTGAGAGTGGTCATGGTGATAGTGCTCACAGTAATAGTGCTCATGGTGACAGTGCAAATGGTGAAAATACCCATGGTGACTGTACTCATGGTGAAAATACCCATGGTGGCAGTTCTCATGGTGACACTGCTCATAATAGCAGTGCTCAAGGTAGTGAAAGTGCTAATGGTGACAGTGCTGTTGGTGTCAGTTCCCATGGCGACAGTACCGATGGTAACTCTGTGCATTGTTACAGTGCCTATTGTAACTGTGCTCATGGTGATAGTGCACATCATTACAGTGCCCATGGTGGTAGTTCACCTGGTGACAGTGCTAAGTAGTGACAGTGCACATACTGACAGTGCTCATGGTGATAGTGCCCTTGGTGACAGTGCACACAGTGATAATGGGCATTGTTACAGTGTTCATGGTGACAGAGACCAAGGTGACAGTGGCCATGGTGACAGTGCCCACAATGAGAGTGCCCATGGTTACAGTGCCGACAGTGACAGTGCCCATGGTGACACTTCTCACAGTGACAGTGCCCATGGGGTCACTTAGCATGGTGAGATTTCTCACGGTGATAGTGCCCGTTGTGACAGTGCTCACAGTGACAATGCCCATGGTGCCAGTGCCCATAGAGACATTCCGCACCGTCACATTTCTCACGGTGAAATTGCCTATGCTGATATTACCCATGGTGACACTGCACATGGTGGCAGTGCAAAATGGTGAGCGTGCCCATGGTGACATTGCTCATGGTGACTTTGCTTATGGTGATAGTCCTTACGGTGACAGTGCACATAGGGACACTGCACACAGAGACAGTGTTCATGGTGACAGTGTTCACGGTGATAGTTCCCATGGTGAGAGTGTCCATGGTGACAGTGCCCATAGCCACAATTCTAATGGTGTAGTGCTCACAGTGACAGTGCACATGGTGAAAGTACCCAGGGTGACAGTACTCATGGTGACAGTGCTCATGGTGATAGTACCTATGGTAACAGTGCCCATGTTCACAATTCTCACAGTGATAATGCCTATGGGGAGAGTACCTAGGTTGAAAATGCCCATGGTGACCGTGCCCATGGTGTCATGCCCATGGTGACAGTGCTCATGGTGGCAGTGCTCATGTTGGCAGTGCCATAAATAACAGTGCTCATTGTGGCAGTTCTCATGATGACCATGCTCATAGTGAGAGTGCCCACGTTTAAAGTGTTTATGGTGATAGATGTCACGGTGTCAGTGCCCACGGGGACAGTGCCCAGGCTGACAAAGCCCATGGTGATACTTCCCATTGTGACAGTTCCCACGGAGACAGTGCCCATGGTGACAGCGCCCAGTGTGACAAGGCCCATGGTGACAGTGCTCACAGTTACCGTGCCCATGGTGATGGTGCCGATGGTGAGATTGCCAATAGTGACAGTGCTCATGGTGAAACTGCCCATGGAGACATTGCCCATGGTGATAGTGCTCATGGTGACAACACCACGGTGACACTGCCAATGGTGATAATCCCCGTGGTGACAGTTCTTATGTTGAATGTGACCATGGTGACAATTCCCACGGTGACAGTGCCTATGGCAAAAATTCTCATAGTGACAGTGCTCACGTGACAGTGCCCATGGTGATATTACCCATGGTGACAGTACTCATGTAAACGTGCCCATGGTGACACTGCACATGGTGGCAGTGCAAAATGGTGACAGTTCCAATGGTGATATTGCTCATGGTGACATTGCTTATGGTGATAATCCTTACGGTGATAGTGTGTATGGTGAAAATGCACACAGTGACAGTGCTCATGGTGACAGTGTTCACGGTGATAGTGCCGATGGTGAATGTGCCCATGGTGACAGTGCCCACAGTCACAATTCTTATGGTGTAGTGCTCACAGTGACAGTGCCCAGGGTGACAGTATTCATGGTGACATTGCTCATGGTGATAGTGCCCATGGTGAGAGTGCCCATGTTCACAACTCTCATGGTGATAATGTCCATGGTGACAATACCCAGGGTGACAGAGCTCATGGTAAAAGTGCTTCTGGTGACAGTGCCCATGGTGACAGTACCTAAGGTGACAATTCCCATGGTGAGAGTTCTCCTGGTGACAGTGCCCATGGTGACAATACCCAGGGTGTCCTGCCCATGGTGACAGAGATCATGGTGACACTGCTCATGTGGACAGTGCTATAAGTGACAGTGCTCATTGTGGCAGTGCTCATGGTGAACGTGCTCATGGTGACAGTGCCCATGGTTATAGTGCTTATGGTGATAGATATCATGGTGGCCATGCACATGGTGACAGTGCCCAGGCTGACAAAACCCATGGTGATACTTCCCCTTGTGACAGTGCCCACGGTGACAGAGCCCATGGTGACACTGCCCAAGATCACAGTGCCCATGGGGAGAGTGTTAATGGTGACTGCGCCCATGGTGACAGTGCCCATGGTGACAGCGCCCAGTGTGACAAGGCCCGTGGTGACAGTCCTCATGGTGACCGTGCCCATGGTGACAGTGCCGATGCTGACAGTGCCAATAGTGAAAGTGCTTATGGTGAAACTACCCATGGAGACATTGCCCATGGTGATAGTGCTCATGGTGACAACCCCAAGGTTACAGTGCCAATGGTGATAGTCCCCATTGTGAGAGTTCTTATGTTGAATGTGACCATGGTGACAGTTCTCACAGTGACAGTGCCTATGGTGAAAATTATCATAGTGACTGTGCTCACGGTGACAGTGCCCATGGTGATATTACACATGGTGACAGTACTCATGGTAAAAGTGCCAATGGTGACACTGCACATGGTGGCAGTGCAAAATGGTGACAGTGTCCATGGTGATTTTGCTCATGGTGACATTTCTTACGGTGATAGTCCTTACGGTGATAGTGTGTACGCTGAAACTGCACACAGTGACAGTGCTCATGGTGACAGTGTTCATGGCGATAGTGCTGATGGTGAATGTGCCCATGGTGACAGTGCCCATAGTCACAATTCTCACAGTGTAGTGCTCACGGTGACAGTGCCCATGGTGACAAAACGCAGGGTGACAGTATTCATGGTGACACTGCTCATGGTGATAGTGCTGATGTTCACAACTCTCACAGTGATAATGACCATGGTGACAATACCCAGGGTGACAGAGTTCATGGTAAAAGTGCTCACAGTGACAGTGCCCATGGAGACAGTACCTAAGGTGCCAATTCCCGTGGTGAGAGTGCTCATGGTGACAGTGCCCATGGTGACAATACCCAGGGTGTCCTGCCCATGGTGACAGTGATCATGGTGACACTGCTCATGTGGACAGTGCCATAAGTGACAGTGCTCATTGTGGCAGTGCTCATGGTGATCATGCTAATGGTGACAGTACCCATGGTTACAGTGCTTGTGGTGATAGATGTCACGTGGCCGTGTCCATGGGGACAGTGCCCACACTGAAAAAGGCCATGGTGATACTTCCCATTGTTGCAGTGCCCACGGTGACAGAGCCCATGGTGACAGTGCCCAAGATCACAGTGCCCATGGTGAGAGTGTTAACGGTGACTGTGCCCATGGTGACAGCACCCAGTGTGACAATGCCCATTGTGTCAGTGCTCACGGTGGCCGTGCCAATGCTGACAGTGCCAATGGTGATAGTGCCAATAGTGAGAGTGCTCACGGTGAAACTGCCCATGGAGACACTGCCCATGGTGATAGTGCTCATCGTGACAACCTCTCGGAGGCAGTGTCAATGGTGAGAATCCCCGTGGTAACAGTTCTCATGGTGAAAGTGACCCTGTTGAAATTGCTCATGGTGACAGTGCTCATGGTGACAGTGCTCAAGATGATAGTTTCCATGTTGACAGTACTCATGGTAACTCTTCTCATGGTGACATTGCCTATGGTGATAATGTTCTTAGTGACAGTGCTCATGGTGACAGTGCCCATGGTGACAGTGACCATGGTGACTGTTCTCACCATGATAGTGCCCATGGTGACAGTGTTCATGGTGACAGTCCGCATTGAGGCTGTGCCCGTGTGGACAGTGCTCAGGGTGATAGTGCTCACGGTGATAGTACTCACGTTGACAGTGCCCAAGGTGGCTATACCCACGGTGACAGTAATCATGGTGAAAGTGCCCATGGTGGCAGTTCTCATAGTGACAGTTCTTGTGACAGTGTTCGTGGTGGCAGTGTTCGTGGTGACAGTGCTCTTGGTGACATTGCTCACGGTGATAGTGCCCATGGTGAGAGTGCCCATGTTCACAACCCTCATGGTGATAGTGCCCATGGTGACAATACCCAGGGTGTCCTGCCCATGGTGACAGTGATCATGGTGACACTGCTCATGTGGACAGTGCCATAAGTGACAGTGCTCATTGTGGCAGTGCTCATGGTGACTGTGCTCATGCTGACAGTGCCCATGGTTACAGTGTTTATGGTGATCGATGTCACAGTGGCTGTGCCCACAGTGACAGTGCCAACAATGACAAAGCCCATGGTGATATTTCCCATTGTGACAGTGCCCAGGGTGACAGAGCCCATGGTGACAGTGCCCAAGATAAGAGAGCCCATGGTGAGAGTGATAACAGTGACTGTGCCCATGGAGACAGCACCCAGTGTGACAATGCCCATTGTGACAGTGCTCACAGTGGCCGTGCCGATGCTGACAGTGCCGATGGTGATAGTGCCAATAGTGAGAGTGCTCACGGTGAAACTGCCCATGGAGACACTGCCCATGTTGATAGTGCTCATCGTGACAACCCCTCGGAGGCAGTGCCAATGGTGAGAGTCCTCGTGGTGACAGTTCTCATGGTGAAAGTGACCCTGTTGAAATTGCTCATGGTAACAGTGCTCATGGTGGCAGTGCTCAAGGTGATAGTCTCCATGTTGACAGTGCCCATGGTGACTGTTCTCATGGTGACAGTGCCTATGGTGATAATGCTCTTAGTGACAGTGCTCACAGTGACAGTGCCCATGGTAGACAGTGGCCACAGTGACTGTTCTCACCGTGATAGTGCCCATGGTGACAGTGTTCATGGTGACACTCTTCATTGAGGCTGTGCCCGTGGTGACAGTTCTCAGGGTGATAGTGCTCACAGTGATAGTACTCACGTTGACAGTGTCCAAGGTGACAATACCCATGGTGACAGTAATCATGGTGAAAGTGCCCATGGTGGCAGCTCTCATAGTGAAGTTCTTGTGACAGTGCTCATGGTGGCAGTGCCCATGGTGAGACTACCGATGGTGACACTGCCCATGGTGACAGTGCACATGGTCATGGTGCATCTGGTGGCAGTGCAAAATAGTGACAGTGCCCATGGTGATATTGCTCATGGTAATAGTGCCTATGGTGAGAGTGCCCATGGTTACAGTCCTCATGGTGACAGTGCCCCTGCTGAGAGTGCACACCATGAGAGTGCCCATGGTGGCCGTGCCCATGGTGACAGTTTTTATCATGATAGTGCTCACCGTAGCAGTGTTCATGGTAATAGTACTCACGGTGGCAGTGCCCACAATGAGAGTTCCAAAGGGGAGAATACTGACTGTGATAGTGCACATGGTGACTTTTCTCTCTGTGACACTGTCCTTGGGGACAATTAGCATGGTGAGATTTCTCACGATAAGATCTGTCACAATGGGCACGGCCACCAAGGGAACTCTCATGGTGTGCACAGTCACAAGGGGCACTGGCACTATGGGCACTGTCACCATGGGCACTGTCACCATGAGCACTGTAACCGTGGGCACTCTCACCATGGGCATTATCACTATGAGCAATATCACTATGGGCACTGTCACTATTTTGCACTGCCACCAGATGCACCATGACCATGTGCACTGCCACCATGGGCAGTGTCACCATCGGTAGTCTCACCATGGGCACTGCCACCATGAGCACTGTCACCAAGAGCACTGTCACCACGAGCACTGCCACCATGAGCACTGTCACAAGAACTGTCACTATGAGAATTGCCACCATGGGCACTTTCACCATGATTACTGTCACCGTGGGTATAGCCACCTTGGGCACTGTCAACGTGAGTACTATCACCGTGAGCACTATCACCCTGAGCACTGTCACCACGGGCACAGCCTCAATGCAGACTGTCACCATGAACACTGTCACAATGGGCACTATCACGGTGAAAACAGTCACGGTGGTCACTGTCACCATGGGCACTGTCACCATGAGCACTGTCACTAAGAGCATTATCACCATAGGCATTGTCACCATGAGAAAAGTCACCAAGGGTAGTGTGAACATGGAGACTATCACCTTGAACACTGTCAACATGAGCAATGTCACCATGAGCAATTTCAACAGGGTCACTTTCACCATGAGAACTGTCATCACCGGGACTCTCACCATTGTCACTGCCTCCGAGAGGTTGTCACGATGAGCACTATCACCATGGGCAGTGTCTCCATGGGCAGTTTCACCACGAGCACCCTCACTATTGGCACTATCACCTTTGGGACTGTCAACATCGGCACGGTCACTGTGAGCACTTTCACAATGGGTGTTGTCACCCTGGGCGCTGTCACCATGGGCACAGTCACCATTAGCAGTCTCACCATGGACACTGTGATCTTCGGCACTGTCACCATGGGCTCTGTCACTGTGGGTACTGTCACAATGGGAAATATCACCAAGGGCTATATCAGCGTGGGCACTGTCACCGTGGGCAATGCCACCCTGACATCTATCACCATAAGCACTGTAAACATGGGCACTGTCACCATGAGCACAGTCACCATGAGCACCACCACAATGAGCACTGTCACTTATGACACTGTCCACATGAGCAGTGTCACCATGATCACTCTCACCATGGGCAGGACACCCTGGGTATTGTCACCATGGGCACTGTCACCATGAGCACTCTCACCATAGGAATTGTCACCTTAGGTACTTTCACCATGGGCAGTGTCACTGTGAGCACTTTTACCATGAGCTCTGTCACCCTGGGTATTGTCACCATGGGCACTATCACCATGAGAATTGTGAACATGGGCACTCTCACCATGGACACTATCACCATGAGCAATGTCACCATGAATACTGTCACCCTATATATTGTCACCATGGGCACTGTCACCGTGAGAATTGTGACTATGGGCACTGTCACCATGGGCACATTCACCATCGGCTCTATAGCTGTGAACACTTTCACCATGAGCACTGTCACTGTGTGCAGTTTCACCATACACACGATCACCGTAAGGACTATCACCGTAAGCAATGTCACAATGAGCAATATCACCATGGGCACTGTCACCATTTTGCACTGCAACCATGTGCAGTGTCACCATGGGCACTTTTACCATGAGTATTGTCACCATGGGTAATATCACCATGGGCACTGTCACTGTGAGCACTGTCACTATGAGAATTTTCACCAAAGGCACTGTCACCGTGAGAACTGTCACCATGGGCACTGTCAACATGGAGACCATCACCTTGAGCACTGTCACCATGAGAAATGTCACCATGGTTACATTCAACGTAAGAACAGTCACCATGGGGACTATCACCATTGGCACTGTCACTGTGGGTTTGTCACCATGTGCACTATCACCATGGGCAATGTCACAGCGGGGTTGTCACCATGAGCACTATCACCATGGGAAATGTCTACATGGACAGTTTCACCATGAACACTGTCACCATGAGCACTGTCACCATGGGCCTTGTGACACTGTGCGGTGTCACCATGGGCACTGTCACCATGGGCACTGTCACAATGGGAAGTATCACCATGGGCTTTGTCAGCGTGGGCACTGTCCCCGTGGCATTGACACCGTGACATATGTCACCATAAACACTGTAAACATGGGCACTGTCACCATGAGCACGGTCACCATGAGCACTGCCACAATGAACACTGTTATTTATGGCACTGTCAACATGAGCACTGTCACCATGGGCATGACACCATGGGCACTGTCACCATGGGCATTGTCACCCCAGGTACTCTCACCATAGGCATTATCACTGTGAGAATTGTGAACATGGGCACTGTGTCCATGGGCATTATCACAATGAGCACTGTCACCATGAGTACTGTCACCCTGGGTATTTTCACCACGGGCACTGTCACTGTGAGAACTACACCATGAGAATTGTGACAATGGGCACTGTCATCATGGACACTCTCAACATGGGAACTATCACCGTGAACACTGTCACCATGAACAATGTCACTGTGTGCAGTCTCACCATGTGCACTGTCACCGTAAGGAATATCACCGTAAGCAAAGTCACCATGAGGAACGTTACCATGGGCACTGTCACCATTCTGCACTGCCACCATGTGCAGTGTCACCATGGGTAATATCACCATAGACACTTTCACCGTGAGAAATGTGACCATGCAGAATGTCTATGGGCACTGGCATCATGGGCATTGTCACTGTGAGCACTGTCACAATGGGAACTATCACCGTGAGAAATCTCACCATGCTAACTGTCCCCATGGGCACTGTCACCGTGAGAAGGGTCACCATGGGCTCTGTCACTGTCGGCACTGTCACCATGGGCACTGTCATTGTGGGCACTGTCACCATGGCCACTGCCACTTTGGTCTCTGTCACCATGAACACTTTAACAATGCCCATTATCACTGTGTGAACTGTCACCATGGGCACTATCACCATGAGCACTGTCAGCATGTGCACTGTCACTATTTAACACTGTCACCAGGTGAACTACCACCATGGGCACTGTCACGATGTGCACTATCACCATGAGCACAGTTACCATGGGCACTGTAACAATGCGCAGTGTCAGCATCGGTACTGTCCCCATGGGAACTGCCACCAATAACACTGTCACAATTAGCACTGTCACCACGAGCACTGCCACCTTGAGCACTGCTAATATGAGCACTGTCACCATGAGAACTGTCGCTATGAGAACTGCCACCATGTGTATTTTCACCTTGAGTACTGTCACCATGGGTATTGTCACCATTTGCACTGTCACCATGAGCACTATTACCGTGAGCACTATCACCATGAGCACTCTCACTGTGGTCACTGTCACCATGAGCACTGTCGCCATGGGCACTATCACTGTTAGAAATGTCACCATGGTCACTGTCACCATGTGAACTGTCACCATGGGCAGTGTCACCATCGGTAGTCTCACCATGGGCACTGCCACCATGAGCACTGTCACCAAGAGCACTTTCACCACGAGCACTGCCACCATGAGCACTGTCACAAGAACTGTCACTATGAGAACTGCCACCATGGACACTTTCACCATGATTACTGTCACCATGGGTATCGTCACCTTATGCACTGTCAACGTGAGTACTATCACCATGAGCACTATCACCCTGAGCACTGTCACCATGGGCACAGCCTCAATGCGGACAGTCACAATGAACACTGTCACCATGGGCACTGTCACCGTGAGCACTGTCACTAAGAGCATTATCACGATAGGCACTGTCTCCGTGAGAACAGTCAGCATGGGCACTGTCAACATGGAGAATATCACCTTGAGCACTGTCACCATGAGCAATTTCAGCAGGGTCACTTTCACCATGAGAACTGTCACCACGGGGACTGTCTCCATTGGCAATGCCTCCGAGGTCTTGTCATGATGAGCACTATCACCATGGGCAGTGTCTCCTTGGGCAGTTTCACGTTGAGCACTCTTACTATTGGCACTATCACCATCGGCACTGTCAGCATCGGCATGGTCACTATGAGCTCTGTCACAATGGGCTTTGTCACACTGGGGGATGTCACTATGGGCACAGTCACCATTAGTACTCTCATCATGGGCACTGTGATATTGGGCACTGCCACCATGGGCTCTGTCACCGTGGGCACTGTCACAATGGGAAGTATCACCATCGGCTTTGTCAGCCTGGGCACTGTCACCGTGGGCACAGCCACCCTGACATCTATCACCATAAGCACTGTAACCATGGGTACTGTCAGCATGAGCACGGTCACCATGAGCACTGCCACAATGAGCACTGTCACTTATGGCACTGTCCACATGAGCAGTGTCAGGATGATCACTCTCACCATGGGCAGGACACACTGGGTATTGTCACCATGGGCACTGTCACCATGAGCACTCTCACCATGGGTATTGTCACCTTAGGTACTGTCACCATGGGCACTGTCACCGTGAGCACTTTTACCATGAGGTCTATCACCCTGGGTATTGTCATCATGGGCAATATGACCTTGAGAGTTGTGAACATGGGCACTCTTACCGTGGACACTATCACCATGAGCAATGTCACCATGAATACTGTCACCCTATGTATTGTCACCATGGGCACTGTCACCATGAGCACTACACCGTGAGAATTGTGACTATGGGCACTGTCACCATGGGCACATTCACCGTCGGCACTATCACCGTGAACACTGCCTCACCATGAGCACTGTCACCATGAGCACTGTCACTGTGTGCAGTTTCACCATACACACTATCACCATAAGGATTATCACTGTAAGCAATGTCACCATGAGCAATATCACCATGTACACTGTCACCATTTTGCACTGCCACCACGTGCAGTGTCACCATGGACACTTTTACCGTGAGTACTGTCACTATGGGTAATATCAACATGGGCATTGTCACTGTGAGCACTGTCACTATGAGAATTTTCCCCATAGGCACTGTCACCATGGGCACTGTCAACATGGAGACCATCACCTTGAGCACTGTCACCATGAGCACTGTCACCATCATCAATGTCACCATGGTCACATTCAACGTAAGTAGTGTCACCACAGGGACTATCACCATTGGCACTGTCACCATGTGGTTGTCACCATGAGCACTATCACCATCGGCAATGTCACCATGGGCACGGTCACCATGAGCACTGTCACCAGGGGCCTTGTCACAGTAGGTGCTGTCACCATGGGCACTGTCACCATGGGCACTGTCACAATGGGAAGTATCAGCATGGGCTTTGTCAGTGTGGGCACTGTCGCCATGGCCAATGACACCGTGACATCTATCACCATAAACACTGTAAACATGGGCACTGTCACCATGAGTATGGTCACCATGAGCCCTGCCACAATGAGCACTGTTATCTATGGCACTGTCAACATGAGCACTGTCACCATGAGCACTGTCACCATGGGCATGACACCATGGGCGCTCTCACCATGGGCATTGTCACCCTAGGTACTCTCACCATAGGCATTATCACTATGAGAATTGTGAACATGGGCAATGTCACTGTGAGCACTAAACCATGAGAATTGTGACTATGGGCACTGTCACCATGTACACTCTCACCATGGGAACTATCACCGTGTACACTGTCACCATGAACACTGTCACTGTGGGCAGTGTCACCATGTGCACTGTCACCGTAAGGACTATCACCGTAAGCAAAGTCACCATGAGCAATGTCACCATGGGCGCTGTCAACATTTTTCACTGCCACCATGTGCAGTATCACCATTGGTAATATCACCTTAGGCACTTTCATGGTGAAAAATGTGACTGTCCGGAATGTCTCGATAGGCACTGGCAACATAGGCCTTGTCACTGTGAGTACTGTCACAACGGGCACTATCACCGTGGGAAATCTCACCATGCTAAGTGTCCCCATGGGCACTGTCACCATGAGAAGGGTCACCATGGCACTGTCACTGTCGGCACTGTCACCATGGGTACTGTCATTTTGGGAACTGTCACCATGGTTACTGCCACCTTGGTCTCTGTCACCATGAACACTGTAACAATGCCCATTATCCCCATGTGCATTGTCACCATGGGCACTATCACCATGAGCACTGTCAGCATGTGCACTGTCACTATTTAGCACTGTCACCAGGTGAACTACCACCATGGGCACTGTCACAATGTGCACTATCACTGTGAGCACTGTTACCATTGGCACTGTAACAATGTGCAGTGTTACCATCGGTGGCTGTCCCCATGGGAACTGCCACCAAGAGCACTGTCACCATTAGCACTGTCACCACGAGCACTGCCACCCTGGACACTGCTATTATGAGCACTGTCACCATGAGTACTGTCATCATGGGCACTGTCACCAAGGGCACAGCCACCACGTGTACTGTTACCATGGTCACTTTCTCAGTGAGCACTGTAACCATGGGAACTACCAACTTGAGCAATGTCATCATGAACACTTTCACAGTGGGAACTGCCACCATGGGCACTATCAACGTGCAGACTCTCACCATTGGCACTATCAACATAGGCACTATCACTGTGAGCACTGTCACCATTGGCCCTGTCACCATGAGCACTATTACTGTGAGCACTAGCACCATGAGCACTCTTACTGTGGTAACTGTCACCATGGGAACTGTCACTGTGAGCACTGTCACTATGTGTACTGGCACAATGCGGGCTGTCACAATGAGCCTTATCACCATGGACACTATCACCATGAGCACTCTCACTGTGGTCACTGTTACCATGGGTACCGTCACTGTGAGCACTGTCACCATAGGCAATGGCACCGTGGTTACTGTCACCATGGGCACTGTCATCATGGGTATTGTCACTGTGGGCTGTGTCACCATGGGCATGGCCACCCTGGGCACTAGCACTGTGAGCACTGTCACCACGGGTACTGCTACCATGTGCACTGTCACTGTGAGCAATGTCAGCATGGGTTGTCACCGTGTGCACTGTCACCATGAGAACTGTCAGCATGGACACTGTCACCATTTTTCACTGCCACCATGTGCACTACCACCATGTGCACTCTCACCATGGGCACTGTCACCATGAGCACTGTCACCATGAGTACTGTCATCATGGGCACCGTCACCAAGGGCACAGCCACCATGTGCACTGTTACCATGGTCACTATCACCATGGGAACTACCAACATGGGCACTATCATCATGAGCACTTTCACAATGGGAACTGCCACCACGGCACTATTAACGTGAGCACACTCACCATGGGCACTATCACCCAGGGCACTCTCAGTTTCAGGACTATCACCATGGGTACTGCAACCATGACCACTGTCACCATTAGCACTGTCACCATTCTCAGTATCACCATGGGCACTGTCACCATGGGCACTATCACCATGAGAACTGTCAGCCTGGGCACTGTCACCATGGGTATTGTGACTTGGTGCACTGTCACCGTGAGCACTGTCACATTGGGCACTGGCACAATGTGGACTGTCACCATGCGCACTGTCATCATGGGCACTCTCACCCTAAGAACTGTCACCGTGGGCACTTTCATGATGGGCACTTCCAACATTGGCACTATCACTGTGAGCACTGTCATCAAGAGCACTGTCACGGTGGGCAGTGTCACCATGCACACTGTCACCATGAGCATGGTCACCATAAGCACTATCACCATGAGCACTGTCACCATGAGTACTGTCACCCTGGGTATTTTCACCATGGACACTGTCACTGTGAGCACTACACCATGAGAATTGTGACTATGGGCACTGTTACTATGGACACTCTCACCATGGCAACTATCACCGTGAACACTGTCACCATGAACACTGTCACCGTGTGCAGTGTCACCATGCACACTGTCACCATAAGGACTATCACTGTAAGCAAAGTCACCATGAGCAATGTCACCATGGGCACTGTCACAATCTTGCACTGCCACCATGTGCAGTGTCACCATGGGTAATATCACTATAGGCACTTTCACCATTAGAAATGTGACTGTGGGGAATGTCTCTATGGGCACTGGCACCATGGGCCTTCTCACTGAGAGCACTGTCAAAAAGGGCACAATCACCGTGAGAAATCTCACCATGCTAACTGTCCCCATAGGCACTGTCACCGGGAGAAGATTCACCATGGGTACTGTCACTGTCAGCACTGTCAATTTGGGCACTGTCATTTTGGGCACTGTCACCATGGCCACTGCCACCTTGGGCTCTGTCACCATGAACACTGTTACAATGCCCATTATCACTGTGTGCACTGTCACCATGGGCACTATCACCATGAGCACTGTCAGCATGTGCACTCTCACTATTTAGCACTGTCGCCAGGTGAACTACCACCATGGGCACTGTCATGATGTGCACTATCACGGTGAGCATGCTTACCATGGGCACTCTAACAATGCAAAGTGTCTCCATCGGTACTGTTCCCATGGGAACTGCCACCAAGGGCAGTGTCACCATTAGCACTGTCACTGTGCAGTCTCACCATACACACTATCACCGTAAGCAATGTCACCATGAGCAATATCACCATGGGCACTGTCACCATTTTGCACTGCCACCATGTGCAGTATCACCATGGACACTTTTATATGAGTACTGTCACCATGGGTAATATCACCATGGGCACTCTCACCATGAGCACTGTCACTATGAGAATTTTCACCATAGGCACTGACACCATGAGAACTGTCACTATGGTCACATTCAACGTAAGAACTGTCACCACGGGGACTATCACCATTGGCAATGTCACCGTGGGGTTGTCACCATGAGCAGTATCACCATGGGCAATATCTCCATGGGCAGTTTCACCATGAGCACTGTCACTATTGGCACTCTCACCATTGGCACTGTCACCATGGGCATGGTCAACGTGAGCAGTGTCACCATGGGCCTAGTCACACTGGGCGCTCTCACCATGGGCGCTTTCACAATGGGAAGTATCACCATGGGCTTTGTCAGTGTGGGCACTGTCCCGGTGGATACTGACACCATGACATCTATTAGCATAAACACTGTAAACGTGGACACTGTCACAATGAGCATGGTCACCATGAGCACTGTCACCATGGGCCTTGTCACAATGGGCGCTGTCACCATGGGCACTGTCACCGTGTGCACTGTCACAATGGGAAGTATCACCATGGGCTTTGTCACCCTGGGCACTGTCCCCATGGGCACTGACACTGTGACATCTATCACCATAAACACTGTAAACATGGGCACTGTCACCATGAGCATGGTCACCATAAGCACTGCCACAATGATCACTGTTATTTATGGCACTGCCAACATGAGCACTATCACCATGAGCACTGTCACGATAGGCATGGCACAAGGGGCACTGTCACCATGGGCATTGTCACCCTAGGTACTCTCACCATAGTCATTATCACTGTGAGAATTGTGAACATGGGCACTGTCACCATGAGCACTGTCACCATGACTAATGTCACCCTGGGTATTTTCACCATTGGCACTGTCAGTGTTAGCACTACACCATGAGAATTGTGACTATGGGCACTGTCACCATGGACACTCTCACCATGGGAACTATCACCGTTAACACTGTCACCATGAACACTGTCACTGTGTGCAGTGTCACCATGCGCACTCTCACCGTAATGACTATCACCATAAGAAAAGTCACCATGAGCAATGTCACAATTTTGCACTGCCACCATGTGCAGTGTCACCATGGGTAATATCACCGTAGGCACTTTCACCGTGAGAAATGTGACCGTGCAGAATGTCTCTATGGGCAGTGGCACCATGGGCATTGTCACTGTGAGCACTGTCACAACGGGCACTGTCACCATGAGAAATCTCACCATGCTAACTGTCCCCTTGGGCACTGTCACCGTGAGAAGTGTTGCCATGGGCACTGTCATTGTGGGCACTGTCACCATGGCCACTGCCACCTTGGGCTCTGTCACCATGAACACTGTAACAATGCCCATTATCACCGTGTGCACTGTCACCATGGGCTCTCTCACCATGAGCACTGTCAGCATGTGCACTGTCACTATTTAGCACTGTCACCAGGTGAACTACCACCATGGGCACTGTCACAATGTGCACTATCACCGTGAGCACGGTTACCATGGGCAATGTAACAATGCTCAGTGTCACCATGGGTACTGTCCCCATGGGAACTGCCACCAAGAACACTGTCACCATTAGCACTGTCACCACGAGCAGTGCCACCTTGGGCACTGCTATTATGAGCACTGTCACCATGAAAACTGTCGATATGAGAACTGCCACCATGGGTATTTTCAACATGAGTACTGTCACCATGGGTATTGTCACCATTTGCACTGTCACCATGAGCACTATTACCGTCAGCACTCTCACCATGAGCACTCTCACTGTGGTCACTGTCACGATGAGCACTGTTGCCATGGGTACTGATGCAATGCGGACTGGCACCATGAGCCCTGTCACCATGGGCACTATCACTGTGAGCACTCTCACTGTGGTCACTGTCACCATGGGCACTGTTACCATGAGCACTTTCACCATAGGCAATGGCGCCGTGGGCACGGTCACCATGGGCACTGTCATCATGGGCAGTGTCACCATGGGAACTGTAACCATGGGCACTGCCACCATGGGCAATATCACTGTGAGCACTGTCACCAAGGGTACTGCAACAAAGATAACTGTCACCGTGAGTACTGTCTGCATGGGTTGTCACCGTGTGCACTGTCACCATGAGAACTGTCAACATGGGCACTGTCACCATTTTTCACTGTCACCATGTGAAATGTCACCGTGGGCACTATCACCATGAGAACTGTCACCATGAGTCCTGTCATCATGGGCACTGTCACCAAGGGCATGGCCACCATGTGCACTGTTACCATGGTCACTATAACCTTGAGCACTCTCACCATGGGAACTACCAACATGGGCACTGTCACTGTCGGCACTGTCATCATGAGCAATATTACTGTGAGTACTACCACCGTGAGCACTCTCACCATGGTCACTGTCACCGTGGCCACTTTCACTATGGGTACTGGCACAATGCGGACTGTCACAATGAGGCCTGTCACCATGGACTCTATCATCATGAGCACTCTCACCGTGGTCACTGTTACCATGGGTACTGTCACTGTGAGCACTGTCACCATAGGGAATGGCACTGTGGGCACTGTCACCATGGGCACTGTCATCATGGGCATTGTCACCATGGGCAGTGTCACCATGGGCACTGCAACCATGGGCACTATCACTGTGAGCTGTATCACCACGGGTACTGCTACCATGAGCACTGTCACTGTGAGCACTGTCACCACGCTTACTGCTACCATGAGCACTGTCAGCATGGGTTGTCACCATGTGCACTGTCACCATGAGAAGTGTCAGCATGGGTGCTGTCACCATTTTTTACTGCCACCATATGCACTACCACCATGAGCACTGTCATCGTGGGCACTCTGACCGTGAGCACTGTCACCATGAGTACTGTCATCATGGGCACTGTCACCAGGGGCACAGCTACCATGTGCACTGTTACCATGGTCACTATCACCGTGAGCACTGTCACCATGGGAACTACCAACATGGGCACGGTCACCATGAGCACTTTCACAAGAGGAACTTCCACCATGGGCACTATTAACGTGAGCACACTCACCATGGGCAGTATCACCAAGGGCACTGTCAGTTTCAGCACTATCACCATGGGTACTGCAACCATGACCATTGTCACCATAAGCACTGTCACCATTCTCAGTATCACCATGTGCACTGTCACCATGGGCACTATCACCATGAGAACTGTCAGCCTGGGCACTGTCGCCATGGGTATTGTGACTTAGGGCACTGTCACCATGAGCAGTGTCACCTTGGGCACTGGCAATATGTGAACTGTCACCATGAGCACTGTCATCATGGGCACTATTACCGTTAGAACTGTCACCGTGGTCACTGTCACCATGGGCACTGTCACCGTGAGCACTATCACCATGAGGGTAGTGACCATATGCACTGTCACCATGGCAGGGTCCCCATGGAACATTTCACTGTTAGTACTGTCACCATGGACACTATAACTATGGGGACTGTCACCATGAGCTCTGTCACAATGGACACTTTCATCATGAGCACTGCCACTGTGACCATTCTCAACATAAGAAATGTCACCATGGGCACTTTCACGATGGGCCCTTCCAGCAATGCACTATCACTGTAAGCACTGTCAACAAGAGCACTGTCATGGTGGGCAGTGTCACCATGCGCACAATCACCTCAAGGACTATCACATTAAGCAATGTCACCATGGGCACTGTCACCATGAGCACTGTAACCATGGTCAATCTCACCATGGGCATTATCACCATGAGCAATATCACCACCGGCACTTTCACTATTTTGCACTGCCACCAGATGCACCATGACCATGTGCAGTGTCACCAGGGGCAGTGTCACCATCGGTAGTCTCACCGTGAGCACTGCCACCATGAGCACTGTCACCAAAAGCACTTTCACCACGAGCACTGCTCCCATGAGCACTGTCACAAGAACTGTCACTATGAGAATTGCCACCATGGGCACTTTCACCATGATTAATGTCACCGTGGTTATTGTCACCTTGGGCACTGTCAACGTGAGTACTATCACTGTGAGCACTATCACCCTGAGCCCTGTCACCACGGGCACAGCCTCAATGCAGACTGTCACCATGAACAGTGTCACCATGGGCACTATCATGGTGAGAACAGTCACCGTGGTCACTGTCACCATGGGCACTGTCACCATGAGCACTGTCATTAAGGGAATTATCACCATAGGCACTGTCACCATTAGAACAGTCACCATGGGTACTGTCAACATGGAGACTATCACCTTGAGCACTGTCACCATGAGCACAGTCACCATGAGCAATTTCAACAGGGTCACTTTCACCGTGAGAACTGTTACCACGGGGACTCTCACCATTGGCACTGCCTCCGAGGGTTTGTCACGATGAGCACTATCAACATGGGCAGTGTCTCCATGGGCAGTTTCACCATGAGCACTCACTATTGGCACTATCACCATTGGCACTGTTAGCATCGGCACGGTCACCGTGAGCACTGTCACAATGTGCATTGTCACACTGAGCACTGTCACCATGGGCACAGTCACCATGGGCACTGTAATCTTGGGCACTGTCACCATAGGCTCTGTAACCGTGGGCACTGTCACAATGGGAAGTATCACCATGGGCTTTGTCAGTATGGGCACTTTCACCGTGGGCATGGCCACCATGACATGTATCACTTTAAGCACTGTAACCATGGGCACTGTCACCATGAGCACGGTCACCAAGAGCACTTCCACAATGAGCACTGTCACTTATGGCACTGTCCACATGAGCAGTGTCACCATGATCACTGTCACCTTGGGCAGGACACACAGGGTATTGTCACCATGGGCAATATCACCATGAGCACACTCACCATGGGAATTCTCACCTTAGGTACTGTCACCATGGGCACTGTCACCTTGAGCACTTTTACCATGAGCTCTGTCACCCTGGGTATTATCACCATGGGCACTATCACCTTGAGAGTTGTGAACATGGGCACTATCACCTTGAGAGTTGTGAACATTGGCACTCTCACCATGGACACTATCACCATGAGCAATGTCACCATGAATACTGTCAACCTGTGTATTGTCGCCATGGGCACTGTCACCATGAGCACTACACCGTGAGAATTGTGACTATGGACACTGTCACCATGGGCACATTCACCATCGGCACTATCGCCGTGAACACTGTCACCATGAGTTCTGTCACTGTGTGCAGTTTCACCATACACACTATGACTGTAAGGACTATCACAATAAGCAATGTCACAATGAGCAATATCACCAAGGGCACTGTCACCATTTTGCACTGCCACCATGTGCAGTGTCACCATGTGCACTTTTACCATGAGTACTGTCACCATGGGTAATATCACCATGGGCACTGTCACCATGAGCACTCTCACTATGAGAATTTTCAACATAGGCACTGTCACCGTGAGAAATGTCACCATGGGCACTGTCAACATGGAGACCATCACCTTGAGCACTGTCACCATCATCAATGTCACCATGGTCACATTCAATGTAAGAACTGTCACCACGGGGATGATCACCATTGGCACTGTCACCATGAGCACTATCATCATGGACAATATCTCCATGGGCAGTTTCACCATGAGCACTGTCACTATTGTCACTCTCACCATCAACACTGTCACCATGGGCACGGT
Source organism: Mesoplodon mirus (assembly GCF_964341445.2). NCBI lineage: Eukaryota > Metazoa > Chordata > Mammalia > Artiodactyla > Ziphiidae > Mesoplodon > Mesoplodon mirus. The sequence continues at coordinate 198,190,454 of NC_138976.1, read as the reverse complement.
CAACGTGAGGACTGTCACCATGGGCCTTGTCACACTGGGCACTGTCACCATGGGCAATGTCACCGTGGGCACTGTCACAATGGGAAGAATGAGCATGGGCTTTGTCAGCATGGGCACTTTCGCCGTGGGAACTGCCACCATGACATCTATCACCATAAACACTGTAAACAGGGGCACTGTCACAATGAGCATGGTCACCATGAGTACTGCCACAATGAGCACTGTTATTTATGGCACTGCCAACATGAGCACTATCACCATGAGCACCGTCACCATGTGCATGACACCATGGGCACTGTCACCATGGGCATTGTCACCCTAGGTACTCTCATTATAGGCATTATCACTGTGAGAATTGTGAACATGGGCACTGTCACCATGGGCACTATCACCATGAACACTGTCACCATGAGTACTGTCACCCAGGGTACTTTCACCATGGGCACTGTCACTGTGAGCACTACACTATGAGATTTGTGACTATGGGCAATGTCACCATGGACACTCTCACCATGGGAACTATTACCGTGAACACTGTCACCATGAACACTGTCACTGTGTGCAGTGTCCCCATGTGCACTGTCACCATAAGGACTATCACAGTAAGAAAAGTCACCATGAGCAATGTCACCATGGGCACTGTCACCATTTTGCATTGCCACCATGTGCAGTGTCACCATGGGTAATATCACCATAAGCATTTTCACCGTGAGAAATGTGACCTTGCAGAATGTCTCTATGGGAACTGGCACCAAGGGCAAGGTCACTGTGAGCACCATCACAACGGGAACTATCATCGTGAGAAATCTCACCTTGCTAACTGTCCCCATGGGCACTGTCACCGTGAGAAGTGTCACCATGGGCACTGTCACTGTTGGCACTGTCACCATGGGCACTCTCATTGTGGGCACTGTCACCATGGCCACTGCCACCTTGGGTTCTGTCACCATGAACACTGTAACAATGTCCATTATCACCGTCTGCACTGTCACCATGGGCACTATCACCATGAGCACTGTCAGCATGTGCACTGTCACTATTTAGCACTGTCACCAGGTGAACTACCACCATGGACACTGTCACGATGTGCACTATCACTGTGAGCACAGTTACCATGGGCACTGTAACAATGCACAGTGTCACCAACGGTACTGTCCCCATAGGAACTGCCACCAAGTGCAGTGTCAGCATTAGCACTGTCACCACGAACACTGCAACCTTGGGCACTGCTATTATGAGTACTGTCACCATGAAAACTGTCGCTATGAGAACTGTTCACCATGGGTATTTTCAACATGAGTACTGTCACCATGGGTATTGTCAACATTTGCACTGTCACCATGAGCACTATTACCGTGAGCACTATCACTGTGAGCACTCTCACTGTGGTCACTGTCACCATGAGCACTGTCGCCATGGGTAGTGGCACAATGCGGACTGGCACCATAAGCCCTGTCACCATGGGCACTATCACTGTGAGCACCATCTCCTTGGTCACTGTCACCATGGGAACTGTTACCATGAGCACTTTCGCCATAGGCAATGGCGCCGTGGGCACTCTCACCATGGGCACTGTCATCATGGGCAATATGACTGTGAGCACTGTCACCATGGGTACTGCAACAAAGAGAACTGTCACTGTGAGTACTGTCCGCATGGGTTGTCACCTGTGCACTGTCACAATGAGAACAGTCAACATGGGCACTGTCACCATTTCTCACTGCCACCATATGCAATGTCACCGTGGGCACTATCACAATGAGAACTGTCACCATGAGTCCTGTCATCATGGGCACTGTCACCAAGGGCACAGTCACCATCTGCACTGTTACCATGGTCACTATCACCTTGAGCACTGTCACCATGGGAACTACCAACATGGGCAATGTCATCATGAGCACTTTCACAATGGGAACTGCCACCATGGGCACTATCAACGTGTGGACTCTTACCATGGGCACTATCACCATGAGCACTGTCACCGTGAACACTTTCAACTTCGGCACTGTCATCATGAGCACTATTACTGTGAGCACTACCACTGTGAGCACTCTCACCATGGGCACTCTCACCGTGAGTATTTTCACTCTGGGTACTGGCACAGTGCGGACTGTCACAATGAGCCCTGTCACCATAGACACTACCACCATGAGCACTCTCACCGTGGTCACTGTTACCATGGGTACTGTCACTGTGAGCACTGTCACCAAAGAAAATGGCACCGTGGGCACTGTCACCATGGGCACTGTCATCATGGGCATTGTCACTGTTGGCAGTGTCTCCATGGGCACTGCCACCATGGGCACTATCACTGTGAGCACTGTCACCACGGGTACTTCTACCATGAGCACTGTCAGCATGGGTTGTGACTGTGTGCACTGTCAACATGAGAACTGTCAGCATGGGCACTGTCACCATTTTTCACTGCCACAATGTGCACTACCACCATGTGCACTGTCACCATGGGCACTATCACCGTGAGCACTGTCACCATGAGTACTGTCATCACGGGCACTGTCACCAAGGGCACAGCTACCATGTGCACTGTTACCATGGTCACTATCACCGTGAGCACTGTCACCATGGGAACTACCAACATGGGCACTGTCACCATGAGCACTTTCACAATGGGTACTGCCACCATGGTCACTATTAACATGAGCACACTCACCATGGGCACTATCACCAAGGGCACTGTCAGTTTCTGCACTATCACCATGGGTACTGCAACGATGACCACTGTCAACATAAGCACTGTCACCATTCTCAGTATCACCATGTGCACTGTCACCATGGGCACTATCAACATGAGAACTGTCAGCCTGGGAACTGTCACCATGGGTATTGTGACTTTGGGCACTGTCACCATGAGCACTGGCACCTTGGGCACTGGCACAATGTGGACTGTCACCATGAGCACTGTCATCATGGGCACTATTACCGTTAGAACTGTCACTGTGGTCACTGTCACCATGGGAATTGTCAGGGTGAGCACTATCACCCTGAGGGTTGTGACCATGGGCACTGTCACCATGGGCAGTGACCCCATGGACAATTTCACAGTTAGTACTGTTACCATGGACACTATAATTATGGGCACTGTCACCGTGAGCTCTGTCACCATGGGCAATTTCACCATGAGCACTGCCACTCTGACCACTCTCACCATAAGAACTGTCACCATGGGCATTTTAACGATGGGCACTTCCAACATTGGCACTATCACCGTGAGCAGTGTTACGGTGGGCAGTGTCACCATGCGCACTATCACCGCAAGGACTATCACATTAAGCAATGTCACCATGGGTACTGTCACCATTTTGCACTGCCACCATGTGCAGTATCACCTTAGGCACTGTCACCATGAGCACTTTATCACTGAGTACTGTCACCATGAGTAATAGCAACATGGGCACTGTCACAGAGAGAACTATCACTGTGAGCAATGCCATGATGGGCACTGGCGCCATGGTTCTTGTCACCATGAGCACTGAAACAATGGGCACTATCACCGTGAGAAATCTCAGCGTGCTAACTGTCCCCAAGGGCAATGTCACAGAGAGAAAAGTCACCATGGGCACTGTCACAGTATTCTCACCATTGGCAGTCTCATTGTGGGCACTGCCACCATCAGCACTATTACCATGAACACTGCTACCGTGAGCACTATCATGATAAGAACGGTCAACATGGGCACGGCCACCATGGGCACTCTCACGGTGTGCACTGTCACCAGGGGCACTGTCACCATGGGCACTGTCACCATGAGCACTGTAACCATGGGCACTCTCACCATGGGCACTATCACCATGAGCAATATCACCATGGGCACTGTCACTATTTTGCACTGCCACCAGATGCACCATGACCATGTGCACTGTCACCATGGGCAGTGTCACCATGGGTAGTCTCACCATGGGCACTGCCACCATGAGCACTGTCACTGAGAGCACTCTCACCACGAGCACTGTCACAAGAACTGTCACTATGAGAACTGCCACCATGGGCACTTTCACCATGATTACTGTCACCGTGGGTATTGTCACCTTGGCCCTGTCAACGTGAGTACTATCACCGTGAGCACTATCACACTGAGCACTGTCACCACGGGCACAGCCTCAATGCGGACTGTCACCATGAACACTGTCACCAGGGGCACTATCACGGTGAGAACATTCACCGTGGTCACTGTCACCATGGGCACTGTCACCGTGAGCACTGTCACTAAGAGCATTATCACCATAGGCACTGTCACCGTGAGAACAGTCAGCATGTGCACTGTCAACATGGAGACTATCACCTTGAGCACTGTCACTATGAGCACTGTCACCATGAGCACTGTCACCATGAGATATTTCAACAGGGTCACTTTCACCGTGAGAACAGTCACCACGGAGTCTCTCACCATTGGCACTGCCTCCGAGGGGTTGTCACGATGAGCACTATCACCATGGGCAGTGTCTCCATGGGCAGTTTCACTGTGAGCACTCTCACTATTGGGACTATCACCATCGGCACTGTCATCATCATCATGGACACTGTGAGCACTGTCACAATGGGCGTTGTCACACTGGGCACTGTCAGCATGGGCACAGTCACCGTTAGCACTCTCACCATGGGCACTGTGATCTTGGGCACCGTCACCATGGGCTCTGTCACCGTGGTCACTGTCACAATGGGAAGTATCACCATGGGCTTTGTCAGCGTGGGCACTGTCACAGTTGGCACGGCCCCCGTGACATCTATCACCAATCAAAGTAGCTTTATTTTGGTAATGCCAGGTTGCTTTAATGTTCAAGCATGAAATTCATCCCAGGAATGAATTAGAGTGGGAAAAAAGTCATTTAAAACAGAAGCCTTGGGAATTCCCTTGTGGTCCAGTGGTTAGAACTTGGCGCTTTCACTGCTGTGGCCCTTGAGTCCAATCCCAGGTCAGGGAACTAAGATCCTGCAAGACATGAGGCAGGGCCCTGGAAAAAAAAAAGTAAATAATGAAGTCTTAACCAGGAGAAGCACAAGATCGAATACACATAACAGATAACACCTTAGGACAAGTAGGTGAAGATTATGGAATATTCTAAATTTTAAAACAAAAAGAAACTTTTAAAGATTCAAAAGGATGTGACTAATATTGTACCTAGGCAAAAAATAAAATGAAATAAAATATATAAATGATGGGAGCCCAACAATCCAGATGCCCAAATCCTGTCTCTGAAGATTCTCATTCAATGGGTTCTGGATTTCCTCTATGTTTCAAAACCTACAAGTGATTGTGATACGACTCACAGACACAATGTAAAGCTTCTGCTTTGCAGGAAAGAATATCAGATTATTCTGTTATTTTATAGTTATACTAACAGGTTGTACTATTGACGGATAAGTCTGATGTCAAAATGCACTCCCCACTAGGGATAAAAAAGGAACTAGTAGTCTCTACTGCTACTTGGTGGCCGCATGCATGTATTGCAAGAGCAATTATTGTAGGAATCCAAATTAGTGGAACATTTTAGAATTGGAAGACTACATACAGATCATCTAGTCAAGCTTCCAACTATTATAGTTGTAAAAACTATGGCCCATATAAATGAAATGATTTATCTCCAAAGAGTGTTAGTGAAAGAGTATGAAATAAATATATATATATATATATATATCTGAACTTTTAATTTAGTGCTGTTTTTATTAATCTCAAGTACTAGCTTAAACTTCAGTGTGACAGATTTGGGATTGAATTCTTGCTCAAATTTACTGATTGTGTGCCTTTTAGTAAGTTACTAAAACACTATTTATTTTTTAACAGCTTTATGTATTTATTTATTTTTGGCTGCATAGGCTCTTCATTGCTGTGCATGGGCTTTCTCTAGTTGCAGTGAGTGGGGGCTACTCTTTGTTGCAGTGCACAGGCTTCTCATTGGGGTGGCTTCTTGTTGTTGCTGAGCATGGAGTGTATATGTGTGGGCTTCAGTAGTTGTGGTTCACGGGCTCTAGAGCGCAGGCTCAATAGTTGTGGCACACGGTCTTAATTGCTCCGTGGCATGGGCAGTCTCATTTGCAGGTTCTGGGTAGGATTAAATGAGCTCATGTGATATCCAAGTGACTGAGGCAGAGTAGGCTCGGGATGAATCTTTGCTTGGTTTTCATTAGCTGCGGAGAAGAGGATGACAGCTTGGTGCCTCTCCAACTTTCATATGGGTGTGCCTCTCTTGGGGATCTTGTTAAATGCAGGCTGGTATTCAGTAGTTCTGGGTGGGGCCTGGATTCTGTGCTTCTAAGAAGCTCCTAGGTGATGGTGATGCTGAGGGCAAGGGTCCAGCTCCTGCATTTCTCCCTTTCTGGAAGAGCAGGACGTCTGCACCCCGGGAGGAGAAAACATCCGCAAAGTGACTACTAGGCACCAGCTTCCCTTACAGGCAAGGGACCTTTACCACTGCTCCCAACCATTGCGTCTGAGGTGCAGCAAGCCAAAACACTGAGATGCTGAGGTTTGAAGCAAAGAGGAGGTTTATTCACAGTGCAGCCAAGTGAGGAATTGACGTGAGAATACGTGTCAAATCCTCCTTCCCGAAGGCAAGGGGCTTGGGGTATCTGTGGGATAAAGAATAAAGAAGCAGGGCAGTATGGGTCATGGGGAGCATGAGGAAAGGTGATTGGAAAAAGATGTGCTCATCATTGTTCTGAGCTGCTGTAATAGGCTACAGGGCTCAGCACATTCTCAGGTTGGAGCATTTGGCCCTCTGATGGCAGAAGGTCAAAAGGCACTTGCCCAGGTGGAAGATCGGTGGTCCTCTCCACTCTAAACTAGCTCTGCCTAACTAGGCACAGCTGATTCCAAGTTCCTGGACAATACTGGGGCAAACATCTTATTGCTTCTGCTACATGCTACTTGGAGGACGTGCAAGTGTTCAAGGTGCCTTGATGAGTGAAGACAGGATTTCACTAATCATGACACATGGTTTCACTTCCAGGCGAGCAGAAGAGACCTGTAGGCTGAGTCTGGCTCCTGGCACCTGGAATTGGAGGCAGATGGTTTAACAACAGGCTCTCCCACCCTCTGTGTGATCTTAGGTAGATAAGACTATTGAACCTTTTCTCCAATTCAAATGTGTGACTGGAAACACACTTAGTGGCATGTCTGACACACAGTAGTTATGCTACCGTAGGTCATGCTTGGAAACTGAAGCCGTGGTTTTGAGGGATCATCAAAACCAGTACAATGGTTGCCATGTTTCTCCTTGTTCATCCTGGTGACAAACCTGGTAGAGAGAGCTCCATCCTTTTCCACAGGACCACACGCCTAGTACTTAGAGTGAAGTGGTTATGTCTCACTTAAGGCACCTTTTCCTTTTCCTTCCTTCTTTTTTCTTCATTACTCTTTATCCACCTGGCCTTTCTAAATTTTACAGAAAACAAACCATTTCTCAATGGATGCAGATACCACCCCAAGTTAATATTCCAACCAAGTTCTTGATCTTCCGGGTCTCATCACCAGAAATTTCTGAGCCTAAATCTTCTCTAGTTTCTAGGATCACTCATTTTCTCATTTCTCCCTTATCCTTTGAATTCAGAGTCTTGCCAATTTAGTCCCTTCCCTAACCACAACTTATAATAAGGTGACACAGCAATGTGATGAAAGTCTAGACGGTCTGGTTTTAATCCTGGGTTTTTGCCACCTACTTACTGTGTGGCATTAGGCAAGCTATTCAACGTCTCTGGGCCTCAGTTACCCCCCCCAAAGTGAATATTATGAATATTACCTGCCAGGCTTCCATAGTGGTGCAGTGGTTGGGAGTCCGCCTGCTGATGCAGGGGGCACGGGTTCGTGCCCATATCCGGGAGGATCCCACATGCTGTGGAGCGGCTGGGCCCGTGAGCCATGGCCACTGAGCCTGTGCGTCCAGAGCCAGTGCTCCGCAATGGGAGAGGTCACAACAGTGAGAGGCCTGCGTACCACAAAAAAAGAACATTAACTGCCTATAGGGTTGCCATTATGAGGAATATGTGGGTCAATATTTGGTAAGAACTTAGAATAGTACTTGTTATAGTCTAAGCACTACAGTTGTGCTTTTTAATAATAATAAATGAAATTCCAAACGTATACCTTACTCAACTTTCTGTCATAACATTGAAGTGTTCGTCTATTTTTTTGTTTTGTTTTGTTTGTTTGTTTTTTGTATTTTTGTATTTTTGTATTTTTTTCTGCTTTATATCTGTTGGGTCTTGTCAGCCTGGATAGGAGGTGAGGTGTCCGTAGCTTTGGTGTGAGATGTGCTGCCTGCCAAAGCACCGACGCCCGCCAACGCCATGACCTCCAAAGCCGTGAACAGGTGCTAGAGAAAGCAGGAGCAGAATGGAAGATGACAGCGTGGGAAGGAGGTGTGGTGTCCATAGGTTCGGGGTCTGAGGTGCTGCCTGCTGAAGCACCGATGCCCAACAAAGCCGTAAATTGGATGCTGGAGAAAACAGGAGCAGAATGGAAGATGGCGATGTGGGAAGGAGGTGTGGTGTCCATAGGTTTGGGGTCAGACGTGCTGCCTGCTGAAGCACCAATGCCTACCAAAGCCGTAAATGGGGTGCTGGGGAAAAGAGGAGCAGAATGGTAGATGATGGCGTGGGAAGGAGGTGTGGTGTCCATGGCTTCCATATCAGAGCTGCTGCATGCCTGATCTGAGAACAGAGAGTGACAATGGGAGAGCTTCTCACTCCTTTTATATCTGAAGGCTCCACCTGCCTCTGTGACATGTACATTGTACGTGTCACAGAGAAAGGGTAGGCGGGGCAGTGGGTGAGGCAGGGGGCACATGCAAGCCCAGTTGGTGGAGAAACCCCAGCCCAAAGGCAAAGGGCGGGGCCCCTTCTGGACTTTCTACTGGCTGGGTCTTCTCGCTGTGGGTGGCAGGTGTTTGGCACGGGATGGGACACCATGCGGAGACTGTTGGGGACTGTGGAAACCATCTACTTCAGAGCTCACCCTGCCTGGGCACAGGCTCTGCAGGCCCCACAGCCGTGCGTATGTATTTGACAGCCCTTCCCCACCACGGGGCCCAGAGGTCAGAGCCTGCTCAGAGCCGATGGGAGGAGGCACTCAGAGCTTAGCAGGGTGTGGGCCACCTCCTCCAGGGACCTCCCCTGTTCTCTGCGAGGCCTGGAGACAGGATCGCCTTCTCCAGGGCTGCTCAGCTGCAAGCATCACCATGAGCCAGGTGGCGAAGGTTTCTGAGCAGGAGATGCAGAGCCCTGATCAGACTGGATGCTGCACCCCACGATGTCCCTTCCTGGCAGGTAGGTTCTTTCTTCACTTCTTTTTTGAAATTTGGTCAAACATGATGAAAAGTGGCATGCAGCATTGTGATTACAGGGGTCTTGGAGCATTGTGATGACAAGGGCATGGAGCATAGTGATAAGAAGGCCATGGAACACTCTGATGACATGTGTAATGGAGCTTTGTGATGACAAGGGCATGGAGCATTGTGATTACAGGGCTCTTGAAGCACTGTGATGAGAAGGGTCATGGAGCAATGTGCTGACAAGTGCATGGAGCACTGTGATGCCAAGGGTCATGGAGCATTGTGCTGACAAAGGCATGGAGCAATGTGATGACAAGGGTCATGGAACAACGTGATGAAAAGTTCATGGAGCATTGTGGTGACAAAGTTCACAGAGCATTGTGATGACGAGGGAATGGACCATTGTGATGATAAAGGTCATGAAGCATTTTGATGACTGGAGTCACGGAGTATTGTGATGACAGTGGTCATGGAGCATTGCGATGACAAGGTCATGGAGCATTGTGATGACAGGGGCATGGAGCATTGGTCGGATAAGTTTCATGGATTATTGTGATGACAGTGGGCATGGCGATATGTGATGACAAGGGCATGGAGCATTGTGATGACAAGGTCATGGAGTATTGTGAAGACTGGTGTCAGGGAGCATTGTGATGACATATGTCATGGTCCATTGTGATGACAATGGCATGGAACATTATGATGCCAAATGTCATGGAGGATTGTGATGAACAAGGTAATGGAGCATTGTGATGACAAGGGCCATTGAGAATTTTGATGAAAAGGTCATGAGGCATTGTGATGACAAGCGCATGGAGCTGGCTATGACAGGGGTCATGGAGCATTGCGATGATAAGTGCATGGAGAATTGTGATGAGAAGAGCATGTAAGATTGTGATGAGTAGTGTCATGGAGCATTGTGATGACAAGGACGTTGAGAATTGTGATGACAAGGGACATGGAGAACTGTGATGGGAAGACCGTGGAGCACTGTGATGACAGGAATCATGGAGCGTTGTGATGACAAGTGTTATGGAACATTGTGATCACAAGCGTTTGGAGCATTGTGATGAGAGAGGTCATGGATCATTTTGATTTCAAGGAGCATGGAGCATTGTGATGACAAGGGCATGAAGCAATGTGATCCCAAGGTTCATGGAGGATTGTGATGACAATGGTAATCGAGTATTGTGATGAAAAGCGAACGGAGCATTGTGATGACAAGGTCATGTAGCATTTTGCTGACAAAGGCATGGAGCATTGTGATGACAAGCGTCATGGAGCACTGTGATGACAAGCGTCAAGGAGCAATGTGATTACAGGGGTCATGGAGCCTTGTGATGACAAGGGTGAGGAATATTTTGATGGCAGTGGTCATGGAGCATTGCTGTGATGGGGTAATGGAGCAGTATGATGACAAGTGGAGGGAGCATAGGTCTGAAAAATTTCATAGATTATTGTGATAAGAGTGGGCATGGAGAATTGTGATGACAAGGGCACGGAACACTTTGATGACAAGCGTCACGGAGCATTGTGATTACAGGGTCCATGGAGCATTGGGATGATAAGGGCATGGATCATTGTGATGACAAGTGTCATGGAGCATTTTGATGACAAGAGTCCCGGATCATTTTGTTGTCAGGGGTCATGGAGCATTGTGATGACAGGGGTCATGGAGCTTTGGGATGAGAAGGTCATGGAGCATTGGGCTGAAAATATTCATGGAGTATCGTGATGACAGGGGTCATGGAGCATTGTGATGACAAGGGAATGGAGCATTGTGATGACAAGTTCCTGGAGCATTGTGATGAGAAGACCATGGAGCCTTGTGATGACAAGTCTCATGGAGCATTCTGATGAAAAGGGGCATGGAGCACTGTGGTTACATGGGTCTTAGAGCATTGTGATGACAATGGCATGGACCATTGTGATGAGAAGGCCATGGACCATTCTGATGACATGAGTCATGGAGCTTTGTTATGACAAAGGCATGGAGCATTGTGATTACAGGGGTCTTGGAGCATTATGATGGCAAGGATCATGGAGCCTTGTGATGACAAGGCCGTGGAACATTGTGAAGGCAGGGGTCATGGAGCATTGTTACGACAGGGGTAAAGGAGCATTTTGATGAAAAGGGCATGGAGCATTGATTTGAAAATTTTCATGGATTATTGTGATGAGAGAGGGCATGGAGAATTGTGATGACAAAGGCAAGGGACAGTGTGATACATGGGTCATGGTGGATTGTAATGACAAGGGCATGGAGCATTGTGATAAGAAGGGCATCGAGCATTGTGATGACAAGCGTCATGGAGCTTTGTGATGACAAGGACATGGAGCAATGTGATGAGAGTGTTCATGGAGCATTGTGGTGACAATGGCATGGAGCATTGTGATGCCAAGGGTCATGGAGCTTTTTGATGACTAAGGTCATGGAGCATTTTGATGACAAGGGCATGGTGCATTGTGATGAGACGGGCAGGGAGCATTGTGATGACAGGGTCATGGAGAAATTTGATCTAAAGTGTCATGGAACATTTTGATGACAGGTGTTATATAACAAGTGATGTCAGGGTTCATGGAGCATTGTGATGAAAAGTGTCATGGATCATTTTGATGACGGGGTTATGGAACATTGTGATGTCAGTGGTCATGGAGCATTGTGATGATAAGGGCATGTAGCATTGTGATGACAGTGTTCATGGAACATTGTGAAGAGAGGGGTGAGGGAGAATTGTTATGACTAGTGATGGAACATTGTGATATCAGTGGTGAGAGAGCATTTTTATGAGAAGTGTATGGAGCATTGTGAGGACAATGTTTTTCAGGCATTGTGATGACAAGGTTGTGGAGCATTGTGATGACAAGCGCATGGCACATTGTGATGGCATGGGTCATGGAGCATTGTTTTGACAAGTGCCTGGAGCATTGTGATGACAAGGATCATGGCGCATTGTGCTGAAAACGGCATGGAGCATTGTGATGACAAGGGTCACAGAGCATTGTGATGAAAAGTTCATGGAGCATTGTGGTGACAAAGGTCACAGAGCCTTGTGATGACGAGGGCATGGATCACTGTGTTGACAAAGGTCATGATGTATTGTGATGACTGGAGTCACGGAGCATTGTAATGACTGGGGTCCTGGATCATTTTGATTTCAAGGAGCATGGAGCATTGTGAAGACAAGGGCATGAAGCAATGTCATCCCAAGGGTCATGGAGGATTGTGATGACAAAGGAATTAGAGTGTTGTGATGACAAGCACATGGAATATTGTGATGACAAGGTCCTGTAGCATTTTGCTGACAAAGGCATGGAGCATTGTAATGTCAAGTGTCATGGAGCACTGTGATGACAAGCGTCAGGTAGCATTGTGATTACAGGGGTCATGGATCATTGGGATGACAAGGGCATGGATCATTGTGATGACAAGTAACATGGAGCATTTTGATTACAATAGTCCCGGATCATTTTGTTGTCAGGATTCATGGAGCATTTTGATGACAGGGGTCATGGAGCATTGTAATGACACGTGTCATGGAGCATTGTGATGAGAAGGTCATGGATCATTGGGCTGAAAATATTCATGGAGTATTGTGATGACAGTGGTCATGGAGCATTGTGATGACAGGGGTCATGGAGCATTGTGATGAGAATGTCATGGAGCATTGGGCTGAAAATTTTCATGTATTATTGTGGTGACAGGGGTCATGGAGCATTTTGATTTCATTGTGATGACAATAGCATGAAGCATTATATTTATGGGCATGGTGCATGGTGATGACAGTGTTCATGGAGCATTCAGATGAAAAGGGGCATGGAACATTGTGATTACAGGTGTCTTGGAGCATTGTGATGACAAGGGCATGGAGCATTGTGATGAGAAGGCCATGGAGCATTCTGATAATATGCGTCATGGAGCTTTGTGATGAAAAGGGCATGGAGCATTGTGATTACATGTGTCTTGGAGCACTGTGATGAAAAGGGCATGGATCATTGTGATGAAAATTGCATGGAGCCTTGTCATGACAGGGTTCAAGGAGCATACTGATGGCAAGTGTCAGGTAGCATGGTGATGACAAGTGTATTGAGCATTGTGATGACAAAGGTCTTTGAGCATTGTGATGAGAAGAACATGGATAGGGCTCCCCTGGTGGCACAGTGGTTGGGAATCTGCCTGACGATGCAGGGGACACGGGTTCGAGCCCTGGTCTGGGAGGATCCCACATGCCGCCGAGCAACTGAGCCCGTGAGCCACAACTACTGAGCCTGCGCGTCTGGAGCTTGTGCTCCACAACAAGAGAGGCTGCGACAGTGAAAGGCCCACGCACCGCGATGAAGAATGGCCCCCACTCGCCGCAACTAGAGAAAAGCCCTTGCACAGAAATGAAGACCCAACACAGCCATTAATAAATAAATAAATTTATTTAAAAAAAAAAAGAAGAACATGGATAATTGTGATGACGATCATCAAGGGGCATTGTGATGACAAGTGTTATGGAACATTGTGACCACAAGGGTTTGGAGCATTGTGATGACAGAGGTAATGAAGCATTTTGATTTCATTGTGATGACAATAGCATGAAGCATTATGATGATGGGCATGGTGCATTGTGATGACAGGGTTCATGGAGCATTGAGATGAAAAGTGGCATGGAGCGTTGTGATTACAGGGGTCTTGGAGCATTTCGATGACAAGGGCCATGGAGCCTTGTGATGACAAGGCCATGGAACATTATGATGGCAGGGGTCATCGAGCATTGTTTTTACAGGAGTAATGGAGCATTGTGATGACAACGTCATGGAGCATTGGTCTGAAAAATTTCATGGATTATTGTGATGAGAGTGGGCATGGAGAATTGTGATGACAAGGGAAAGAAAAACTGTGATACATGGGTTATGGAGGATTTTAATGACAAGGGCATGGAGCATTGTGATGAGAAGCGCATGGAGCTTTGTGATGACAAGCGTCATGGAGTTTTGTGATGACGAGGGCATGGAACAATGTGATGAGAGGTTTCATGGAGCATTGTGATGACAATGGCATGGAGCATTGTGATGCAATGGGTCATGGAGCTTTGTGATGACAAAGGTCATGGAGCATTTTGATGACAAGGGCGGGTTGCATTGTGATGAGAATTGCAGGGAGCGTTTTGATGACAGGGTGATGGAGCAATTTGATGAAAAGTGTCATGGAATATTTTGATGACAGGGGTTATGGAACACAGTGATGTCAGTGTTCATGGAACATTGTGATGAAAAGGGTCATGGAACATTTTGATGAAAAGGGTTATGGAACATTGTGATGTCATGGGTCATGGAGTATTGTGATGATAAGGGAATGTAGCACTGTGATGAATGTGTTCATGGAACATTGTGATGACAGGTGTGAGGGAGTATTGTGATGAATAGTGATGGAGCATTGTGATATCAGTCATGAGAGAGCATTTTGATGAGAAGTGCATGGAGCATTTTGATGACAAGGTTTATGGAGCATTGTGATGACAAGTTTGTGGAGCATTGTGCTGAGAAGCACCTGGCGCATTGTGATGACATGCGTCATGGAGCATTGTGATGACAAGTGGATGGAGAATTGTAATGACAAGGGTCATGGAGCATTGTGCTGACAAAGGCATGGAGCATAGTGATGACAAGGGTCAAAGAGCATTGTGAGGAAAAGTTCATGGAGCATTGTGGTGACATAAGTCACAGAGCCTTGTGATGACGAGGGAATGGACCATTGTGATGACAAAGGTCATGAAGAATTGTGATGACTGGAGTCACGGACTATGTATTAGTTTTTTGTTGATGCATAACTGATTACCACAAGCTAAGTGGCTTCAAATAACACCCGTTTATTATCGTATAGTTTACAGCAGCCTGGATTCAATGGTCAGAGTATCATAAGGCTGAGAGGAAGGTGTTAGCAAGGCAGATTCCTTGTCTGGAGGCTCTAGGAAGACATCTGCCTCTAGGCTCATTTAGGTTGTTAGAGTACGGTTCCTTGCTGTTGGAAGTGCTAGGTCCCTTCTTCTCTGGCTGTCACCCAGGGTCCTCTCTCAGCATCTTAAGACCACCCACATTCCTTTTCATGTGTTGTCCTCTGCCTTCAGGCCAGCAATGATGTATCAAGTCACCTTGTACATCAAATCTCTCTGATCTTCTCTTCTGCTGCCAGCTGGAGCAAACTCTGTACATAAAGTGTTTACCTGATTGGGTCCAGTCCACCTGGATAAACTCTATGTATTAAGATCAATCCATTCAGTTTTACAACTGTAAATTCTCTTCACAGCAGTATCCAGATTAGTGTTTCAATGAAGAATCAGAGAACAGGAATCTTGGAAGACCAGGTTTAGAAATCTTCCTGTAATAAGTTAAGTGCATTTAAGCCCTTCTGGGATTTCCCAGAGGGGTCTTGTAGTTGATGATGAAACATTCTAGTTAGTTACCATGTGATAATTACACATTAATCCTCTACATCTTCCTGGGGACTGCGACGTTCCCCAGCTTTTCCTCATTCATCAGGTTTCATAAAGTTCCTCAAAGACACTACCATCCTCACCTGGTGTGGCCGATAATTCCACCAGTGGCAAAGCAGGAGATTCCTTGACGTGCCCCTTGATGAGGGGCAGGAGAGCAGACATGGTCTTCTTTCCTGCTTTGGTTTACAAAATTTAAAGAAGTATCAAAATTTCAGAGCTTTTGTTGACAGTTTTTTTGTTTGCACGTCTAAATCTTTGTCCTCTCCTCCATGGGGCTCAGGCATCAATTAATGGACCTGGTCCAGGTGATGAATCTAATTAACAGGAACAACCAGGTTTGATATGGACCAGACCTCCTCTAAGATGTCTAAGTTTTGGTCTCGCTTTAACTCATGACCAATAACTTCACAAGGGCCCTCACTGTTGCCCGACAATTCTAACATATTCCTTTGTCTGCTCACTCTCTCACGCTCCTCAACTATTTCATACTTCACACCTTCTCTTTCTGAAAACTTCCCAAGTCTTCTCCTCCTCAGTGACCACACTCAGCTGATGACTTGTTTCTGCTGACTAAAAAAAATTGCACAGCGTGAGAGCTGTGAGTTAAGTTTTATTTGGGGCAAAATGAGGACTATAGCCTGGGAAACAGCATATCAAATAGCTCTGAGAAACTGCTCCGAAGAGGAAGTTGGGAAGGTCAGTATATAAGTGATTTTGGTGAAGGGGGAGTACATGCAATCAAGCAGATACTTTTGCAGAAGGTTCTGCTAGTTTCATGAGGGTTACTGCTAGTCCCGAGGAGCAGACATCACCATGAAGAATTTTTTAGTGCTTTTCTAGATATGAGGAGATGCAAGAATTGGGCTCGTAAAATCATCTCCTGAAAATATCTAACTGTCTAAGGACCTGTTCTGCCAGTTTTTTCCAGAGCACAGAGTGCCTCATTTCTGACCTCCACCCTGAATTCCTTTCAGGGGGTGTTGAAGGTCAGCAGATGCAGCGTCTCATAATTTAATTTTTGTAGAGGTAGATGGCAAGTGCCAATTTGTATGTGACATTTCCATAGGCCTGAGAAGACAGAAGCAATCGGAAGGCAACTTCCCTATTTTCCCCACATCTGCCCACCTACATGCCATTGTGTCCATGCACCCTGACTTCTCTCCTGACACAGTGGATTCACTGTCCATGCCCCTTGCAGAGACCAAACCTTCCACTTTGCACCAGAATCTATCTACTCTCCCCAACAGAAAGATACAAGGCAGTATACTGCCCCAGATAATCACCAACACCACCTCATGGATAAAAAATAAACATTTTATTTAATCATAACAATCAGCATACAATGGTACCATAATTTTTGCATCTTAAAAAATAAATACATAGGGCTTCCCTGGTGGTGCAGTGGTTGAGAGTCCGCCTGCCAATGCAGGGGACACGGGTTCGTGCCCCGGTCCGGGAAGATACCACGTGCTGCAGAGCAGCTGGGTCCGTGAGCCATGGCCGCTGTGACTGAGCATCCGGAACCTGTGCTCTGCAACGGGAGAGGCCACGACAGTGAGAGGCCCGCGTACCACAGAAAAATAAATAAATACATACATACATAATGCCTCTTTTGACCTCCATATCCACCTCTAAATACTCCTCCATTTCTCTTCTCCAACTTACATATACACTTGAAATTTTCTTTTTTTAAATTGAGGTACAATTGACATAGAACATTGTATTAGTTTCAAGTGTACAACATAATGATTCAATATTTACATATATTGCAAAATGATCACCACAACAGATCTAGTTAGCATCCATTACCATACACAAGAATTTTTTCTTGTGATGCAAACTTTTCTTTTTAAATTTATTTTCTTTTGGCTGTGCTAGGTCTTTGTTGCTGCACGTGGGCTTTCTCTAGTTGCGGCAGGTGGGTGCTTCTCATTGCGGAGGCTTCTCTTGTTGTGGAGCATGGGCTCTAGGCACACGGGCTTCAGCAGTTGCAGCGCGTGTGCTCTAGGGCACATGGGCTCAGTAGTTGTGGCTCACTGGCTTAATTGCTCCAAGGCATGTGGGATCTTCCCAGACCAGGGATTGAACCCATGTCCCCTGCATTGACAGGCGGATTCTTAACCACTGCACCACCTGGGAAGTCCTGATGAGAACTTTCAAGATCTACTCTCTTAGCAACTTTCAAATACACAGTACAGTATTATTAACTGTAGTCACCATGCTGTACATTACATCCCTATGACTTCTTTATTTTATAGCTGAAAATAAATTTTATTTTAAACAAATTTTATTTTATAGCAGATGCAAACTATTATATACAGGATGGATAAACAACAAGGTCCTACTCTACAGCACAGGGACCTATACCAAATCTCCTGGGATAAACCATAATGGAAAATAATATTTTTAAAAATGTCTCTGTGTACAACTGAGTCACTTTGCTGTACAACAGAGATTGGCACAACATTGTAATCAACTAGACCACAAATAAATAAATAAATAGGATGGCAAAGAGTAGAAATCAGTCTCCTTCCTTTATTTTTAAAAGTGAGCATGCTGTTATGTTAAACAAAATTCAAAACTGAAATTACGTAAACATTCCTACAGAATTCATCTGCAGAAGAGGCTGAGGAAATAACAAGCATGGCAGCAATAGCAATATAATAAAATATGAGTCCTATGGGACGACAGAGCTCTTGCTATCGTTAGCAGTTGAACAGAAGTGGACAGTCAACATCAAATAGCTGTTACCAGGCTCTATAACAACTAAAATAATACCCATATGATTATATATATATATATATATATATATATATATATATATATATATCACAGGGGAGAAAAATGGGCTTGGGTTTAATAAGAAATTGAAATTCAAGTGTAATTCCAGAGTGAAAACCAATTCCTTAGGACTGATTATGGCAAGATAGTTGTACTTTATATACTTTATCTTTTAGTACATTATTATTAGAAATTTGTGCAAACATCAGGGCAATTTATTACTTTTTCAGCACAAGAATTATTGATTATAAGAGACACCATTAATATTTTAAGAGGACTAAAGGAGGAAAAATAAATACTAGATTAAATACGCACTTTAATTTTAAAATTCATACTGACCAGTAAGTATGAAGAACACGTCTAACCACTGAAGGATCTCAGCAACTATTTTAGTAGCTACAATTTTAGTAGCTTCAGTCAGGGTGAATACCACATTACAAAAGGCACATTAATGAACAAATGTAGCTCTAGAGGAAAACAACCAGGAGATGAGCATTCTGAAAACTTGTCCTTAGAACTCAACGGACATGTGTAAGACTGGCTGAAAGTATAAGACCTAAAGGAGGAGTAGTAACATATGGAAGTAAGATCCAACTAGCTAAGAAAAGATAGGTGAATACCACGGATATTAGTTTTCAAAGAGGGCTGTTTGTAATGAACCCAGACTCTCCTGGTCTGCCTGGAGCCCTCTCAGCAGAGTTGGGAAACACTTGCAGGATGCTATACAAAACACCATCTGTGGCACAGAAAGTTTAACTAGAGGATTGACATGTGTGTGACCAGAGGACATGCATTTAAGAGGGACTTTAAGGATATCGAGTGTGACTCCGCATTTCCATGGATGAGTTAACCAAGGCCCAAGGGAGAGAGTAATAATGCAGTTGATAAGTAGCTGGGCTTGGTCTAATCCAACTTTGCAAATTTAGTGATAAGACTAAAATTCTAGAGGGTCACCATTTTTCATTCTGAGAGCCTTGAATTTCAAACTCAGAACTGTTTTCTATCAGGAGATGGGTTCTCAGGCAGCTGTTTCCTGAAGAATATACACTGCTAAAAAAAAGACTAATACACAATTAAGCATTCTAGCACGCCTCATTTATTTGGCTTACATCCTCATATTCCCCTTTAGTATTTTTAGACACTATCAAGGTTTATAATCCTAATCCAGTATAAACTGTAAACACACACATATACATACACAGACAGGAAGTTTGTTTCAGAAGTTTCATAATTTTCTACGGTCTTTATTACAAAACTGCATCCCATGAAGTGCACAGCTTGGGAAGTCAATGGCATTTCCTTTCTAAATCCCTCTATGTTAAGTCATGCCTTTACGTGCACTTAGAACACCAAACCCAGGGCTATTATTGGCAAATTGATAATTTTTTCACACTGAAATCTATCTATACATACCCACCTATTTTTACCATGGTGGTACTCTCCAAAACTTTGAACTCACTTAAGCTGGTTTTTCCCAGAAGGAACTCACTCTATTAGTACATGTTAATGCCAAGAATATAGAGAATCACAACAAAAAGAATAAAATACCTAGGAATAAACCTACCTAAGGAGGCAAAAGACCTGTACTCAGGAAACTGTAAGATACTGATGAAATAAATCAAAGATGACACAAACAGCTGGAGAGATGGACCATGTTCTTGGATTGGAAGAAGGAATATTGTGAAAATGACTATACTACCCAAAGCAATCTACAGATTCAATGCAATCCCTATCAAACTACCAATGGCATTTTCCACAGAATTAGAACAAAAACGTTTACAGTTTGTATGGAAACACAAAAGACCCCAAATAACCAAAGCACTCTTGAGAAAGAAAAATGGAGCTGGAGAAATCAAGCTCCCTGACTCACACTATACTACAAACCTACAATAATCAAGACAGTATGGTACTAGCACAAAAACAGAAATATAGATCAATGGTACAGGATAGAAAGTCCAGAGATAAACCCACACACATATGGTCACCTTATTTTTGATACTGGAGGCAAGAATATACAATGGAGAAAAGACAGCCTCTTCAATAAGTGGTGCTGGGAAAACTGGACAACTACATGTAAAATAATGAAATTAGAACACTTCCTAACACCATACACAAAACTAAACTCAAAATGGATTAAAGACCTAAATGTAAAACCAGACACTATAAAACCCTTAGAGAAAAACATAAGCCGAACACTCTCTGACATAAATCGCAGAAAGATCTTTTTTGATCCACCTCCTAGAGTTATGAAAATAAAAACAAAGATAAACACATGGGACCTAATGAAGCTTAAAAGCTTTGGCACAACAAAGGAAACCATAAACAAAACAAAAGGACAACCCTCAGAATGGAAGAAAATATTTGCAAATGAAGCAATTGACAAGGGATTCATCTCCAAAATATACAAACAGCTCATGCAGCTCAATATCAAAAAAATAAATAATTCAATCAAACAATGGGCAGAAGACCTAAATAGACATTTATCCAAATAAGATATACAGATGGCGAAAAAGCACATAAAAAGATGTTCAACATCACTAATTATTAGAGAAATGCAAATCACAACTACAGTGAGGTATCACCTCACACTGGCCAGAATGGCTGTCATCAAAAACCTACAAACAAAAATGCTGGAGAGTGTGTGGAGAAAACGGAACCCTCCTATACTGTTGGTGGGGATGTAAACTGGTACAGCCACTACAGAAAACAGTATGGAGGTTCCTTAAAAAACTAAAAATAAAACTACAATATAATCCAGCAATCCCCCTCCTGGGCATATACCCAGAGAAAACCATAATTTCAAAAGATATATGCACCCCAATGTTTTTTGCAGCACTATTTACAATAGCCAGGACATGGAAGCAACCTAAATGTCCATCAACAAAGAAATGGATAAAGAAGATGTGATCTGGCGGAGATCACCTTCCTCCCCACGGATACACCAGAAATACAGCTACACGTGGAACAACTCCTACAGAACACCTACTGAACGCTGGCAGAAGACCCCAGACCTCCCAAAAGGCAAGAAACTCCCCACATACCTGGGTAGGGCAAAGCGGAGAGATCCCCACACAGAGGATCGGTGCCGAGCGGCACTCACCAGCCCGAGAGGCTTGTCTGCTCGCCCGCCGGGGCGCGCAGCGCTGGAAGCTGAGGCTCGGGCTTCGGTCAGAGCGCAGGGAGAGGACTGGGGCTGGCGGCGAGAACTCAGCGTGAAGGGGGCTAATGTGCCACAGCTAGCCGGCAGGGAGTCCGGGAAAACTCTGGAGCTGCCGAACGAGCAAGAGACTTTTTCTTCCCTCTTGGTTTCCTGGTGCACGAGGAGAGGGGATTAAGAGCGCTGCTTAAAGGGGCTCCACAGACGGGCGCGAGTCGCGACAGAAAGCACGGAGTCCAGTGACGGGCGTGGGACGCTGGGGCTGCTGCTGCTGCCGCCAAGAAGCCTGTGTGCGAGCGCAGGTCACTGCCCACACCGCCCTTCCGGGAGCCTGTGCAGCCCGCAACTGCTGGGGTCCCGGGATCCAGGGGCGGCTTCCCTGGGAGAACGCACGGCGCTCCTTGGGCTGGTGCAACGTCACGCCGACCTCTGCCGCTGCAGGCTCGCCCCGCACTCCGTCCCCCTCTCTCCCACCCGGCTTGAGTGAGCAAGAGTCCCCGAAGCGGCTGCTCCTTTAACCCTGTCCTGTCTGAGCAAAGAACAGACGCCCTCCGGCGACCTACACGCAGAGGCAGGGCCAAATCCAAAGCTGAGACCCAGGAGCTGTGAGAACAAAGAATAGAAAGGGAAACCTCTCATAGCAGCCTCAGAAGCAGCGGATTAAAGCTCCACAATCAACTTGATGTACCCTGCATCTGTGGAATACATGAATAGACAACACATCATCCCAAATTGAGGAGCCCGGAGTCAGTGCTGTGCCTCTGAGGTGGGAGAGCCAACTTCAGGACACTGGTCCACAAGAGACCTCCCAGCTCCACATAATATCAAACGGCAAAAATCTTCCAGAGATCTCCATCTCAACACCAGCACCCAGCTTCACTCAACGACCAGCAAGCTACAGTGCTGGACACCCTATGCCAAACAACTAGCAAGACAGGAACACAACGCCACCCATTAGCAGAGAGGTGGCCTAAAATCATAAAAAGTCCGCAGACACCCCAAAACACACCACCAGACGTGGACCTGCCCACCAGAAAGACAAGATCCAGCCTCATCCACCAGAACACAGGCACTAGTCCCCTCCACCAGGAAGCCTACACAACCCACTAAACCAACCTTAGCCACTGGGTACAGACACCAAAAACAACGGGAACTACGAACCGGCAGTCTGCAAAAAGGAGACCCCAAACACAGTAACATAAGCAAAATGAGAAGACAGAAAAACACACAGCAGGAGAAGGAGCAAGATAAAAACCCACCAGATCTAACAAATGAAGAGGTAATAGGCAGTCTACCTGAAAAAGAATTCAGAATAATGATGGTAAAGATGATCCAAGATTCTATTTCCCAGATCCAAAATCTTGGAAATAGAATAGACAAAATGCAAGAAACAGTTAACAAGGACCTAGAAGAACTAAAGATGAATCAAGCATCGATTAAAAACACAATACATGAAATAAAAAATACTCAAGATGGGATCAATAGCAGAATAACTGAGGCAGAAGAACGGATAAGTGAGGTGGAAGATAAAATAGTGGAAATAACTGCTGCAGAGCAAAATAAAGAAAAAAGAATGAAAAGAACAGAGGACAGTCTCAGAGACCTCTGGGACAACATTAAACGCACCAACATTCGAATTATAGGGGTTCCAGAAGAAGAAGAGAAAAAGAAAGGGACTGAGAAAATAGTTGAAGAGATTATAGTTGAAAACTTCCCTAATATGGGAAAGGAAATAGTTAATCAAGTCCAGGAGGCACAGAGAGTCCCATACAGAATAAATCCAAGGAGAAATACGCCAAGACACATATTAATCAAACTGTCAAAAATTAAACACAAAGAAATCATATTTAAAGCAGCAAGGCAAAAACAACAAATAACACACAAGGGAATCCCCATCAGGATAACAGCTGATCTCTCAGCAGAAACTCTACAAGCCAGAAGGGAGTGGCAGGACATAATTAAAGTGATGAAGGAGAAAAACCTGCAACCAAGATTACTCTACCCAGCAACGATCTCATTCAGATTGGATGGAGAAATTAAAATGTTTACAGACAAGCAAAAGCTGAGAGAGTTCAGCACCACCAAACCAGCTTTACAACAAATGCTAAAGGCACTTCTCTAGGCAAGAAACACAACAGAAGTAAAAGACCTACAATAACGAACCCAAAACAATTAAGAAAATGGGAATAGGAACATACATATCGATAATTACCTTAAATGTAAATGGATTAAATGCTCCCACCAAAAGACACAGAGTGGCTGAATGGATACAAAAACAAGACCCATATATATGCTGTCTACAAGAGACCCACTTCAGACCTAGAGAGAAATACAGACTGAAAGTAAGGGGATGGAAAAAGATATTCCATGCAAATGGAAATCAAAAGAAAGCTGGAGTAGGAATTCTCATATCAGACAAAATAGACTTTAAAATAAAGACTACTAGAAGAGACAAAGAAGGACACTACCTAATGATCAAGGGATCGATCCAAGAAGAAGATATAACAATTTTCAATATTTATGCACCTGACATAGGAGCACCTCAATACATAAGGCAAATACTAACAGCCATAAAAGGAGAAATCGACAGTAACACAATCATAGTAGGGGACTTTAACACCCCACTTTCACCAATGGACAGATCATCCAAAATGAAAATAAATAAGGAAACACAAGATTTAAATGATACATTAAACAAGATGGACTTAATTGATATTTATAGGACATTCCATCCAAAAACAACAGAATACACATTTTTCTCAAGTGCTCATGGAACATACTCCAGGATAGATCATATCTTGGGTCACAAATCAAGCCTTGTTAAATTTAAGAAAATTGAAATTGTATCAAGTATCTTTTCCGACCACAATGCTATGAGACTAGATATCAATTACAGGAAAAGAGCTGTAAAAAATACAAACACATGGAGGCTAAACAATACACTACTGAATAACGAAGTGATCACTGAAGAAATCAAAGAGGAAATTAAAAAATACCTAGAAAGAAATGACAATGGAGACACGACGACCCAAAACCTATGGGATGCAGCAAAAGCAGTTCTAAGAGGGAAGTTTATAGCAATACAATCCCACCTTAAGAAACAGGAAACATCTCGAATAAACAACCTAAACTTGCACCTAAAGCAATTAGAGAAAGAAGAACAAAAACATCCCAAAGTTAGCAGAAGGAAAGAAATCATAAAAATCAGATCAGAAATAAATGAAAAAGAAGGAAACGATAGCAAAGATCAATAAAACTAAAAGCTGGTTCTTTGAGAAGATAAACAAAATTGATAAACCATTAGCCAGACTCATCAAGAAAAAAAGGGAGAAGACTCAAATCAATAGAATTAGAAATGAAAAAGGAGAAGTAACAACTGACACTGCAGAAATACAAAAGATCATGAGAGATTACTATAAGCAACTCTATGCCAATAAAATGGACAACCTGGAAGAAATGGACAAATTCTTAGAAATGCACAACCTGCCGAGACTGAACCAGGAAGAAATAGAAAATATGAACAGACCAATCACAAGCACTGAAATTGAAACTGTGATAAAAAATCTTCCAACAAACAAAAGCCCAGGACCAGATGGCTTCACAGGCGAATTCTATCAAGCATTTAGAGAAGAGCTAACACCTATCCTTCTGAAACTCTTCCAAAATATAGCAGAGGGAGGAACACTCCCAAACTCATTCTACGAGGCCACCATCACCTTGATACCAAAACCAGACAAGGATGTCACAAAGAAAGAAAACTACAGGCCAATATCACTGATGAGCATAGATGCAAAAATCCTCAACAAAATACTAGCAAACAGAATCCAACAGCACATTAAAAGGATCATACACCATGATCAAGTGGGGTTTATTCCAGGAATGCAAGGATTCTTCAATATACGCAAATCAATCAACGTGATACACCATATTAACAAATTGAAGGAGAAAAACCATATGATCATCTCAATAGATGCAGAGAAAGCTTTCGACAAAATTCAACACCCATTTATGATAAAAACCCTGCAGAAAGTAGGCATAGAGGGAACTTTCCTCAACATAATAAAGGCCATATATGACAAACCCACAGCCAACATCGTCCTCAATGGTGAAAAACTGAAACCATTTCCAAAAGATCAGGAACAAGACAAGGTTGCCCACTCTCACCACTCTTAATCAACATGGTTTTGGAAGTTTTAGCCACAGCAATCAGAGAAGAAAAGGAAATAAAAGGAATCCAAATTGGAAAAGAAGAAGTAAAGCTGTCACTGTTTGCAGATGACATGATACTATACATAGAGAATCCTAAAGATGCTACCAGAAAACTACTAGAGCTAATCAATGAATTTGCTAAAGTTGCAGGATACAAAATTAATGCACATAAATCTCTGGCATTCCTATATACTAATGATGAAAAATCTGAAAGTGAAATCAAGGAAACACTCCCATTTACCATTGCAACAAAAAGAATAAAATATCTAGGAATAAACCTACCTAAGGAGACAAAAGACCTGTATGCAGAAAATTATAAGACACTGATGAAAGAAATTAAAGATGATACAAATAGATGGAGAGATGTACCATGTTCTTGGATTGGAAGAATCAACATTGTGAAAATGACTCTACTACCCAAAGCAATCTACAGGTTCAATGCAATCCCTATCAAACTACCACTGGCATTTTTCACAGAACTAGAACAAAAAATTTCACAATTTGTATGGAAACACAAAAGACCCCGAATAGCCAAAGCAATCGTGAGAATGAAAAATGGAGCTGGAGGAATCAGGCTCCCTGACTTCAGACTATACTACAAAGCTACAGTAATCAAGACAGTATGGTACTGGCACAAAAACAGAAAGATAGATCAATGGAACAGGATAGAAAACACAGAGATAAACCCACGCACATATGGTCACCTTATCTTTGATAAAGGAGGCAGGAATGTACAGTGGAGAAAGGACAGTCTCTTCAATAAGTGGTGCTGGGAAAACTGGATAGGGACATGTAAAAGTATGAGATTAGATCACTCCCTAACACCATACACAAAAATAAGCTCAAAATGGATTAAAGAACTAAATGTAAGGCCAGACACTATCAAACTCTTAGAGGAAAACATAGGCAGAACACTCTATGACATAAATCACAGCAAGATCCTTTTTGACCTACCTCCTAGAGAAATGGAAATAAAGACAAAAATAAACACATGGGACCTAATGAAACTTAAAAGCTTTTGAACAGCAAAGGAAACCATAAACAAGACTAAAAACAACCCTCAGAATGGGAGAAAATATTTGCAAATGAAGCAACTGACAAAGGATTAATCTCCAAAATTTATAAGCAGCACATGCAGCTCAATAGCTAAAAAACAAACAACCCAATCCAAAAATGGGCAGAAGACCTAAATAGACATTTCTCCACAGAAGATATACAGACTGCCAACAAACACATGAAAGGATGCTCAACATCTTTACTCATTAGAGAAATGCAAATCAAAACTACAATGAGATATCACCTCACACCAGTCAGAATGGCCATCATCAAAAAATCTAGAAACAATAAATGCTGGAGAGGGTGTGGAGAAAAGGGAACACTCTTGCACTGCTGGTGGGATGTGAATTGGTACAGCCGCTATGGAGAACGGTATGGAGGTTCCTTAAAAAACTACAAATAGAACTACCATATGACCCAGCAATCCCACTACTAGGCATATACCCTGAGAAAACCATAATTCAAAAAGAGACAGTTACCAAAATGTTCATAGCAGCCCTATTTACAATAGCCTGGAGATGGAAACAACCTAAGTGTCCATCATCGGATGAATGGATAAAGAAGATGTGGCACATATATACAATGGAATATTACTCAGCCATAAAAAGAAATGAAATTGAGCTATTTGTAATGAGGTGGATAGACCTAGAGTCTGTCATACAGAGTGAAGTAAGTCAGAAAGAGAAAGACAAATACTGTATGCTGACACATATATATGGAATTTAAGAAAAAAAATGTCATGAAGAACATAGGGGTAAGACAGGAATAAAGACACAGACCTACTAGCGAATGGACTTGAGGATATGGGGAGGGGGAAGGGTAAGCTGGGACAAAGTGAAAGAGCGGCAAGGACATATATACACTACCAAACGTAAGGTAGATAGCAAGTGGGAAGCAGCCGCATAGCACAGGGAGATCAGCTCGGTGCTTTGTGACCGCCTGGAGGGGTGGGATAGGGAGGGTGGGAGGGAGACGCAAAATGGAGGCGATATGGAAACATATGTATATGTATAACTGATTAAATTTGTTATAAAGCAAAAAATTAAAAAAAAAACTGGAAAAAAAAGATGTGATCTATATATATACAATGGAATATTACTCGGCCATAAAAAAGAACAAAATAGTGTCACTTGCAGCAACATGGATGGACCTAGAGATTGTCAGACTGAGTGAAGTAAGTCAGACACAGAAAGACAAATAGCATATGATATCACTTACATGTGGAATCTAAATAAGTGATACAAATGAGCTTATTTACAAAATAGAAGTAGAATCACAGATGTAGAAAACAAACTTGTGGTTACCAGGGGATAAGTGGGGGGAAGAATAAATTGGGAGATTGGTATTGACATATACACACTACCATATATAAAATAGATAACTAATAAGAACCTGCTGTATAGCACAGGGAATGCTACTCAATACTCTGTAATGGCCTATATGGGAAAAATATCTTTTAAAAAAAACAGTGGAGATATATATATATATATATATATATATATATATATATATATATATATATATACATATATAACTGACTCAATTTGTTGTACACCTGAAACTAACACAACATTGTAAATCAACTATATTCCAATAAAAGTTTTTTAAAAAGAACACAGGTAAATTGCTCTCCTCAAGAACCTTTATACTTTTTAAATTATTTCATACTGCATGATAGTTAGTAATAGCAAAGAAAAGTGATTTCAGTTACCCCACAAAGTGGTACTATAGTGCCATGAAGACACTTGATTGACTAGGATGTTAGTGCACTGTAATTTTCTGATTTATTAAAATACCTAGGTTTCTTAAAGTTATGTATTTAATGTAGCCAATAAACAGGTCATGGACACTAAATTTAATAAAAGAGAAAATCAGGATCTCCAATACAGGGAAACCAATATGGTGTAAAAAGTTATCGTGTATTACTATTAAGATTAAACCTCAAGAGAATAAAGTCGGGGAAGATAGTGAAGTTGGAAGCACCAAGAATTCATCTCTCTACCTGGACAGCAACTGTACTAGGAGAAACTATCAGAGGTGGATATTTTGGAAGTTTGGAGTTTATTTGAACACTTGTAACTTCAAGGGGATAGCTTGCCTAGGGCATTTTCATTCATTTTGGTTTATTTCAGCCATTAGCATGGTTGCAGCTACTCAGCCCCCTAACCCAGCCCCATATCAGGCAGCTGTGAAGAACGTAACCCAAATATCTGGAGCAGGTTCCTCTGGAGCCAGGGTGGCCAATAAGATCCTTGTCATCCACATGTAGGGGTCCTTGGTTCTAACTGTGAATTACCACTCTCACTGCTGAAGTGTGGGTTTCGAGGCTGGCCACCAATGTTCCAAATTCCACCAGCTGAAGTAATTTCCAGGAGATTTAAAAGAGCCACCTGTCTTTTTGTTTGCTTCCTTTTTGTTTGTTTGTTTGTTTTTGATATTCAAAAGCAACTATGTATATGGGGGAACTTAGAAAGCCACCATGCATACCTAGGGAAATATGGGGCTCAGAAAAGACATGCAGAAGGTCTTAAGCTTTTACTCCA
Source organism: Mesoplodon mirus (assembly GCF_964341445.2). NCBI lineage: Eukaryota > Metazoa > Chordata > Mammalia > Artiodactyla > Ziphiidae > Mesoplodon > Mesoplodon mirus. The sequence continues at coordinate 198,160,942 of NC_138976.1, read as the reverse complement.
ATACAGAGACACCTTATAGCAACTTTTAGAAGTACCAAACTCTGGGAAAAGGGAAAATCTGATTTCCCCAGGTTCCATGTTATCAAATTCAAAAGTCCAATTTTCAGTAAAAAAACAACAAGGCATACAAAGAAACAAGAATGTACAGCTGATTCAAAGAAGCAAAAAAGGGCTTCCCTGGTGGCACAGTGATTGAGAGTCCACCTTCTGATGCAGGGGACATGGGTTCATGCCCCGGTCTGGGAGGACCCCACGTGCCGCAGAGCGGCTGGGCCTGTGAGCCGTGACCACTGAACCTGCGCGTCCAGAGCCTGTGGTCTGCAACGGAAGAGGCCACAACAGTGAGAGGCCAACGTACCACAAAAAAAAAAAAGAAGCAAAATAAACCAACAGAAAATGTACCCAAGGAAGCACAAATGTCAAAATTACTAGACAAAGATTTTAAAGCAACTGTTTTAAAGACACTCAAAGAGCTAAAGGAAGACATGGACAAAGGAAAATAATACATTAAAAAATATCAATGAAGAGATTAAATTATTTTCAAATAGAACCAAAAAGAAATTTTGATGCTGAAAAGTATAATAACTGAAATGAAAACTACCTCAAAAGGGTTAAAAAGCAGATTTGTGCAAATGGAAGAATCAGTGAATGTAAAGAAAGAAAAACTGAAATTATCAAGTCTAAGGAACAGAAAGAAAAAAGAAAGAAGAAAATTGAACAGAGCCTAAGAGACCTGTGAAACACCATCAAGTGGACCAACATAGGCATTGTGGAAATGCCATCAGAAGAGAGAGAGAAAGGAACGAAATGAAAAATGCCTGAAAACTCCCCAAATTTAAAGGATTGAAATTGCAATAAATGCATCTACAAATCCAAGAAGCTCAAAAACTCCAACTAGAATCTACTCAAAAATACTCACACTGAGATACATTATAATCAAAATGTTGAAAGAGACAAAGAGACAATCTTGAAAGCAGCAAGAGAGAAGTGACTCATCACATACAAGTGATCCCCAATGAGGTTATCTGTCAATTTCTCTTCAGAAAGCTTGAAGGCCAGAAGTCAGTGGGTTGATATACCCCATATGCTTAAAGGAAAACAAAACTGTCAATGGACAACTTTATATCCAATAAAGCTACTCTTCAAACATGAGGGAGAAATGACACCCCCAGATTTTAAAAAGCTGAGGGAGGTCATTACCACCACACCTTCCCTCCAAGAAATGTTAAAGGAAGTGCTTCAGGTTGAAATGAAAGGAAGATGGTACTTGAAGCCATATAAAGAAATTAGGGTAAGGTAAATGTATGGGCAACTGTAAAAGCTCCTATTACTGTAATTTTGTTTGAGCCTGACTTTTATTTTCTAAAGGGTTTAAAATACAAATGCATAAAAATGATGAATCTAGTTTATTGTACACAAAATGTGTAATGATGTAATCTATGACATTAATAACAGAAACTGAGGGTGGTGTAGTATAGTAGTAGAGCTTTTTTATGTTATTGAAGTTAAGTTGGCATCAATTCAAATTAGATTATTATAACTTTGGGATATTCAATATCATACCCATGGTAACCACCAAGAAAATATCTATAGGATATACATATAAAGAATTGAGAAGAGAAATGAAACATTTCACTATCAAAAGTTAACTAAAAATAAAGCAGTAATGGAGAAAATGAGGGACATAAAAACCTACAGGCATAGAGAAAACATTTGTTTTCTGAAAAATGGCAGAAGGAAATCCCTCCTTATCAGTAACTACCTTAAGTGTAAATTGATTAAACTCTCCAATAAAAATATAGAAATTGGCAAAAAGAATAAAAATTCATAATCCAACTATGTGCTCTCTATCAGAGACATTACTTCTGAAGACAAATAGGTTGAACGTAAAAGGATACAAAAACATATTTCATAAAAATGGTGACAAAAATAGGGCTGGAGTGGCTATACTCATATCAAACAAAATAGACCTTAACTCTAAAACGTTTACAAGATACAAAGAAGATGTATCTTGATAAAAGTCTCAAGAAATAATCTAAGTATTCATCAACAGATAAATGGATAATGATGTGGTGTATATATATATACTATGAATATTACTCAGTCATATAAAAGAATAAAATTCTGCCACTTGCAACAGACTGAATGGACCTAGAGAGTACTATGCTTAGTGAAATAAGTCAGACAGAAAAAGACAAACACTCTTTGTTATCACATATGTGGTATCTGAAAAAATAAAACAAAGGTATATAACAAATTAGAAACAGACTCTCAGATATGGAAAACAAACTAGTGGTTAGCAGTGGGGAGAGAGAAGGAGAGAAGGGCAAGATAGGGGTATGGGATTAAGAGATAGAAACTACTAGATCTAAAATACACAAGCAACAAGGATATATTGTAGAGCACAGGGAATAGAGCCATTATTTTGTAATAACGTTAAACGGAGTATAACTTGTAAAAATATTGAATAACTATGTTGTACACCTGAAACTAATAAAATGTTGTAAATCAACTATACTTCAATAAAAAATTAAATTAAAAAAGGTTCGATATCACAATGAAAATAGAAATTACAAACATTTATGCACCTAATAAAATACCTCAAAATATATGAAGCATCAAATTGATAGAACAGAAGGTGAGAAATAGAGAGCGCTATAATAATGGTGGTGATATCAATGCCTCGCTTTCAGTAATGGATAGATCAGTCAGACATAAGAGATGTAAGAAAATAGAGGACTTGAAAAATGCAACAAACCAACTAGATATAAAAGTTATATAGAACACTACCCCAAAACAGCAGAATACAGTTTTTTTTTCAAGTGCACATGGGACATTCTACAGGACAGATCACATGTTAAACCACAAAATAAGTCTGAATAGCTTAAAAGGCAGATATCATACTAAGTACCTTCTCCAATCACAACAGGATGAAGTTAAAAATCAGTAACAAAGAAAACAGGAAAATTCACAAATTTGTGGAAACTCAACAACATACTCTTAAAGAAGCCATCACAAGATAAATTAGAAAATACTTAGAAACAAATAAACATAAAAACACAACATACCAAATTAATGGGATGCAGTGCAAGTAGTGCTCAGAGGGAAATCGATAGGTGTAAATGTTTACATTGTAAAAAAATGTAAGATCTCAAATGAACAGCTTCACACCATAAGGAACTAGAAAAGGAAAATAAAGCCCAACTCAAAGCTAGCAGATGGAAAGAAATAATAAAGTTTAGAGCAAAGTTAACAAGCTGGAGAAATCAAACAATAGAAAAAAATTAATGAAACTAAAAATTGGTTCTTTGAAAAAATAAACAAAATTGACAAACCTTTAGCTAGACTGACAAAATAAAAAAGAGAAGACACAAATAACTAAAATCAGAATAACAGTGGAAGTATTACTACAAACCTTATAGAGGCAAAAAGGAATTATAGAAGAATACTATGAACAACTGTAAGCCAACAAATTAGACAACCATTAAGAGAAATGGACAAACTTCTTGAAACACACAAATGCCCTAAACCAACTCACAAATAAAAATCTCAACAGACCTATAACAGGTAAAGAGACTGAATTATTAATCTAAAAGTTACCAGCAAAGATAAGTCCTGGACCAGGTGGCTTCAAAAAAGAATTCTACCAAACATTTAAAGAAGAAGTAATATCAATCCTACTTAAGTTCTTCCAAATCACTAACAAGGAGGGAACACTTCCTACCTCATTTTATGAATCCAGCATTAATTTATATCAAAGCCAGAAAAAAAATACCACAAGAAAAGTAAATCACAGATCAACAGCCCTTATGAAGATAGATGCAAAAGTCCTCAACAAAATATTAGTAAATTGAATCCAACAGCATTTTAAAATAATTACTTACCATGACCAAATACCATTTATTCCTGAAATGTAAGAGTCATTCAACATAAGAATATTAATCAATGTAATGTGTGACATTAATACAAAAAGGGAAAACAAACACATGATTATCCCAATTGATGCAGAAAAGTCATTTGACAAAATCAAACATACTTTCATGATAAAAAAACTTCCAGAAGTCTGGAAATAGAGGGAAAATCCCTCAACATATTAAAAAATATTTAGAAAAACCCACAGCTAACATTATAATCAATGGTAAGGGACTGAAAACTGTCCACCTAAGATAAGAAACAAAAACAAGAATACCCACTTTCACTGCTGCTATTCAACATTCTACTAGAAGTTCTAACCAGAGCTATCAGAAAAGAAAAGTGAATAAAAGGCATCCAAAATAGAAAGAGCTAAAACTATTGCAGATGACACCATCCAATATATAGAATACACCAAGTAGAAAGCTACTAGAACTAATAAATTCAGCGAAGTTGCAGAGTACAAGATCAACACGCAAAAATCAGATGCGTTTCTAAATACCAGCAATAAAAAAAGGCAAAAAAAAATTTAGGAAAACGATTCTATTGATAATAGCACCTAAAAGAATTAAATACATTGTAGTAAATCTAACCAAGCAGGTGAAAGAGTTGTACACTGAAAACTACAAAATACTGCTGAAAGAAACTGAAGAAGGGACTTCCCTGGTGGAGCAGTGGTTAAGAATCCGCCTGCCAATGCACGGGACAGGGGTTTGATCCCTGGTCCGGGAAGATCCCACACGCTGCAGAGCAACTAAGCTCATGTACCACAACTACTGAGCCTGCACTCTACAGCCCGCGTGCCACAACTACTGAGCCCACGTGCCACAACTACTGAGCCCACAAGCCTAGAGCCCCTGCTCTGCAACAAGAGAAACCACCGCAATGAGAAGCCTGTGCACTGCAACAAAGAATAGCCCCCACTCAGTGCAACTAGAGAGAGCCGGCTTGCAGCAACGAAGACCCAACGCAGCCAAAAAATAAATGAATCAATAAATAAGAAACTAAAGAAGACACAAATAAATGGAAAGATATTTATATTCATGGCTAGGAAGACTTAATATTTTTATGATGTTAATACCACCCAAAGCAAGCTACAGATTCAATGTCATCCCTATCAAAATACCAATAGTTCTTTCACAAAAATGGAATTTTAGGGGGCTTTAAATAGCTAAAACAGTCCTACAGAAAAGAAAGAAAACTGGAAGACTCATACTTCCTGACTCTGAAACTTACTGCAAAGCTGTAGTAACTAATACAGAATGGTATTCGCATAAGGACAGACATATAGACAACTGGCACAGAATAGAGAGCTCAGAAATAAACTCTCACATATATGGTAAATTGATTTTTGACAAAGGTGCCAAGACCATTCAATGGGAAAAAGAAAGTCTTTTCAACAAATGATGCTGGGAAAACTGGATATCCATGTGCAAAAGAAGTTGGACCCTTACCTCCTATTAAATGCAAACGTCAATTCAAAATGGATCAAAGATCTAAATTTAAGAGCTCAAACTGTAAAACTCAGGGAAAATAATTTTAAAGTCTTCATTACATTGGATTTGGCAATGACTTAATGAGTATGACACCAAAGCACAGGTAACAAAAGAAAAAAAATGATAAATTGGACTTGATCAAATTAATGTTTGTGTACCAAAGGATACTATCAAAATATATAAATAAATAATAAATAAATAATGGGGTAAAACATTTGCAAAGAACATCTGATAAGGGATTAATATCCAGATTATATAAAGGGCTCCCACTACTCCATAACACCAAATAACCCAATTCAAAAACGGGCAAAGAGCTTGAATAGACATTTCTCATAGGAGATATGCAAATGGCTAATAAGCACATGAAAATGTGCTCAATAGCATTAGTCATTAGGGAAATGCAAATCACAGCTACAATGAGATAGCATTTTATACCTACTAGGATGTGTTTTTAAAAAAAGCGAAAGAAGTGATGACAAGGATGTAGAGAAATTGGAACTCTTGTGCGTTGCTGGTGGGACTGTAAAATGGTACAGCTGCTGTTGAAAACAGTTTGTTGTTTTTTCAAAAGACTAAATAGGAAACTACCATACGACCCGCAATTTCATGCCTAGGTATACATTCAAAAGAATTAAAAGCAGGGATTGAACATATATATGTACACCAATGTTCATAGCCAAGTTATTCTCAATAGCCAAAAGGTGTAAATAACATGTGTCCCTGAGCAAAGGAATGTCTAAACAAATTGTGATATATACATACAAAGGAATATTATTCAGCCATAAGAAGAAATGAAATTTTTATATATGCTGCAACATGGATGTATCTTGAAAACATTATGCTAAGTGAAATTGTCCAGATAACAAAACAACAATCATTTGGTGATTCACAGAGACAGAAAGTAGAATAGAGTTAAAGGGGAAAGAGGAATTATTGTTTAATTGATACAAAGTTTTTGTTGGGGATGACAAAAAAGTTTCAGATATAGTGGTGATGATTGCACAACACTGCAAATGTATTTGATGCTACTGAATTACACACTTTGGAACAGTTTAAATGATAAATATTACGTTATGCATATTTTACCACTATAAAGAAAAGATCCTCAATTTCTGTGAAGATAAACAGGTGAGAATACTGAATTTTAGAAACAAAAACTACAAATATACGTTAATTGAGAGAAAGTTTTTTGGCAATAAATTTTAAAGGAAGTGTTTAAATTGGACCTATACAGTAAAAAATGATCAACATAATAGATAAAAATCCTTGATAGAAGGAAGTTTCATAAGAGTCACAGATGTACTTTTTAAAGTTACAGTTTTTAAGGTCACTATGCTTCTCCTGACTTATTTTCATTTTGACTTTATGTTAACGTGAGAAAAAATAACCAGATATGCCCAACAGTAACTCCAGAAAATTAAACAACACAACGCTGCAAAGGCAGAATCCGTTAATTATCCAAGGCACTATAATGTAAGTACAGTTGCTATACTGTTCTGAATGAATTACTGCAGTTTTAACAGAGGTATTCTTTTAAAAAGCATTTGACTGAATGACCACTGAACATCAACTCAAGGTAGAAGAGGCATATACAGGATTGACCATCTCTGATTGTTTCCAGAATTTCATGGTGTATATAATGTAATACCCCAACTCTAGAAAGAAGACCACATTGACCAAGAGAAAGGCTGCTTTCTTAATCTTAGTTTCTGATCCAAAATTTTCAGTGGTTTTTCACAGTCTAAAAGACAAAACCCAAATTTCTTAATGTGACATTATCTGGGGCTCAAAATATAATATTGCCAATCACTCCCCCAAGTTCTGAAATCCTCCTAGAGTCAAATTGCTTCTGTCAAGTATTCATCACAGATGTGATTCTGCTCAGATGTGGGATTATGTAATTTCGCCCACTGTATTAGACTGAATTTTTGCTCAGCACATATCCCCAGTGCTCAGCAGTAATTAATTAATCAGTTAAGACTATTAGAGCCATCTGTCTATGCATCATCCTTCCTATAAATCCCCTTCTCACCTTTCACCTCCTACCAGGCCTTCTCACCTCTAGCCTCTTACTACTCATCCCATATGAAAACCATCTTCTGACGAGTTTGCTAAAACCCAGTTACATCACATCCCTGTTCCTCAATAATTTGTATTCAGATCTCAACTTTCTTGGTTCTCCAGAGCTCAACTTTCTTGATTCCTGCCTTATATTTTGCTCCACTCATCAAGCAAACTGGACTATTCACATTAGCCCCAGACATTCCTCCACACATTAGCTAATGTCATGCTCTCTGTCTCACGAACCCCTGTGCTTCTCTGCCCATTAAAATCATACCCACATTTAAAGGTTGGCCTAAATGTCACTTCTTCCAGGTAGCTTTCCTCTTATTGCCCTACCTGAAAATGAGATTCTTGTTTTTAACTCCTCTGGCATTGGAGACATACCTCTTTCAAGGCATGTATTATATGGCATGCTTACTTCTCCTAAAATTCTCTTGAAATCATGGATTGGACTGGGTTTACCTCTGTGTCTATGGCACCCTGCAGAGAGTCGATGCAGGCTCAGAGTGCTGGACAAGCTGGAGAAAAGGCCCCTGAACTGCACCAGAGACCAGGTGAAAGATCTAAGAGAAAGTGTGAGAGCCCTCTGACCCAGGCATTCTAGGCAGATCTTCAACTAACAAGTTCATCTCAAGTCATTGTCACTGCCCATCATTTATCACTGGTGCGCTTAAAGAAATGTATCCATACCATCTCAATTGGCAAAATGGTGCTAGGAAAATACATCTTTAGCTGATAAATTTGAGTTTTTACTTCAGATACAAGGATCACACACATTACACACAGATCTCTTTTTTTCATTTCTAACACACATGAATATTAAGGAGAGATACACTTTATGAGTGCTTGTTGTCACCAAAGAAAGTAGTGGGCAAAACTGAAAACAGCAGAGATGCTCTGAGTGTCCTTATTCTAGACTTTATTGAATTTTAAAAGATTCTAAGGCTCAAACTAGTCCAGTAGAGGCCAAGACATATACAACTAAAAATCTCATTGGGTACATACTCTATTGAGTAAGCATGGCAAGTGGTGAAAATACACCACCTTACATTCATTTGGAGGTCAGTCCCATACCATCATATGAATTCTTTAGCAATTTGGAACATTTGGGTCAGAATGTTTATTTGCTGCATAGGAAAAGAGAGGATCTGGACAGAGAAGAGATCTTGATTAGAATATGTTGGAAGTCCTTTCAAGTCCAAGTTTTGAAATTCCCATTTGAATGATTGGAAGAATAGCTTATTTTCATGACAGAGCTCTTTCCTTGGAACCAAATTCCACAGCTCGGATACAGAGCAGAAAGGAACAGCCCAGCAGAACCCATTTTAGAGCTTGGTGGCGGTGGTCTGGTCTCTGATTAGCAAAGAAGCTGAGGCAACAGGCTACAGTTATGACAACACTTGGCTTCCTGAAGATTTCCACAGATGAAGGAAGAAAATGGGGGTGATACTGCAGGGCTGCTGTGTATGGCTGTGCATGCTTTTCATTGTACAGTCTGTGCATCGATATTGCAGCAGCTCTGGACAGAGCTGGGTAAAGGAATACTTACTCGTTTCTTCATCATCATGCATCCTCAGCCCTGGAGAATGTGAAGCAAATTTTCAAGAGGTAAAAGTTTACTACATCAAAAGAACAAGTGAATAATGTTATCAGAAATTGTACCCAGATGAAGAAGAGGTGGAATTACTGTATACTGCTCCTACTGAGTAGTGTATTCAACTGACGACATATTTTAGGCTCTTTGGTGGAAAATCATGACCCATTAGGATTTCTACTCATAAGTAATACTTATTTTGTGCTTTATATTTTTTTTCTGTTTCGATTATTTATTTACTTATTTACTGATATATGGCTGTGTTGGGTCTTCACTGCTGCGTGCAGGGCTTTCTCTAGTTGTGGCAAGCGGGAGGCTACTCTTCATTGCTGTGCACAGGCTTCTCATTGCAGTGTCTCCTCTTGCTGCAGAGCATGGAATCTAGGTGTGCGGGCTTTGGTAGTTGTGATATGTGGGCTCAGCAGTTATGGCGCATGGGCTTAGTTGTTCCGTGGCATGTGGGATCTTCCCAGACCAGGGGTCAAACCCGTGTCCCCTGCATTGGCAGGCGGATTCGTAACCACTGCGCCACCAGGGAAGTCCCCTTTTGTGCTTTTTTTAGCTCAGTTCACTATAAAATTAGACAGATGTTCAGAAAGAAAATTAAGCACTGATATCGGATTGAAGCATTTAGGGTATTTCAAATGAAATACATAGATAATGCTGCCTATTCATGTATGTCCAAGTCGAAAAACAAGTGATTTGAAGGAGGTTAGCCCCATTTTATGCTGGAGAAATTCTACAACCTAAAACAAATTCAGCTCTATTTATCCTGATTCAAACAGAAAGCATTTAGGTATCTACAAATACTCATAAATGTGAGGTGGTCAAGCAAGTCCTTAGGTGTATTCATCCAATGTAGAAAAAGTTCTGGAGATCACATTCGTATCCAGAGACCATACATAATGTAACCCGCAAGAAAGATCTTCAGCTACATATCTATTCTTCCCACCAGATATTAAATTATATCTTTATACAAACAGTTATTTTTTCATGATTTATGTAAATAAGTTAAGCATAGAAATGGTATTCAAAATATATTTATACATATGCATAATAGAAAATTTTAAATTGAAAATGGTTAATCAATTTTATAAGGAAAATTAAATATGATAAAAATAAGAATATAGTATAATTTTTGAAGCAGAATATTGTTGTCTATACCACTTTTATTTTAGATATTTTTAGTTTTTATTGAAGTCACTATAGTTTGTCAATGACTTTTTGGAAATTAGAAAATATTTTTATTTATTTACAGTCACTAGGCCACCATTACTCAGGTATCTCTAAAGGGAAAGAAAATCTGTATTTTAATTCTGGGAGGAGGAATAAGACCTTGGTCAAGGCTGAAGTTGGTAATTCAGAGTTCCCCTTTTTGCATAACCAACATTTCGTAGTTCCTATTTCTGAGTGATCAGGTTATAAAGATTCTCATACTTCTCCCAGTCCCTCCTTATTTCTGTCACCAACCATTTCCCCTCCCTTATTGTTTATCTTAAATTGCATGGCCTCTACCAGGCTGCTGGTCTTTCCAGTGGACCTTAGTCCCTGGGCTTCATTCTCCCCCTCCACGTCTCTCCTCACATTTCACACTGCAGGGCACAGGTGCAGATTCACACCCAGACATACCTTCACACCACACTCACACTTCAAAAATTTTAAAAATAGGACATTAAAAAAATGACCATTGGTGTTTTACAGGCTCAAAAAACCAGGCTTATTTTACCATTTATTTATATATTTCCTCTATGGTGAAGTTTCTATACAAATATTTTGCCAATTTCCTTACTGGATTTTCTCTTCTATTGCTGAGCTGCAAGTCTTCTTTACATATCCTGAATATAAATCCTATGTCCAATATATGTTTTACATGTATTTGCTTTCAGTCTGTGACTTGTCTTTTTAATTCCTTAACAGTGTATTTTGAAGAGCAAAGGCTTTTAAATTTAACAAAATCTAGTTTATTAATATGTTGTGTCTTATATATCAATAAAAATTTTTGAGTCTATATTAAAACTCAGAACTACAAATATCTTCTAATATATTTTTGTACAAGTTTTATAGTTTTAGCTCCTCCATTCAGGTCTATGATCCATTCTGAGCTAATCTTCATATATGCTTTGAGGTAAGATTCAAAGATCATTTTTTTGCATATGTATATCTAATTGTTCTAGCACCATTTATTGAAAATATGTCTTTCCCCTTTGAATCCCTTTGGCACATTTGTTGAAAATCAACGACCCTCCCTTTATGTGTGGATTTAATTCTGGACTCTATTCTCTTTCAGTGATTTACATATCCATCTTTACACGTCTCATACTGACATGATTATACTACGTCAAAATCAGTTGGGGTAACATTCCCAAATTTGTTCTTATTCATCACAATTGTTTTGAACTAACATCTTAAAAATATTGTTTTCTTGGCTATTTTGGCCCTATTTCTGCCATATATATTTTGGAATATTCTTGCCAGTTAAGTAAGTACCACCTTTGGGATTTTTATTAGAATTGTATTTAGACACATTTGAGGAAAACTGATATTCTGTTAATAATATCTTGGGACTTATCCAATGTTTTTCAATAAAATTTGAAAATGTTCTTCCATAAAGGACATAAACACATATTCTTTTAGATTTATTCTTGGGCATTATATATTTCTGTAAATGATGTCTTCATGTTTCCTAATAATTTGTTGCTGAGATATGTAACTGCAGTCGATTTTTAGGGTAATATTCTTATATCCTGCAAACATGCTAAACTGTCTTTGAAATTCAAAACTTTGTTTAGAGTTTTATTTCCATGTTGACAACTATTTTATCTACTGCTAATAATGATTTTGTTTCCTCCTTTATATTTCTTATACATGATAGTTTCCTTTCTTGTCTTACTACATTAGCTAGGCTTCCTAGCACAACGCTGTATAGAGCAGTGACAGTGGGCATTCTTTTCCTGTTCCTAATTTTAAAAGAAACAGTTTAAACCCTTCACCTTCCTGTATGATGTTTATTTTGTTTTGTTTTTTGACTTTTGTCTTTATCAAGTTAAAATTAGTATCTTTTCATTTCTCATCGGCAGAGGTTTATGTTGTTGTTCTGGTTACTATAAAAGGGTGTTAAATGGTGTCATGTGCCGTTTTCTGTAAATACTGGGATAATCAAAAGTATCATGTCTCTTTTAATCTATTAACAGTGGCTTACACTAATAATTTCTAAAAGTTTTATCATTTTTATTCCTGAGGCAATCCTTGTTTCTGTCTTTCATTGGGTGTTGATTGTTCTTAAATATTCTGTACACCACACCACACCCCATCCTCAACATCTACTTCCAGAGAACCCAACCAGTGACAATGGTTGATTATTGCATTTTAGGACAGTTTCAAGCCACCTGGTTATGACATTCTTAAATACCCCTAATCCTACTGGCTTCCAAACTTCTTGCCTGACACTCCCTCTTCTGCCACCTTATAATCTTACCTATAGGTATATCCAGGTTAAACATTACATTTTCCACAAAATCTCTTTTTAGTGCCCCTCAACTTCCTTATTGCAATGACCTTCCACTCTGCTCACAAAGTACTTTGTTGTGATATGTAAGTTAAAGTTATGAAGTAATAAAAATCAAATAAAATTTTTATTACCATAAATTTGCTGTCAAGTTTGTAGAGACTAGAGAAAATAGATAGGAGAGTGACTGGACATAGAAGGAAACAAAGCAAATAACGAATGAGAAATTAGGCATCTAAAGTAGAAAACATATTTACAGACTAATCCGTGATGGTTGGTACCCAATGGCCTGTAGTGTCAAAACAAGTCATGTGGCCAAGTGAATTGGGAGAGCAGGACAAGTAGGAGTGGTGTGTTAGAACTAAGAATATGTTCACAACTACATCTCTGAGGATGATTACCTCTCCTCCTGCCTCACTGTAGAAATGTGTGTTAGGTAATGCCACTGAGTAAAACGTAGGAGTTCATACTCCCTTTGGATGTCGGTAATTAGCATAGACACGACCTTATTTCTCCCCAGTGATATTTCTTTAATAATCCTGATTCCATAATTTGTGTCATTTCTTGTGGCTTAGCATGGCCCTAACTCTGGGGCTCTACACCTTAGGCCGAATTGGTTTTGCTGGATGTTTTTAAGAAGAGGAAACACAGAAGATAACATAAGAACACTAAGTGACTTGCAGAGAGCACAAAAGGAAAAAAAAAGCACAGAAAAGGCAGTTGGAATACATGACACTGCAGACCAGAGCTCTACTGTTGCTTCTTACCCTACCTTGAGACTTCTTTGACTGTAAACATTACACTTTACTGTACTGGCTGACTCTGCCATTTTCTTTAGGAATTATGAAGCAAACAACAACAAAAACTTATACAGTGTGGTCCTATCTCTTTTGTTAGTCACCTTGTCTTGCAATTCTTCCCAAAGCCTATGACTATTCATTTTGAAAACTTTTATTATTGCCTAATGCACTGTTATATTTTGTTGCTGTTGATTTCCTCTCCCCACTCTGTGATTTCTAGTGTGTCTTCTAGGAATACCTATCCTTTTCACCTGGTGAAGTTGCACTGCAATGCTTGGACCAAGACGTGCATGGCCTCACCTGAAATGCTTTCTCCTGCTCCCTCAAGCCAGAGCAAGTGACCACCTCTTCCAGATGTCCTTACGATTTTCTGCAGACCTTTAAGTTTTCTTTGGTACACTGTTAATTTCCAATTTCCCCAATTCGTCTTTGCTATCACCCCTCTCCACTTCAGCATCTGACACGGGGTAATGCATAGGGCAGAAAATAATGGGGGCTTAGTAAATCAGTAAGAAAATTAATGAATACTTAATGATACCAAAGCACACTTCCAAAATGATATATTCATTACAAATCAAAATCTCTCTTTCACATTCCTTAGTAGATACTATTTCTTCTTATCTATTTCAGGGAAAGAGGGTAGACTTTCCTCTTCGAAGGCATTTGATCTATCTTTAAATTTGTATCAAGGATGCAGGGTGCCTTTAGTCTTTTATTAGCATAGTATTCCCTTGTCATCAACAATAACTCAATTTCAGCTTTCCTGATTCCATAAGAGATATTATTCTAAAGTATTACCGTGTCGTCAACAATAACTCAATTTCAGCTTTTGGTAGAAAAGCTGAAATTGAGTTATTGTTAATGACACGGTAATACTATTCAAAAGTCTTAAAGAAATGTAAGTGTAACACAAGCTGGAACTTGGCAAGAACACGGAAATAGCTATGGATATATAAACAATCAAGGAAGCCAACAAAGCCCTAATATGGATTTGATAGCTTGGCCAAAAGTTGTGGTGTGCATAGTATAGTCACGTGATTCAGACAGAAAAGCACTGAATTCCTTAACTTGAGATATCTGGTTTTCCTTAATTAACAATAATCTTTTGATGTTCAGACTACATGCCCTTTGTTACAAAACTTCTATATAACCTGGTTCCCCTCCTTGCCTCCTCGGAGCAGCTTCTCAGAGCTGTCTGAAATGCTGTCTCTCGGTCTGCAGTGCTCATTTTGCTCCAAATAAAACTTAACTCGAAAAACAAAAGAGCCAAGGGACACATTTATTGGAAGCCATGTAATCCTTTTTTTTGTTTGTTTGTTTTAGAGAAACAGAAAACGTTATTGTACATATATGAAAGTGTTATTTAGTTGTATTATGGAAGTCACATAATTCTTAAGCATTTATTCTGGAATGATCAAGTTGCTTTGTTCAATTTTCATATAATATTTTCCATCTTTATAGTATGTTAATTTTAAGATATTCACACTCTGCTTTAAAGTCTGTTTATGGTATGCTTAACCCCGTAGGTTTCTGTTATTGTTGTTAAAAATCACACAAATATGAAAAAAACTTATTGAAAGAAAGAATAAGTAAAATATTTACATGGGTGGATATATATACATGTACATGCATGTTTATATGTATAGATGTGTGCGTGCCTATTAGATCTCTGTGTATGTATGAATTTCCCAAAGTTCTAAAGGCAACAGAGAAGGCATCCAGTTGCTCTGACTGAGAGAGCTGGAGAAGGTATCTCAGGTAATGTGACACTTGCATTGATGATAAACAATGCAGTTGGGAATTACCCAGATGCAACATACATAAAGTGCCTAATATCTGTTTTTTATTACATGAAAATAATAAGCATCCCATGAATCAAGAACCATCGATAAACATAAATGCCATGAATTCACAGCAGAAGTAAACAAATACTGCAGATCTACCATGAGTGAGGCTCCATACCGATCCCGATTAAAAACACCAAACACAACCATTAAAAGAAAACGTGAAAAGCATTGGCTTGATGTTCCAGCTAAAGCTTATATTCAATACAACATCTATGACTCCTGGAGGAAAAGAAAAAGCCTTTTCTTAAATTCACAGAATAAGGAATTCACTATCTCCCTTTTGGACTGATCTAATTGTTACAAAACAAGAACTATTGTGGAGATTTGAGAAGATGGCGGAAGAGTAAGACACGGAGATCATCTTCCTCCCCACAGATACATCAGAAATACATCTACACGTGGAACTGCTCCTATAGAACACCCACTGAACGCTGGCAGAAGACCTCAGACCTCCCAAAAGGCAAGAAACTCCCCACGTACCTGGGTAGGGCAAAAGAAAAAAGAATAAACAGAGACAAAAGAATAGCGATGGGACCTGCACCAGTGGGACGGAGCCATGAAGGAGGAAAGATTTCCACACACTAGAAGCCCCTTCACGGGCGATGACTGCGGGTGGTGGAGGGGGGAGCTTCGGAGCCACGGAGAAGAGTGCAGCCACAGGGGTGCAGAGGGCAAAGCAGAGAGATTCCCGCACAGAGGATCGGTGCCGACAAGCACTCACCAGCCCGAGAGGCTTGTCTGCTCACCCGCCGGGGCGGGCGGGGCTGGGAGCTGAGGCTTGGGCTTCGGTCGGAGCGCAGGGAGAGGACTGGGGTTGGCGGCGTGAACACAGCCTGCAGGGGGTTAGTGTACCCCGGCTAGCCGGGAGGGAGAACAGGGAAAAGTCTGCACCTGCCGAAGGGGCAAGAGACTTTTTCTTCCCTCTCTGTTACCAGGTGCATGAGGAGAGGGGATTAAGAGCACTGCTTAAAGGAGTTCCAGAGACGGGCGTGAGCCACAGCTATCAGTGTGGAAACCAGAGACGGGCATGAGATGCTAAGGCTGCTGCTGCGGCCACCAAGAAACCTATGTTCGAGCACAGGACACTCTCCACACCTCCCCTCCCGGGAACCTGTGCAGCACGCCACTGTTACTGTCCCGTGATCGAGGCACAACTTCCCGGGGAGAACGCATGGCGTGCCTTAGGCTGGTGCAACGTCACGCTGGCCTCTGCCGCCGCAGGTGCACTCCGCATCTGTACCCCTCCCTCCCCGCAGCCTGAGTGAGCCAAAGCTGCCAAATCAGCTGCTCCTTTAACCCCGTCCTGCCTGAGCGAAGAACAGACGCTCTCAGGCGACCTACATGCAGAGGCAGGGACAAATCCAAAGGTGAACCCCGGGAGCTGTGCGAACAAAGAAGACAAAGGGAAATGTCTCCCAGCAGCCTCAGGAGCAGTGGATTAAATATCCACAGTCAACTTGATGTACCCTGCATCTGTAGAATACCTGAATAGACAACGAATCATCCTAAATTGAGGAGGTGGACTTTGGGAGCAAGATATATTATTTTTCCCCTTTTCCTCTTTTTGTGAGTGTGTATGTATATTCTTCTATGTGAGATTGTGTCTGTAGAGCTTTGCTTTCACCATTTGTCCTAGGGTTTTGTCCGTTTGTTGTCTTTTTTTTTTTTTTTACTTATTGAAATTTTATTTTATCCTCTTTCTGTCTTTCTATTTTTTCTCCATTTTATTCTAAGCCGTGTAGATGAAAGGCTCTTGGTGCTCCAGCCAGGAGTCAGTGCTGTGCCTCTGAGGTGGGAGAGCCAACTTCAGGACACTGGTCCACAAGAGACCTCCCAGCTCCACATAATATCAAATGGCGAAAATCTCGCAGAGATCTCCATCTCAATGCCAAGACCTAGCTTCACTCAACCACCAGCAACCTACAGTGCTGGACACCCTATGTCAAACAATTAGGAAGACAGGAGCACAACCCCACCCATTAGAAGAGAGGCTGCCTAAAATCATAACAAGACCACAGACACCCAAAAACACACCACAGGACTTGGAACTGCCCACCAGAAAGACAAGATCCAGTCTCATCCACCAGGACACAGGCACTAGTCCCCCCAACCAGGAAGCCTACACAACCCACTGAACCAACCTTAGCCATTGGGGACAGACACCAAAATCAAGAGGAAGTACGAACCTTCAGCCCGCTAAAAGGAGACCCCACACACAGTAAGATAAGCAAAATGAGAAGACAGAAAAACACAGAGCAGTTGAAGGAGCAAGGTAAAATCCCACCAGACCTAACAAATGAAGAGGAAATAGGCAACCTACCTGAAAAAGAATTCAGAAAAATTAAAGTAAAGATGATCAAATATCTTGGAAATAGAATACAGAAAATGCAAGAAACCTTTAACAAGGACCTAGAAGAACTAAAGAGAAAACAACCAATAATGAACAACACAATAAATGCAATTAAAAATACTCTAGAAGGAATCAATAGCAGAATAACTGAGGCAGAAGAACAGATAAGTGACCCAGAAGGTAAAATAGTGGGAATAACTACTGCAGAGCAGAATAAAGAAAAAAGAATGAAAAGAACTGAGGACACCTTCAGAGACGTCTGGGACAACATTAAAGGCACCGACATTCCAATTATAGGGGTCCCAGAAGAAGAAGAGAAAAAGAAAGGGACTGAGAAAATATTTGAAGAGATTATAGTGGAAAATTTCCGTAATATGGGAAAGGAAATAGTCAATCAAGTCCAGGAAGCACAGAGAGTCCCACACAGGATAAATCCAAGAAGAAACATGCCAAGACACATATTAATCAAATTATCAAAAATTAAATGCACAGACAAAATATTAAAAGGAGCAAGGGAAAATCAACAAATAACCAACAGGGAATCCCAATAAGGTTAACAGCTGAACTTTCAGCAGAAACTCTGCAAGCCAGAAGGGAGTGGCAGGACATATTTAAAGTGATGAAGGAGAAAAACCTACAACCAAGATTACTCTACCCAGCAAGGGTCTCATTCAGATTTGCTGGAGAAATTAAAACGTTTACAGACAAGCAAAAGCTGAGAGAGTTCAGCAACACCAAACCAGCTTTACAATAAATGCTACAGGAATTTCTTGAGGCAAGAAACACAAGAGAAAGAAAACACCTACAATAACAAACCCAAAACAATTAAGAAAATGGGAATAGGAGTATACATATCAATAATTAACTTAAAAGAAAATGGATTAAATGCTCCCATCCAAAGACACAGACTGGCTGAATGGATACAAAAACAAGACCTGTATATATGCTGTCTACAAGAGACCCACTTCAGACCTAGGGACACATACAGACTGAAAGTGAAGGGATGGAAAAAGATATTCCATGCAAATGGAAATCAGAAGAAAGCTGGATTAGCAATTTTAATATCAGACAAAATAGACTTTAAAATAAAGACTATTACAAGAGACAAAGAAGGACACTACATAATGATCAAGGGGTCGATCCAAGAAGAAGATATAACAATTGTAAATATTTATGCACCTGACATAGGAGCACATCAATACATAAGGCAAATACTAACAGCCATAAAAGGGGAAACCGACAGTAACACAATCATAGTAGGGGACTTTCGCACCCCACTTTCACCAATGGACAGATCATCCAAAATGAAAATAAATAAGGAAACACAAGTTTTAAATGATACATTAAACAAGATGGACTTAATTGATATTTATAGGACATTCCATCCAAAAACAACAGAATACACATTTTTCTCAAGTGCTCATGGAACATCCTCCAGGAAAGATCATATCTTGGGTCACAAATCAAGCCTTGGTAAATTTAAGAAAATTGAAATCATATCAAGTATCTTTTCCGACCACAACACTATGAGACTAGATATCAATTACAGGAAAAAATCTGTAAAAAATATAAACATATGGATGCTAAACAATATACTGCTTAATAACGAAGTGATCACTGATGAAATCTAAGAGGAATTCAAAAAATACCTAGTAACAAATGACAATGGAGACATGACGACCCAAAAGCTATGGAATGCAGCCAAAGCAAAAAGTTCTAAGAGGGAAGTTTATAGCAATACAATCCCACCTTAAGAAACAGGAAACATCTCGAATAAACAACCTAACCTTGCATCTAAAGCAATTAGAGAAAGAAGAACAAAAAAACCCAAAGTTAGAGGAAGGCAATAAATCATAAAAATCAGATCAGAGATAAATGAAAATGAAATGAAGGAAATGATAGCAAAAATCAATAAAACTGAAAGCTGGTTCTTTGAGATGATAAACAAAATTGATAAACCATTAGCCAGACTCATCAAGAAAAAAAGGGAGAAGACTCAAATCAATAGAATTAGAAATGAAAAAGGAGAAGTAACAACTGACACTGCAGAAATACAAAAGATCATGACAGATTATTACAAGCAACTCCATGCCAATAAAATGGACAACCTGGAAGAAATGGACAAATTCTTAGAAATGCACAACCTGCCAAGACTGAATCAGGAAGAAACAGAAAATATGAACAGACCAATCACAAGCACTGAAATTGAAACTGTGATAAAAAATCTTCCAACAAACAAAAGCCCAGGACCAGATGGCTTCACAGGCGAATTCTATCAAGCATTTAGAGAAGAGCTAACACCTATCCTTCTCAAACTCTTCCAAAATATAGCAGAGGGAGGAACACTCCCAAACTCATTCTACGAGGCCACCATCACCTTGATACCAAAACCAGACAAGGATGTCACAAAGAAAGAAAACTACAGGCCAATATCACTGATCAGCATAGATGCAAAAATCCTCAACAAAATACTAGCAAACAGAATCCAACAGCACATTAAAAGGATCATACACCATGAACAAGTGGGTTTTTTTCCAGGAATGCAAGGATTCTTCAATATATGCAAATCAATCAACGTGATACACCATATTAACAAATTGAAGGAGAAAAACCATATAGTCATCTCAATAGATGCAGAGAAAGCTTTCGACAAAATTCAACACCCATTTATGATAAAAACCCTGCAGAAAGTAGGCATAGACGGAACTTTCCTCAACATAATAAAGGCCATATAGGACAAACCCACAGCCAGCATCGTCCTCAATGGTGAAAAACTGAAACCATTTCCACTAAGATCAGGAACAAGACAAGGTTGCCCACTCTCACCACTCTTAATCAACATGGTTTTGGAAGTTTTAGCCACAGCAATCAGAGAAGAAAAGGAAATAAAAGGAATCCAAATCGGAAAAGAAGAAGTAAAGCTGTCACTGTTTGCAGATGACATGATACTATACATAGAGGATCCTAAAGATGCTACCAGAAAACTACTAGAGCTAATCAATGCATTTGGTAAAGTAGCAGGACACAAAATTAATGCACAGAAATCTCTGCCATTCCTATGTACCAATGATGAGAATTCTGAAAGTGAAATCAAGGAAACACTCCCATTTATCATTGCAACAAAAAGAATAAAATAGGGCCTCCCTGGTGGCGCAGTGGTTGAGAGTCCGCCTGCCGATGCAGGGGATACGGGTTCGTGCCCCGGTCTGGGAGGATCCCATATGCCGCGGAGCGGCTGGGCCCGTGTGCCATGGCCGCTGGGCCTGCGCGTCCGGAGCCTGTGCTCCGCAACGGGGGAGGCCACAACAGTGAGAGGCCCGCATACCACAAAAAAAAAAAAAAAAAAGAATAAAATAACTAGGAACAAACCTACCTAAGGAGAAAAAAGACCTGTATGCAGAAAATTATAAGACACTGATGAAAGAAATTAAAGATGATACAAATAGATGGAGAGTACCATGTTCTTGGATTGGAAGAATCAACATTGTGAAAATGACTCTACTACCCAAAGCAATCTACAGATTCAATGCAATCCCTATCAAACTACCACTGGCATTTATCACAGAACTAGAACAAAAAATTTCACAATTTGTATGGAAACACAAACGACCCCGAATAGCCAAATCAATCTTGAGAACGAAAAATGGAGCTGGAGGAATCAGGCTCCCTGACTTCAGACTATACTACAAAGCTACAGTAATCAAGACAGTGTGGTACTGGCACACAAACAGAAAGATAGATCGATGGAACAGGTTAGAAAGCTCAGAGATAAACCCACGCACATATGGTCACCTTATCTTTGATAAAGGAGGCCGAAATGTACAGTGGAGAAAGGACAGTCTCTTCAATAAGTGGTGCTAGGAAAACTTGACAGGGACATGTAAAAGTATGAGATTAGATCACTCCCTAACACCATACGCAAAAATAAGCTCAAAATGGATTAAATACCTAAATGTAAGGCCAGACACTATCAAACTCTTAGAGGAAAACATAGGCAGAACACTCAATGACATAAATCACAGCAAGATCCTTTTTGACCCACCCACTAGAATAATGGAAATAAAGACAAAAATAAACACATGGGACCTAATGAAACTTAAAAGCTTTTGCACAGCAAAGGAAACCATAAATAAGACCAAAAGACAACCCTCCTAAAGGGAGAAAATATGTTCAAATGAAGCAACTGACAAAGGATTAATCTCCAAAATTTATAAGCAGCACATGCAGCTCAATAACAAAAAAACAAACAACCCAATCCAAAAGTGGGAAGAAGGCCTAAATAGACATTTCTCCACAGAAGATATACAGACTGCCAACAAACACATGAAAGGATGCTCAACATCTTTACTCATTAGAGAAATGCAAATCAAAACTACAATGAGATATCATCTCACACCAGTCAGAATGGCCATCATCAAAAAATCTAGAAACAATAAATGCCGGAGAGGGTGTGGAAAAAATGGGAACACTCTTGCACTACTGGTGGGAATGTGAATTGGTACAGCCACTATGGAGAACGGTATGGAGGTTCCTTAAAAAACTACAAATAGAACTACCATATGACCCAGCAATCCCACTACTGGGCATATACCCTGAGAAAACCATAATTCAAAAAGAGTCATGTACCAAAATGTTCATAGCAGCCCTATTTACAATAGCCTGGAGGTGGAAACAACCTAAGTGTCCATCATCAGATGAATGGATAAAGAAGATGTGGCACATATATACAATGGAATATTACTCAGCCATAAAAAGAAATGAAATTGAGCTATTTGTAATGAGGTGGATGGACCTAGAGTCTGTCATACAGAATGAAGTAAGTGAGAAAGAGAAAGACAAATACTGTATGCTGACACATACATATGGAATTTAAGAAAAAAATGTCATGAAGAACATAGGGGTAAGACAGGAATAAAGACACAGATCTACTAGAGAATGGACTTGAGGATATGGGGAGGGGGAATGGTAAGCTGTGACAAAGCGAAAGAGCAGCATGGACATATATACACTACTAAACGTAAGGTAGATAGCTAGTGGGAAGCAGCCGCATAGCACAGGGAGACCAGCTCGGTGCTTTGTGACCGCCTGGAGGGGTGGGATAGGGAGGGCGGGAGGGAGACGCAAAAGGGAGGTGATATGGGAACATATGTATAGTTATAACTGATTAAATTTGTTAAATAAAAAAATAAAAAAGAGAAAGAAAAAAAAAAGAAAAAAGAAAAAAACATGTTAACAGAGCCACTTCCCAAGAAAATCTGTCCTCTGCTACCTACATGCTTCCCCTTGCTCACTCTTTTTTAGACATGGGAAACTCTACTTAAGGAACCTACAGCACAACAGCCTGCTAATACCTGAGGCTGAAAAATCTCATTGGAAACAAGCTGGATGTTTTGCCACTCAGATGGATTTTGGAGACACCCAGATGGCCACTTGGTCTCTTCTTGGCTTCTTGCCGAAAATTTACTACACAGTATCCATCAGATTACACATCAGGACAAAGGGAGTCTTGAAGATCTCTTTTGCAAGTATCGGTGGGACAAGGATGAAAGCTAACTCTTTTATATGGCCCAGAGATCATGTATTAGAATTTCTGTGCTTTTGTCCAACGCATGGCTAAAGTTGTAGACTTGAAGCTCTCTAGCTGTGTCTGTCTGTATTTATTTTTGAATATGAATGTGTAGTAAGTGCCTACCTTTGGATGGTATTACAAAATTGCACTATGGCATTTCTTAAAGAGAATTCTGTTTGGATTAGGTTAAACAGAAACAAACACACATAAATTGAACAGTTCTAAAATTACCAGAAATTAAGGAAACTGAACTTCTGAGATTTTCATAGGCTTAAAAAAGTATTCTTATGGAAACTAACCAAAAATTTTTTAAAATTCAAGTTTACATAATTAAGGCAAATCTTTGTCAAAAAAGACTCATTTAATATTATTGGTTTAATAAAAACAGCTATGTTTTCAACATCATACATTTTTATTCTACCTGGATATGCTCTTCCTAAACTTATAAAATTTTTCTGGTTGAATAAACGAGCATTGTATCTACCAGATGTTTCAGATTATGAAAAATGTAAATTTTTCTTTAACCAAATTGAATCATTATTCAAACCAATCTTTAACAGTGCTTATGCTTTGTGGTATGAAGATACTTTCCAAGATCTTTAGGTAACTTAAAACATTAGACTTATGCTAAACTGAGTTAAATAATAGTATTCTTTAGATACCTATACATTTTTAAATAAGATAAAATACTGAAAATTAGTTACTAAACATAATTTTAAGTTGATACGATTTTGCCTCTGATTTTCACATGGAAAAGAGAGGGGACAGACTTTTTACTTATGATAATATTTTAGGTTAATATTTCTCTTCTTCATTTTAGAATCCCTCTTTTAAGACGCCTGATCTCCAGAACTCTAAAACGCTCATCTTTTCCACTTCTTCTCAACAATTGTTCAAATGATTTTGCAGGAACAACGCCAAACAAGTGTCTTCAGAAGATTATTCCTCAGACCCAGATTTGACCCACTCAAAGGTTTATGATTGTCTCTGTGATGTTCAAGAAGTGTGAATGACACTTCTTGGTCCTGAACAAAACTGAGGCCCAACAGTTTTGAATTTTACCTGTGATTCATGATCTCAGAAAATAGCAACAGTTAAGAAATCACCCTATCCTCTGTTTTCTGAAATCCTCCACCTTTGGTGTACCACAAAGAACCACCCCACTTGAGATAGGATTTGCTACCCAGGCCTTCTCAGGATTCCCCTAAGACCTGGACATCACTCCCTTGTTTATCTGTGACCACGGAAATACCAACTTTTCCCCTTTGGCCTTGACCTGCTCATCAGACCAGGCACTGATCTCTCAACTTCCCTTTCTTTGTTTCATGAAATGATTAGCTGAGCTCAGAACTCTTTGTCCTTCTAAAACTAGCCAGACACAGAGATGAACCTTCCTGTTCATCTAACTGAGACTTCACCTAATTGCAAAATAATTCCAACTGTAAATCAGCCCCACCTGTAACTTTTCTACTTTCCCTAAAAAAGTCTAAGGCAAAAACCACCCTGCAAGACATTCTGATCTTCTTATTGCAAAAGCCTGAATAAAATCAATCCTCTTACTTGTTTATTTTTTGTCTTGGAAAACATGAATAAGGGCATATATATCCAGCAATCTATGTGGGCATATTCTCTTACATACATTAATGGGGCATATGTAGCTAGAGTGACAGCTGTATTAGCATCCTAAAAAGAACTAAATAATCTATATAGCCAAATGAGGGACAATGTGGAGAGAATCACCTGGAGTGGGGTGGAGAAACTGACTTAAATGTGCTCATTTTTCCAGGATTTTTTACCTTTCTAAAATTCGGAACTGAGGGCAAGAGATGCACCATTAATTTCTTTGACAGAGGTTCACAATTAAGCAGGTACACTTAAGGAGCATATTCAACTACTACTTTGGGGATAATTTTAGAATAACAGCAAAGTTGCAAAAATAGTACAGACTGTTCCTTGTACCCAGTTCCCAGTTTCCCCTAATGCTTCCATTTTATCTCCTCATTGACGAGTGTAAGTTATACTTCTTACATTTTTTTATGGTTTCCTTAGAGTTTACAATATGCATTTTTAAAATAATCTAATTCCACCTTGAAATACCAACACACCACTTCATGGGTTCAGGAACTTTATAACACAGTATTCCCATTTCTTTTCTCCCATTCTAGTGACGTGGCTGTCATTAATTTCACTTATCCATGTGCCATAATTCCTTAGCACATTGTTAATACTGGCCCTTAAAACACTTATATGCTATCCATTAGGCCACCAGGGCTGATAACAGTTCTTTTTAGATTGATTAAGAAGCAGAAAACTCAAGGATTTCATTTTACCAGCATTCATTTCTCCTTGGAAGTTCCTCCTTTATGTAGATATAACTTTCTGATGTTTGTCAGTTGTTCTGTTTTTAATGTTTGTGGTAACATAAGTGCCAAAGACTTCAAATTCCTCTAATGTCTTTGTTTTTGTTTCTCCGTTTTAAAAAAAAAATATTTATTTATTTGGCTGAGCCGGGTCTTAGTTGTGTCAACCAGGATCTGGTTCCCTGACCAGGGATCAAACCTGTGCCCCCTGAATTGGGAGCACAGAGTCTTAACCACGGGACCACCAAGGAAGTCCCTTGTCTCTCATCTTGACGTTGGGGCTTCCCTAAGTACTGTTGCTCAGCTTGAGTCTGTGTCTTGCAGTTCTTTTGGCGGTGATCTACTCTTAACTGTCCTGGAGGCCTGCGGGTGTGATGGTAAACTGTGGGGGAGGGAAGACTTTCTCTAATCTTGCAGTAAATCCCAGTCTCTAGTGGGCCTCTGTTTGAGGGTGTGGCCTTCACCAAGTGTTTCTGACACTCCCCAGGGATATGGCTCTTTCCCCTGCCCCTACTCCTTGACTTGGCTGCAGCATTTCCTTGAAGCCCTATGCCCTGCTGATATGTTCCCCCAACACACTGCATCACATGAACAAGGTAAGAGGGAGAAGGCTGCATTGGGGGAGTATTTATTTCCTCTAGCTGGGATGAGATTTCAGAATTGCACTCTGGCCAAGTCCTTTCTCTGGAGAGTAAGATTCTGCTACATACAAAGCTCCATGGCCACCCCCTCGTCCCCACCCCCTCCAGAGCCACCAGGACACCTCTCTCCATCTTCACCATGAGAGCCTGCAGGGGTTCCTGAAGGGAACACCCGCCAAGACTCTGGCTTCCTGGATTTTCTCCCTCTCAAATAGTCATCCATAAGTCCCCGTGCAAATGAAGCAGAAATCAGGACCCACCATGATCTCCATTGATTCTACTTGTCTAAATTAGGGACCTCCATGCGCCTCAGGTACCCTAGCTGTTCACACTGAGGACTGTCATGCCCCAGTGACAATATCATAAAGGCTGAAGAGACTGTAATAAAAGCAACAGTAGATGCTAGAGACGTGTTCTTGAACATGTACATTCATGAGAGTAGAGCCAAATAAATAGTTCACAAATTGAGAAAAATTAACCAGGTAGTGATGAAAAAGTACAATCCCTAAGTGAGTACCCAATTCCACCTGCCAAAAGGGATGTCCAATGATGTCATAGGGCATTTCCTATAAGACTCAAAGTGCCCTGTCTAGAAGGTACAGGCAAGACTCGAAGCTCCAGGGTCTGGAGGGGGTAGGGTAGGAGGGGGAAGGCAAGGTGTATTCTGAAAAAGAGAATATGTGTAGAACACACTAGGGATATCAGAAAAGGCTGCTGTAGATGACTTTAACCCAGGCTTTGGTCCTCCAGTCCCAGTGCCTACTCTAAAGATTAGAACCTAAGCTCACCTGACCCATTTCTGACTTCTGGGTGTTCCACACATGTTTCTAAACTCTGGAGAATGGAGACTGTCTATTTGGGGCAGAGTGAGAAGAAATGTGGTCAAGACAATATACAAACGATTTAGAGAAAATGAGGACATGCTTAATTTTTGGATTTGAATATACTGCGTTCGTCTGCGGCATGTGGGATCTTCCAAGACCAGGGCATGAACCCGTGTCCCCTGCATCGGCAGGCGGACTCTCAACCACTGCGCCACCAGGGAAGCCCCCCATTATCTTTAAAACTGTATAGATATATAAAGAAAGGAAGTTACTTATAAAAATAAATACTGCATATATATTTGATTAATGACATTCTATTTTTATGTCATACGTAATTAGACTATAAAAAATTGTATTCTTTTAAATTTGAACAAGTTATAAGTATATATATATATGTATACATACATACACAGAAACATGCATTATCTATCTAAATCCCATTTCCAGTCGAAAAGAAAAGAAAAGAAAAAGCCTGCAAAGCATTGTCTCTTTGGGACTCCTAGATTGACTAATTTTTGAGTAGTTTGACTGAATGGGCTGATTTTATACTACAATACCTGTAAAGGCACTAACTTGCTTCTATTAGTAAATGGAAGAAAATCCAGTACATATGGGCTCTGTTGATGCAATATGTAAACACCCAGCAAGTTCAAAGAGTAAGCTCAACATCCTGGCAGAAGACCTCAACTTTGACCCTAGTCCCATCTCTGGCTTGGACAATTCACTTAACCACCATAGACCTCATATTCCTCATCTCTAAAAGGAGGTCTCCAAGTTTATTTTCAGCTCTAAAATTCCTAAAGTTCATGTCCATCAACTCTAAGTAGCATCATTCTTTTTTCTCACAGAAGAATTGTTTGTTTTAGTGCATTGGTTATTTGACTACTGTCTTTATGTAAATACTAGAAGTAGCAGGCTTGTTCTCAAATACATTCACGTATCAGGCAGAAAATTTTCAATACTGGGTTTTTGTTTCTTTCTTTCTTTCTTCACGGCTGATTGCATGTTGCAGAGCTGATTTTTAGTTTCTGGAGGTTAAAAACATGCAGGTGTAGATATAATGTGCTGCAGCCATTTATATCACCAGCCATAATGTTTTAAAACAAATGGCTTTTTTGCATAGTCTTTAGAAGAGGGTTAGATGAGCACTTCTGTTTTCCTTTTCTTGAGAAGTTTTATAACAACACGAAAAGGTCATCTTTAAAATGTCAGACAAGATTAACAACAAAATCTTGGAAGACAGCCAGTCCACCAAGGAAACAAACCCAAAGGACTCTTTACAGATGCAAATCTTAAATAAGCAACAGAACCTGAGAGTGGGGTGAGGGCAGTGGAGAGAAATACTTTGTTGCAAAGAAATACATTCAAGAGATGCCTCATGGCCTTGAACTGTTGGAAAGGAGTAGCAGTAAACAAACCTGGCCCCCAGCAATTGCTAAAGGGCACATTCATTAGGAAGTTGGAAGCAAGACATCTAAGATCATGAGTCAGAGAAGCAGAATCATGAGCCACACCCACACTGGGTTCTATATGCTATGGTTAAAACCAAGAGAAGTTGATGTAAATATTTTAATTGCAAGGAATTGAAAAACTGGTTTTTAATCTCACTAGTTGATGCCAGGCCAGGTTTTTGATTATACAACTGAGGATGTAGCTCTATAGTCCTGGCAGCTGAGTAGTAGAGAAGATGCAGTTTTCTTCCCACAAAAATACCACTTCTCCTACTAACAATTCTAAAGGGAGAGAAAGCCTTTAACAGAGAACACATTAAAGGAGAGTCACAGTTATTTAAAACCAGAAACTTAAATATTGATGGAAGAAGCAAGTAGGTTTAGGAAGAGAGCAAGCTACAGAAATTGATAAAAGCTTTGCACTTTTAGTTGAAATTTTAAAAATTATTAACAGAAATGGAGAATTCTCTGCAATTTGTATTTTATCCAGTATTCAACTAAGTGGCCTATTAGTTTAGTAGGATGAAAAGTATCTTGCTGGCAAATGTGGAAACTAATACTGAAACAAAAATATAAGGCAGAGACATATTTTTGTAGCAAAGGATTTCACCAGCTTTGTCAAGGTTGACACAAGAATCATATTATAGTTATACTTAATATAAATGTTAGATTATGTAATACATAAATGTATATTCAGTAGAAATAGTCAATAAATTGTACATAATGTACTACAGTAGTAAATGTTAGGTTCTTTTCAATGAATACTTTATAGTGTTTTTGTGATCTTTATAAAGAGCCTAGTTTTTAAATAAATACTATTTCAAAGTTGGGGAATGAGAAGTTTAAAATAAGATGAACCAGATTTCTACAATCCATTTTCTGATGCTCAAAGTGGGCAGACTACAAAATGGAGCATGGCTGAGGCCATGTGGTAATCTGTGTGTTCCTTGCACTGTTTGAATTATATTATACATCCGTAATATGCAGGGGCACAAATCACTCATAGGTTACACTTTTTAGGCAAACTTTTACACACAAATAATAACTAATTAGAATAGACCTTAGCAAAACCGTGATGTCTGCTTGTTTCATCAAGCTCCACTTTCTGAGTTTCCCCTGTGAGTCTATTTATTGCTCTGTCTTCTCTATTCCCTAATACACTCTGCAGAACACTTATGCCCTCAAGTTCTCTTCCCTCTTGCACATCATCAAAACTTGCTTTTGGATCATTCAGGCTGAGGTAAAAATGACTACGATTTTAAAGCACAACCAGTATTTGAATTTTAATGGGAAAAAAAGATTTAAGCTAAAGGGATGAGATTCCGAGATAAAGGGATGAGAGTTGAATGCCAAACATCAGTTAGTAGATGAGAAGACATTTTTAGGCAGCAAAACTTTTCTGCATCTCTAGTCATAATACTAATTCTGCAAGCTATATAGTTGGAGAGATGCAATCATATGAAAGGCTCAAGATATCAGAAAATAGAAACCAAAACTATTTCTTCTTAGTTCATAAATAGGGTGTAGGTTTACTAAAGAGGACATTAAAATTGCTCCCTGTTTCCTGAATCCAATCCAACCAGCAAGGGAAAGGAGTTGAATAATTTGGCATTTGAGTTGGTTAATGGCAGGGAGAATTCAGAGTGGAATTACAGATGTAAAATGGATATCAGGATGTTAGTTGTGTGTATGTGTCCATCGTGTATGTGTATAGAAGCCACCTCTGTCATCTAGGAAAAGACGTTTAAATCTTCCAGAGTTATTAATTCACTGAGAAGAGACGATAAACTTCAGCATCATTTTGTTGCTCAATTGGGTCCTATTTGAGGGATGAATCAATAACAATGATTTCCTTGAAAGGTCTCTCAAGGCTATTGATTTTTTTATGGCCCTGGTATGCAAGGGGTTTGTTCTGAAAGGACACAAACAGGTAATTCTCTCTTTCAAGAATTTTGGTCGCAGGAGTTGAGCAAAAACTACAGTGTGATAGAAAGCAGTTAGTTTTCTCTGTCTCATATACAGATTTAAAATTAAAAAGTGAAAAGACCATACATTTTATCATTTTATACTTAACACTTATCTACATAAGTGTTAAAACAAATTGATCTTACTACCCATTATGATTATTAAGTTACCAAAAAAATTCACTTTGAAAACGATTCCTGAATATGGATATATTTTGTATTCAGAATCACATGGAAAAAGAAGCCTCTTAACTTACATGGGCCAGTGTCCCATAGTTATTGATCATTATTCATGGGAAATAAATTAATTTTCTAACATTCCATCATTTGCTATTTTTTTAATAAAAGAGGGATTTTATTGTTCAGCACAGGGAAATAGAGCCATCATTTTATAATAATTAAATGTAGTATAATGTATAAAAATATTGACTCACTATGTTGTACACCTGAAATTAATATAATATCATAAATCCTCCATACATCAATAAAAAAGAGGTGTTTTTGTTTTCTTATCAGCTGTTCTGTTCTTTGTTAAGAAGTGAGGAAAAAAACACTGATTGTAAGGAAGTCAGATCCTTGATTTGCCTGATGATTATGAACATGAAAAAAGTGTTCTCTACAGAACAGTAGCTCTTAATCAAAAAAAGGCTGGCTCTAACATTCTACAAAGAAGAGTGTGCCAAGATATAGCAATCCTTTTTGATTTTTTGAAGTTTAAACAAATAGTGTACTCTGCATGAATTTTATCTTTCAACTGAATCATTCTACTGTAGCATCATTTATGATGCTATAGTACTAGTTTATGAAGAAAGTGTAGTAGGCTTCACATATCTCCATATCTTATATTGATGTCATTTAAATCCTAATACCAAACTGCTATTGTTTCATAAACTAGGAGAAAATTGTGCTGATAACAAGCAGGAGAAGCTGGCAGAAACAATAGATTTTCCACTCTTTGCTTTCTATTGTTTGTAAGCCTAATTACCCTAGTTGACCAATTAATGACAACACATGATGAAATTTTCCTGACTCCAAATTAATGAGCTCTAATTTCATTAGTTTTGTTACTGGTAAGGATTCCACTAATTCTATTTGTGAATGTCTTCTTACCCTACTCATCCTATTTTCCCCTTTGAACTTCCTCATATGTAGAGAACCCATTTGATTGACTTAAGAGTCAGAAGATACTTATAATCAGAGAAAAAGCAAAAAAGAATGATTATAATGCCAATTAGTATAACTATAAGTTAGAAATTATATTTTGAGGATTTTCAGACCGAAGAGGGGTAGAAATGATAATAGTTTAGTTTTAGGAAAGTTGTAGTACACAAATAGAACCCCAAATCACACCACAGAGAATTTTGCAGGAATTTGATATATCTGATATACACTCAATTTGTGCCCATGAATGGTGAGCAACTAGAAGTAAAGGAGAATCACATAGTTACATTTCTGGACAAATCAGGTTATCAGAATGATTCAATAATGGCAGTTTACTTCAGTCACTTCTTAGGCTTTCTTATTTACTATGCTAAATGTTAAATGAGAATTCTGAGTAAAAGCATTACAATGACTTCAGCATTGTGGGACATGAAACACAGTGAGAACTCAGAGCAGGGAAGGAAATAAGTAAGGTAAGAAGGAAAAATGAATGAAAGAGCTGAAAGATGCACTACTTGGCTGTCAGGTGTTAGGAGAGTTTATTTGTGCTTTTTCTTAATCTTCATAACGCTCTTGTCAGAATGGTAGTAACATACCCATTTTTTTTTTTAGATGAGCGACCTTTAACTGTAGGTTGCACTTGATTGTCTGCCAGGTTTTCAAGTCTGTGATGGGGACAGTAATGTCAGAAATTTCAATCCCAGTCAGATCAAGACCTGGTAGAAACACCATTATGGAAGTGCATAGTTTTGACCCAAATCTGACCACATTAAAATGTTGTTCTTTCTTCTCCAGGATGATAGTCTGTATTTCAAGAAGAATTCTAATTCTTGCCCCATAACAATTTCTCTGAGTTCTTTGTGCCAACTAAAGCCTTTTATTGATTTTCATATTAGGAAAGCCCTGGAATTCTATGCAAAATGCTATGAATAGTTATCTACCTATCTAATTATTTTTAGCAAAAGGATGCAGAGCCGTTATCAGATACTCAAAACTCAATCAGATTATCTAAGAGTTTACATTAAATGAGGTAATGAATGCCCTTTCTGGATCCAAACATTATAATATATTTAATCCTTACTGTGGTCCCTGAAATGTCTATTATCTCTAATTATTAGTAAGGGAACTGAGGCGTAGTAAAGTGTAAGTAAGTGAGAAGTCTGGAATTCAAATCCAGGTCAGTTTCAGTCTTGAACACTGTAAGGGCAACTGGCCTCAGGCAGGGGAACGCATCAGATTCAAAGGTTGCATCAGACCAAAACTCTCCGGAACCCCCAGTTCCAGAAACTGACCTGGAGACATTCCGGACCACCCAGTTCCAGGAACTGACCAGGGGGCTTTCCACCCAGCCCAGCCTTCCTGCCTTTCGAGGGGCGGGACTAGCGGTCCCAAGACTGATGTAACCGGCACCAGATATTGCCACGATACCCGAAGAGACCACCAAATAAGGAATACCCTGAGCTCTCCCAGATTCACCACACCACTTTCCCTTCTTCCCCTATGAAATCTTGCCCAACCCTCGCCCGGGTGCGACTTCTCTGGCCCCTTTCTCTCGGACCGGTGAACCTCGCCTGGGAGCACCCCCTAATAAAGCTCACTTGAAGCTTTCCTCTGTTTCATGATGCCCTTTGTTAAGATCCGACCTTACAAACACCACTATTTCTATAGCCTACACTGCATTCTATACTCTCACTGTAGATAATCAATAAATGTTCATTTATTTCCTTTACCCCAGTTGGGGACAAAGAACATGGGTGGGTCAAAGAAAGTACAGATTAGTTTTAATGTAAATGATATAATAATAATGCTAGTCAGCAGTTACAGAACATTCATATTGTGCTAGGAGTTGAGCATTAAGTACTTTACAGGCATTCTTTTATATAAAATCTCATATATATAATACCTAACTTAGGAAGTAGGTAATATAAAAGTGCCAAGGTGATTGAAATAACGTGGTCATGTACAGGCAATGAAACTGGGAAAGAGTTTTCTGGGCTGATGGTTGAATTTTGGCCAAGACATTAAGGGGAGAAGGGATGAACACTGGTGGGGAGACTGAAAACTTATTCATCGTAGGGAGAAAGCACTGGTGGAAGCATTGTACTGCTTGCTTAAGAACTGTTACCCTCATAACCAGAAAACTGAGGTTTTGCTGAAAGCTGAAGGCAGATTTCTTGCAGTGTGAAAAAGAATTTACTGATATCTCTTCATCTCTTCACGTTTGAACACAACTGTTCTGCAGATTTGTTGAAATGACTCAAGTTCTCTTTCAGATCTGGACTAAATGTCTGTATCACAGCATTAGGGCCCATGGAGCAGCATCTGCAAGCCCATACTCACCTCCCCCCTTTTTAGTGTTTTGCACTCTGGAAAAGCAAACAACAGCAACAACAATATCTTATTTCCTTTTATCTATAGGTATTATTAATCTTCTCAAGAAACCCAATTTGATATATTTATGCTAAAATATAAATGAAATTTTTCCAGTTTTATTGAGATTGAATTGATATATAATATTGTATCT
This sequence comes from Mesoplodon mirus, assembly GCF_964341445.2. Taxonomy (NCBI): domain Eukaryota; kingdom Metazoa; phylum Chordata; class Mammalia; order Artiodactyla; family Ziphiidae; genus Mesoplodon; species Mesoplodon mirus. The sequence goes on along the minus strand of NC_138976.1, from coordinate 198,126,880 downwards.
GTCCAAGGTGTACAATGTGATGATATATATATATATATATATATATATATATAGTGTGAAATGATTACCACAATAAGTTTAGTTAACCTTAATTCACATAATTACAAATTTTATTTCTGTGATGAGAACTTTCAAGATCTACTCTCTTAGCAACTTTCAAACATAAAATACGGTATTGTTAACTGTAGTGACCAAGCTGTACATGACATCACCATTACACACTTATCTTATAACTAGAAGTGTTTATCATCTTCAATCATTTTCCTCACCTCCAACCCCCAGCTCTGGCAACCATCATTCCATTCTTTCTATCATGAGTTCAGTAGTTTAGATTTCACATATGAGATCCTAAAGTATTTATCTTTCTCTGTCTGACATTTCATTTAGCATAATGCCCCCCAAATCCACCCATGTGGTCACAAATAGCCAGATTTCCTTCTTTATCACGGCTGAATAATAGTAGGTTGTATGCACCCCATTTTCTTCATCCATTCATCCACAAAAATCACTGAGGTTGTTTTCATGTCTTGGCTACTGTATTGAGCTGGCCAGAAAGTTCATACACTTAATGAATACACTGTTCAATAAAACTTGGTGGAAATGAAAAATGTGTCTTTCATTTTTACTTAAAATAAATCTTTGACAAAGCCAGCTAGGCATCCCTTTGAGTAATGACTTTTATCACATTGAAATATTTTAAACATATGAACAATAATAGCTTAAATGACAAATGTTACTAATATTGACACAATTGATCAAGCAGAATATGTTAGGATATGTTAAAATGCAGATGGACAGTGAAAGAACAAATATAACTTTTAACTAAATATTGTCTTGATATTTAGACCATTGGTTAAGAACATGATAACAGGTTTCATCCATTTCAAGAAAGCAGAATATTTGCAGATCACTTAACATTTACTAGGTATGTTCTCAGTCTGGAAGGATATATTTCATTTACCTGTATCATTTAATTTAAACACATCCCTCTGTAATAGATAGTGTTATCCCTATTTGCAGATAGGAAACAGGCTCAGAAAGATTAAGAACGTTACCTAATTCTAGTAAGTTGTCAAACCTAAACTGATCTAATTCCAGGGCACAGCTCTTTCTGACACGTCAGTGTGGGTCTTTATCTCTTTGAGAATTGTTGAACATTAAAAGCCTTCTTCCAGGTAAATGCATAAAGAAACAACATGAGCAATGATATAACAATACAAGTCTCACTAAATAATTGGTGTGTTTGGCCTTGCTTTTGCTGACAGATCTTTTGCAAAATGGCTTTTCTCTGAGATAGTGGACTTTAAATATTTTCTTTGAAGACTTTCCTAAACTATACCTATCAGAAAGCTACTTTGCTTTCAGCCTAAAGAAAAATGAAAGCTTACTTAACTACACTTAGGTGCCAGGGTCATACTATGAACTCTACACCTGCCAGGATTCACGCGAAGATAGGGTGGCTCCACAAACTGTCCATAGTACTGTGATTTCTTTCCGATATTTTGAAGTAGAAACAATTTAATAACTATTCACAAAAGAGAGAAACACTGTTTCTTGGTCCTCAATATCATACTGCTGTAGGCTAATTCTTTCTCTCTTTTTACCCCTTAGTATAGAGAGTGTGTTTTGGGGACCCTCCTTCACGATCTTCTCCATTCCAAGAGCATCTTACATAAATCCAGGACTTCTCAAGCAGCCAGTTTTGCCAGATGGTCTTAGGGTTGGTTGTACCCATATATGTATAATCCTGAACTTCTCAAGTAAGGTCCTTATAGAGCATAATGGCTAAGAGAATTGGTGCTGATACCAGACCTGAGTCCAAATACTGCCTATGCCCCTAACTAGCTGTGTAACCTTGGAGAAGTAACTTATGCCCCTTAAAGGGATTAGATTTTTCACCCGGAAAATGGTATCATAAATGCATCTACCCTATATGGTTAGTGTGTAAATTAATGTAACTTGAGATGGTGCATGTTTAGCATTAGCACAGTGCCTGTCTCTTGTTAGTAATACCTGCTTTTATTATTAATTATTCTCTATATTCCCAGTTTCAGCAAGGTGCCTAACATATAATAGTTGTTCAGCAAATATTTACTGGATTGAACTAGCTCTGAAATTTAAGCATTGGGTCAATAGCAATGTAGTCACCCCACCATCATTTCTCCCACAGGAAGGGAGAATAGATGGAAGCCAGCCATCATACTTTCTTTTCTTATTCTAAACTTCCCATCCAGGCCCAGCAATAAAATAATCTTCCTGAACCCCAACAATTTCGAGAATTTTTCAAATCACACTATTTGAAAATGGTTGGGTTTCCCTAATCTAATATGTCCCAGGGCCCCAAGGTCACCAAGCTTATATTAATGAAGTTTAGTTAAGATAAATGATTACACTTAGTAAATCAACTGCTTATGAGCTCATTGGGCTTTTTAAATTTTACTATCTGCACTTCATAGAGACACAAGTATTTTGCTTTTGTAGGACACTCAACAGTCAAAGTAGTCTTTCAAAAAGCACAAATCAGATGCTATTATTGCACTGCTTCTAACCTCTAAAGGCTATCTATTGTAAAGAGATTAAATTTTCAACTACTTAGCCAGGCTCACAGGGACCATGTGTTCTGGTCACTTACTACATCTTTCCCTGACCTTCATGGGGTTCGAGGCACAGTTGTCTTTTTCAGTCCCTCAGATGCAACAAGCTCTACTTCTTGCTCTCCCAGCTTTAGATTGGCTAATCCTTCTACCCAGACCAATTTCCCTCTGATCATTAAGGTCTCGGTTCAAACGCCACCACTACTATCTTTTTTTTTTTTTCCTTTTTTTTTTTTTGCCGTATGCAGGCCTCTCACTGTTGTGGCCTCTCCCGTTGCGGAGCACAGGCTCCGGATGTGCAGGCCCAGCGGCCATGGCTCACGGGCCCAGCCGCTCCGTGGCATATGGGATCCTCCCAGACCGGGGCACGAACCCGTATCCCCTGCATCGGCAGGCGGACTCTCAACCACTGTGCCACCAGGGAGGCCCACACCACTACTATCTTGACCAAAGAGACCTGCCTCCTCAGTGCCTCTCCGTCCCATTGTACAGTCGTATTTCTGTCGCTGTACAAAATTTATTTACATGTTTACTCTGTCTTCCTCCACCACTGGACATTTGCTTAAGAGCAAGGACTTTGTAATTTTTTGCTCACCGCTGAATCTTCCAAGGCTTGCAGCAGACACTGGCACATAGAAGGTGTGTAGGAAATGTGTGGCTAATAAATGAATAAATATGTGAATGAAAAAAACTGTGAAACACTAACACAAGAATATTCTTCTTTCAAAAGAATAATGAAAAATAATTTCATTCAATAAGAGTCATTCTTAGTTACTGATACATGACTTAGTAGTTCCCATTCAATTTAAAATGTTCCATTTTTTTCTGATACTTCACAAGTCATTAATTAAATGTTGCTCACTTTTAAGGCTAATCTGTGAGACATTATTTAACTTGTCCAGCATTAACTCAGCATTAACTTAGGCGGGGCTTCACCAAGTACTGATCATGTGACCTTGGCCTCTCATTGCCTCAGTTTTCTCATTTGTAACACGGATATAATAATAGGCTTATTTCATAGGCCTATGAGGAAAACCTCATATATATATATATATGTGTGTGTGTGTATATATATGGATTTAAACAGTGTCTTAGAATAGTGTCTGGCACATGATAAGCATCACAGAGTATTGACTGCTGCTACTAGTACTGTTATTATGAGAACTAACTGTTGAGAATAATCCTTCATATACTGGTTTATTCCACTGAAGATAAAGGAAACTAATAGAACGTTAGAAATCAGATTAAACACAGAAAGCCAGTAAAATATACAAAGACAGAAGATGATGAGAGTGTAAAAGCATAGAAGAAAAAAAAAACGGTTTTTGTTTTTGTTTTTCTTTTTTAAAGAAGGAAAAAGCCTAGAAATAGGACAAAAACTCTTCGTTGGCTATACTGACATGGGGATCACTGGTGACCTTCATAAGTAAAATTTCAGATCAGTGGGCAGTGAGATTACGGAGAGAGAATTCAGATGGATGTAAATTATAGAGTAAATGGGACGTGAGGAAATGGAAACAATATATGAAGATAACAATTTTGAAAAGTTCAGACATGAATTGGCTAAAGAAGATATGCAGGGATTAGGGGAGGAGGGAGGCTTTCATGTTACACGTATAGTTTTAACATTTTAAGTTGGAGTTACTAGTCTAGAATGAGGTTGAATTTTGGCAAGAATCATTCATAAGGAGTAGATGGGCTGTAGAAAATGCACTGCTGTGAAGTACTTGAGAAGATGAGGGAGAATGAAATGCTATCTGTAGTGCACATGGCCTTTTAACTTTCACTCCTGTAGTAAAAGGGAACACAAAGATCAACGCAAATGCTAATGAATTAATGGATTTGGCAGTGGACTATTTACAGACTTATGTGTTCTTAATGAGTTATGAAGCACCTCACCGGCTCAGAGTGAAGGAAGTAGAGAGGATGGAGGTTAAGTAAAGCTTCTAAGAAAATAGTCCTTAAGGAGAATTAGAAAGAGCTTACTGTAAGTCAGAGCAATATTTCCAGTCTTGAAAATCCATTTGAAGTTGGTGATTATTAAGTTATTGGAATACCAATTTGCCCTGCCACATGATTTTTCTCCAGCTACCTGGATACAAGTTACACAGAGGCAGAAGAGAGTGAGAGATAACAATGGAGGTTAAATACAATTAGTAGTTTTTTTTTACCTTTTTCCACTTCCCCGCTCCAACTCTGGGAAGCCTTCACGGACATGGCTGCCTTCCCAGCCTCCAGCAGCACTCTGTTATCAAAGAATTCAAAGAAATGCAACATAGGTTTCCAAATTATTAATTTAGCAAAATCAAAAATTATATATAATGTCTTCTGTTGGCAAAGATTTTTGCAGTATAGTTTGGTTCCATCTTTTGACAAGTAATTTGGCAATGTCTAGCAAGATAAAAATGTTAATAGCTTTTTACACATTAACCCTAATTCTGGAAGGTTATGCCAATAAATAATTTATAATCCAGAAAATTATTATATAAAGATGCTCATTGTCATGTCATTTGTAATAACAAAAAATTGGAAACACCTTTAATTGTTAACAATAGGAAAACAGTTTAGGAAATATCCACTTAGTAGAAAGTTACACAGTTACTATAGTATAATTACAAGATGATGGAGCAAAATAGAATAATGCTTAATAAAGAAAGAATGAAGAAAGTTGACCTACAATTGTCTCTTCCTTATGACAGTAATTATGTAAACATATAAATATTTATTAAAACTTAAAACCAAAATAAAGTTTTAAAAGCTCTGTACCAGTAATGGGGATTTTATGTTTGTTTCAAAATATTTTTTAACATAACTCTTATAATTTTGTTTTTTCTACTCCTTTTCTTAAGAATTTCTGATTATTACCTCATTTTTCATTCCATAGTTTCAAATAAAGTCAGCAATTTTATCATCAGAGAAGATTAGACTTATTTGACAGTTCATAACTCCAAGTTATTTGGTATAAAAAGACCATATACACTTGTAGGTGCTTTCAAAATAATATTTCGAGAATTTTTTTTTTTTTTGCTTAGTCTTTCCTAGTATGGAGATTCAGCAAACTACCTAAAATTGCTAGCCATTCTTTTTTCATTTCTCTCATTTTATTAATTTATCTTGCCCTTCACAGAAATGATAACAAATGAGTCTGCAGTTGCATCTGCCAATTTCTTAAATCGTCTCTTATCCACATTATGAAATCATACTTATATGAATGCTTCCAGTATTTTCAGAGCTCTTTAGTTATTATACTTGAGCATTCTGTATGAAGTATCTTATATAAGTGTAAAATTTAGACTCAACTTCTGGAAGCTTTTGATTTCTTAGTTCAAAAGTGAGAGATCCTTAGTTCAGCCATATGATTAACAATTACTTGTATAGTAAGAAGCTCCTAAATTATTGTTTTATGGATACCTGGCAGTTTTCTTGCCATTTCTCAGAGGTTCTCTATTAAACACATTCTCTCTCTTTCACTCTCTCTCTCTCTCTATCTATCTATCTATCTATCTCTCTCTCACAAACACACATTATGATTAAAAGCACAGACTTTGGCGTTATGAAGTCTAAGGTTCAATTTCCAGTTCTGTAGTTTCTGGGCCACTTCACTTTAAGCAAGTAACCTAATGTCTCTGAACCTTGTTATTTTCATCTGTAAAATGGAGATTACAATTATATCAGACAATCATCAGAACATCCGTAATGATTTTAGAGTTTCAGAGTCAGGTACAAGCAGGCACTCAGTAAATGGCTAGTCCTTTTATTATTTTATTATTATTTAGGTCTTGGTTTTCCTGGAGTCTGTGAGTCCCCATAATGAAATGTAATTTCCAGTAGATTGAGTAATACCTATTTTCACCAAAAATTTTAACTGAGTTCATTACTTTCTGTGCAACCCAGATTAGTTTTCTGCCTTTTTTTCTGTGCCATCTGTAGGTGTTCAATAGATTTATTTAATAAATATATGAATGCATGAACATGTAGATGAATTTTTAAATGCTTCTTTTTGAGAAGGTAGAACAAATGTGACACCGTAAAACAGATAAGACAATAGTCCATGGAAAAAAGGGCAAAGTCACATATGTGCCCAGGGCCAGCCTAAGGAGAATTGCTTTTTTTTTTTTTAAGGAAAAAAGTGTTGAATAGCTTATTTTAATTATTTTTAAAAGTTAAGTACAGGGGGCTTCCCTGGTGGCACAGTGATTGAGAGTCCACCTGCCGATGCAGGGAAAACGGGTTTGTGCCCCGGTCCGGGAAGATCCCACATGCCGCAGAGTGGCTGGGCCCGTGAGCCATGGCGGCTGAGCCTGCGCGTCCGGAGCCTGTGCTCCGCAATGGGAGAAGCCACAACAGTGAGAGGCCCGCGTACCGCAAAAAAAAAAAAAAAAAAAAAAAAAAAAAAGTTAAGTACAGGGACTTCCCTGGCGGTCCAGTGGTTAAGACTTCACCTTCCAATGCAGGGGGTGTGGGTTCAATCCCTAGTCAGGGAGCTATGGTCCCACATGCCTCACAGCCAAGAAACCAAAGCATAAAATAGAAGCAGTATTGTAACAAATTCAATAAAGAGTTTAAAAAGTGGTCCACAACAACAACAAAAAAGTTACATACAAAAACTTGCTGATGATTTACATATTTAGCACCAATAAAATAATGTGAGATTAGCTGTACTAAAACAGAAGGTTGAGCTACATTCATATTAAGTGACATTATATGGTCTAAATTTATGGAAAACTTCTGAGATGGCTGATAAAAAGTAAGGTGGTGAGTGACCTTTGAGCAGAAAAAGACAGAAAGAGAAATGGCCTTTTCTACATTCTATTGTGCCTCTAAGTAAAATGCTTGGTAGTATAGCTACAAAGCAATATGTCATTTGGTTTTAGGCACCTATTGTGATTTACCTTGTGAGGATCAGATTTTGCCATGGAGAGGATTTGTAAAAGTATCACACATTCCAGGACCATTGGCAACCACAGCTACCAAAAACTCCAATTTAAATTGATGAACCTAATATCAGATGATAGTATCATTTCCTTGTGGGTGTCTTGGGAAAAGATGGGTAGAAAATGTATAAAAGTGAATACATTATTGACTGAAATAAAAATTCATCATTTTAAAAACATTAAATACATTAAAGTTGTTATAGCATCATGCATTAATATTTCACTGTACTTTAGACATTCCCTACAATCAATGTTTTCTGCCCTTTGAAACAGAATCTTGCTTGTGGTATGCATTAATAATATAAAAGATTAAACACTGAAAAGAAATTCAGGGGCCTCCCTGGTGGCGCAGTGGTTGAGAGTCCGCCTGCCGATGCAGGGGATACGGGTTCGTGCCCCGGTCTGGGAGGATCCCATATGCCGTGGAGCGGCTGGGCCCGTGAGCCATGGCCACTGGGCCTGCGCATCCGGAGCCTGTGCTCCGCAACGGGAGAGGCCACAACAGTGAGAGGCCCGCATACCGCAAAAAAAAAAAAAAAAAAAAAAAAAAAAAAAAAAAGAAATTCAGTCTTTAAAGACAATTTGCTTTGATATATTCAGTGGGTTCTTCCAAAAATTTAATACAAGAATTATTGCTTGTTGAATTGGAGTTACAAATTCTTTCAGAGTTACATAGTATTTTCTTTAATATCAGTATCAAGGAAGTTAAAGCAAATTGACATATTCATTAGGAAATACAGGCACATAATCATAAAAAAAGAAAACAGCGTTTTTATAGACTTTATTTTTTAGAAGTGTTTTAATTTTACAGAAAAATTGAGAAGATAGTATAAAGTGTTTCATATACACTATACCCATTTCCCTCTATGATGATCCACTTATATTAGTATGTTACATTGTTACAATCAATTAACAAATATTGATACATTATCATTTACTATAGTCCATACATTAGTCCAGTTCCTTAGTTTTTACCTAATGTCCTTTTTCTATTCCAGGATTTCATCCAAAACATCACATTACCTTTAGTTGCCATGTTTCCTGAGGCTCCTCTTGGGTCTGATAGCTTCTCAGATTTTCCTTGGATGACCTTGACAATTTTGAGTAGTTAGTTTTTTGTAGGATGCCCACTACTAGAATTTGTTTGATGCATTTTTCATGATCATATTGGGATTATGTGTTTTGGGGAGGAAGACCACAGAGTAGAAGGGTTATTCTGTCAGATCACATCAAGTGTACAAAGTATGAATATGCATTATGAATGCTGAGGTCGACTTTGATCACCAGGCTGAGGTAGTGATTTTCAGGTTTCTCCATCATACGATTACTGTTTTCCCATTTTCATACTGTACTTTTTGGAAGGAAGTCAATATGCTCAGCCCACAACTAAGGAATAGGGAGTTATGCTTAAGATGGAGTACTACATAAACTATTTGGAATTCCTTTGCACTGGAGATTTATCTATTCTCCTGCATTTATTTATGTATCCAATTATTTATTTATATCAGAAGAACTCATGGATTTTTATTTTATACTTTGCGTTATAATCTAATTCTACTTTAGTTACTTTGTTCCTCAAATTGCTCTAGTCCTGACCCTTGTGAACTCTTTTCAGTTGGCTCTTGAGGTATCCCCATCCTGTATTTTTTTTTTTTTGGAACTTCCTTACTTTCTGACACTATAAGATGGTCTTGTCTATAAATCTTGTTTATTTACTGCCCTAGTCCTAGAATCAGCTATTTCTTCATGGATAACTAGATCTTTTTTGTGGAGAACGGTATTAGACAGCAGGATCTGGGTATGGGGTGTGCTAATTGCTGCTCGGATGTCATTGCTTCTAGATCTTCTCAGCTGACAGAGCAAAGAGATAATATGTGTGTACATGACCCATGTATACGCACATATCTATAAGTATCTCTCTACATAACCATGTGTATTAAGGTAATATGAAGCAATATTAAGCTAAACATGAATGTATATTGATGTTTCCAACTTTAATCTGTTACCACATAGATCATCTTAGCCTCATCTCTTGCTTATCTTTAAATTTCAACTCCAGCAAAACATTTGGCTTTTAGAAGTATGAAAATCAAATTGTAGCAACTTTGGGAAGCCACATCATCTAGCAGAATAATTCTTAAAGGGCAAGGTGTTTATCATCAAATTTTAATTTACAATCAGCAGTACTTTTTAACATCAGTAGGCCTCCAGACCTCTGCTTCCAAGAAGATGAAGTAGCCCATTTCTCCCAGGTTCTCCCTCTTAAAACTAAAACCCTGAACATAACAACAAACAAACATAGGAAGACGCTGAAAGGTGGAAATGAGAAGGCAGACTTAACTAGGGACTTTGGGACTTGAGGAATAACATGGTGATGAGTCCCCTGTGTTTCCTGTTGCTTCCCATACATCCTGAGGAGGGTATTACAGGAACCCCCAATCAATAACCACCAACAGAACAAGAGACAAAAAAGCTTCAGAAAAAAACACAAAACCCTGTTCCCCCTAGCCAAAGTATGAGGAAAGGGGTTGCTAAAGACAGAAGACCATTTGGGCATTAATATACACACTGCTCGAGCCAAGTGCCAGTGGAATATACACACTATTTGAGCCAAGTGCCAGTGTAATATTGCACCCATCCCCTATGTCCTGTCGTTTCAGTTAGGCCAAGGTAGGATTTGATCTTCCACACCACCCCACTCCTGCCCTCCAGAAGAGCCAGCACTCTGATTCCCCACCAGGGTTCTTTCAGTGTGGTCCACTGGTGAGCTGAGCCTCCACCCCTTTCCATTAGCAAACAGACTTTAAAAGGTGGTGCCTGGGCTTCCCTGGTGGCGCAGTGGTTGAGAATCTGCCTGCCAATGCAGAGGACACAGGTTCGAGCCCTGGTCTGGGAAGATCCCACATGCCGCGGAGCAGCTGGGCCCGTGAGCCACAGCTACTGACCCTGCGCTCCGCAACAAGAGAGGCCGCAACAGTGAGAGGCCCGCGCACCACGATAAAGAGTGGCACCCGCTCGCAGCAACTAGAGAAAGCCCTTGCACAGAAATGAAGACCCAACACAGCCAAATAAATAAATAAATTTACTTATTAAAAAAAAAAAGGTGGTGCCTGACAGGCTTGTTAACACTGGGCTGCCCTCACACAGTCGTGGGGTCCAATGGTGGGACATAGCACCCATCTCTCCCTGACATCAATAAGAATAGGATGTTACAGGTTGGAGGGAGTAGGCACCCCACTAACCCCCAAAACATGACGTCAGTGAGACCCAATGGGATGCGGAATCCCCATAACCATCCTGAGGCAATAAGGCAGAATGAGATGGCACAAGCAGGGCTAGTTGTCAGTTCTCTTCCTCTTACCCTGGTGTCAGTGGGGCCAGCACGTAGCTGACCCTCTACCCACACCCGGCATCAACAAGAAGGAATGAAGTGGGAGGAAGGACAGCAAACACTACACTTCTCCCTTCCCCTGTGTCAAGAAATCTACTGGGGAGATGAACTTCCACTCCTACTAAAAGGCAACACAATGATATTAATGTTCCCACTTTTGGGGGGAAGGTGTCAGAAGGGCCAATAGGATAGCTGAACTTCTACTTGATCTGTCTTCAGTGAGACAATGTAAGTGCCCACTTTTGCTGGGGTATCGTCAGTAGGGCCCAATGGAAATCTGTACATAACCTCCCAGTCCTCATACTACGCCTCAAATAGGATGACTTCCTTCTAAAAAGTAATAATAAAATTAAATGGGTTACAGAGTCATATAATAACTCACAATGTTTAGAATACAATGGAAAAATACTTATGACACCAAGAACCAGGAAATCACAGAATAAATGAGAAAAGACAATAAACATACACCAACACTGAGATAAAACATCTATTGAAATGATCAGACAAGGATTTTAAATAAGCTGTCACATAAATGCTTCAATTAGCAATTATGTGTTCCTTGACAGAAATGGGAAAAACAGAAAATGTAAACAAAGAACTACAAGCTATAACAATAAAAACAAATGAGAACAGTAGAACTGAAAACTACAACAATCAAAAAACTTCGCTCAAGAGTAGAGTGGAGATTACAAAGCATAGAAACATGAACTTATAAGAGATGAATACAATGTACCAAATGTACAGAGAAGAATAGACTGAGGGGTAAAGATGGGAGAAAGAACAGGATCTCAAGAACCTGTAAACAGTAACAAAAACACTAACATTCATATCATCAAAGTTCCAGAATGAAAACAGAGAGCAAGAACAGAGGACTGACAAAGTATTCAAAGAAATCATGGCTAAAAAGTTCCCAAATTTTTAGAAGACATAAACACAAATTCAAGAATCTGAATAAACCCAAAGAGGAAAAATGCAAAGATATCCTTGCCAAGACGCGTCATAACTAAACTTCTGAAAAGTAGAGACCAAAAAAAATCTCGAAAGTGGACAGGAAGAAACGATGCATTACTTATTAAGAAACACCAGTTCCAATGACAGCATATTTCTTGTCTAAAACTCTGGAGTCAGAAGCATTGACATAACATTTTTCAAGTGCTAAGAAAAGAACTCTCAGCCACAAATTCACACGTTTTATATCCACTTTCTTGTTTGACTTACATTAATGGACTACTAACTCATCTCTTTATATCTGGGACTGCCATCACCCTTCTCCAAAAATCTAGTCACAGTATTTCCAGAGTGATCTTTCTGAAAATGAAACAAATTTTTCTTATAAAAATACCTGATTGTGTTACGAAACTTTTCTCTCTTCTAAGTTACCAGTTAAAATCCTTCAATGGATTCCCATCTTTCTTGGAGTAAAATCTCACATCCAAACTCTCTTTGTCGTTTTGGGCTGCTGTAAGATTATACTGCAGGTTGGGTGGCTCATAAAAAACAGGCATTTTTTTCTCACAGTTCTGGAGGCTGCAAGTGCAAGAATAGGGTGGCAGTATGGTGAGATGAGGGCCCTCTTTTGAGTCACAGACTTCTCATTGTAACCTCACATGGCAGAAGAGCTTCAGGAGCTCTGTGGCGTCTCTTTTATAAGAGCACTAATACCATAATCATTTCCCAAAGGCCCCACCTACTACTACTATCACCTCTGCAAATTAAGATTTCAACGTATAAATTTGGAGGGGAACACAAAGTCTACACCATAGCACTTAGTATATATACATGGACCATTCATGGTCTGGCTTCTACCACCCTCTCCATTGTCTTCTTTTCTTACACTCCAGTGAGCATTTCTTTTTTTTTTTTTTTTTGCGGTATGCAGGCCTCTCCCTGTTGTGGCCTCTCCCGTTGCGGAGCACAGGCTCCGGATGCGCAGGCTCAGCAGCCATGGCTCACGGGCCCAGCTGCTCCGTGGCATGTGGGATCTTCCCGTACCGGGGCATGAACCCTTGTCCCCAGCATCGGCAGGCGGACTCTCAACCACTGCACCACCAGGGTAGCCCCAGTGACATTTCTTATACTGATTATGAATGCAAATCCTTTCTGGACTGATCCTTAACCATTCATTTTCTGGCAAACATGAATTTATCTTCTCTTTTCCTCAAAAATTCACCCTTCCTTCATGTTACGTATCCATTTCAATTGCCTTCTACAGGAAGCCCTACTGATATCCCCCATATACTACTGTCCATGGCATGAATTAAGGTCTTACCGTGTCTTCTTATAGCACTCTGTAATAATTTTTACGGTAACTATGGATTTTCTTATTTGAGTGTCACAATACATTGACTTCTAGATGGCACGATAATGATTTTAGTAACAGTAACACTGGTGCCTAGTTTAACCCATGGCATACTTTAGGTGTTCAATAAATGTTTGTTGAATGAATGAATGAATGAATGAATGGTCAGTTTGAAATCTTAATCATGTTACTTTTCAAAAATCTGTTAAAAAGATCCCCAGAGTTTTCCAGAAGATTAGGGACTTAGGATCTTCAACTTGATTTAATAGAGGAAATTTTTACTCATACATCATGCTTAAATAGCTCAAAGTAAAACCATTAACCCAGGAATTTAAGGTTACCCATTTGGACTTGCAAGCCAATAATTAATATCTCCTGCCCCCACTGTATTAGATGGTTTCAATGCTCCACTCATATCTCCCCAGCACTCAACATTCCAGTATATGCTGATAGACTCATGCTACCACCTGCAATTATCCACCTTAGGGCAGGCCAGAAATGTACAGGAGTTAATGTATCTGGGTGTAGCTTTCAACCAAGGACAGAGGGGACTGGAAGATAAGTACTTCAAGTTTCTCACCAATTCTTGGGATAACTCTGAGACATGTTCTATAGAGTTTCACAGAACTCCCCTGAAGTACTGGCAGCAGTTCCCTGCAGGAGTAATAGATTCAGCAATGCACCTCTGTTGGCTTCCTTCCATGCCACCATTCTCAATTCCCACTCCACTTCTGAGTGTTCTGGAAGCACCTCCCAGATGAACAGTTTGCATTGAAATTATTGCCTCAGGTTCTGCTTCTAGGGGAATTCAATTTATAGCCTCCTAACAATCCAGTGCTCCTTACAGAGCCATCACTGGTACAAGTACCAAGGCATGGCACATTATGTATCACCCCTCCTAAATCCTAATATTTTTAAACAGATAGGAAAGAGCACGACCTTGAAGAGAAAAATCATTTATACGAGAATAGCCAATGGATAAAGTGAAGGAGAGACAGTGCCATTTGTTTTCCATTAATGATTGGGTGAAATTTATGGGCAGATGGTCTAACAGGTGTGACTATAATTTGAGGAGCCTGCTCCCTTGGTTACAGAAGACTGCTATTGTTATTATTATGGAAGCACAACCTCATGACTTTATTGCTTCACTTGATGTAGCCTTTTCCTTTACCCTTAAATCTTTCTACATCACTGAATTTCAGCCAATAGATTTATTTTCTCCCTATGGCTCCATAACAAAAAAAAGACACACATGTGCACACACACACACACACAGAGTTTTGTGTATGCCAGTGCTAGAAAAGACAAGCTCATGGTGCATGTATGCGATGGATATTGTACTTTCCAGGTCTCTGTGAAATAGTTTTCTGCAGGTTCGTATGTTTATTTTATGAATAATTAACTTTAGTAAAGTTAATTTCCTGAAGATCTTGATGAAGGCTGAAGAAAGGAAGTAAATTTTAAAGAAAAAGACTTAGAAACTTGCACTTTTTGCCCTCTCTTTTTGTCTTAATGAACAAAGTATAACTGGGCCTTTTTTGAAGTCTTTGCTTGAGTTGAAGACACAAAATGCAACCTGTACTTTTATCATAATATGTTCAGTTTATGAGTACACAAACTTATAAACTGTGAATTTCCAAAAGTTATTATACCATTTAGAAGATGTTTGCTGGGACGTTTACTTAAAACCAAACAATTGAGGTCTATATGTCCAAATAATTTCCTTCTCTCTTGCTGTCTCCATTTCAGTTTCCTGAGTTTCTGGGAAGGCCTGGTTTCCCCAAAGGAACGATTTCGGGTAGAATCCTGGAGGTCTGACCCGAGAAAAATAATCCAGTATAGCCAATGAATTGAGGACAAGAAGGTTTCCAATCAGGTAGGAACATTTAATCTCATACATTACAATCACCTTAAGTAAGGTGTGCTGATAGCTGGATATGATATAACTGCTTGGAAAAAGATGCATATCTAACCTACCCCACAAGGAAGCTGTTCTCAGTTCCCTTAGAGGTTGTGGTGTTTATCAGAGAGTGCCTTGGGGGAAATGAATACAATAACAGTATGATGTTTTTTTTTTCATTTTTAGCTCATTGTTGCCAAGTACACTTGGTGATCTTGGTGCCTGTGGTTTAATCCCAGGAGGTTAGACATGTGGAACAGCACATTAACCCTTTTTAGTATTTTCTCCCAAGACAAATCATTTTTATAGGTTGTCTCCATGGTCTTCTAGTTGCTTATCAAAATTAAGCTTCAAGTCTTCTAAGTGAGCAATAGCCCCTGTCAGTGTGAGGAAATCAGCTTGGTTCTTATTGGGGCACAAATTCTTGGTCTTGGCACAAAGTGGGTTCACATAGGGAGTTAGAAGGAGAAGAATGGGGCATGCGAAAGGGGAGTTCTGTGTTCTCATTTATCTATGCATGTTGAAACTCCACTAACAGTTTTATTTTCATTAGCAATTTGTGATAAAAACTTAGGGTAAAGGGAATAATGAAGGTGTCCCATTATATGGCAGGACTAAAGATAGTAG
This sequence comes from Mesoplodon mirus, assembly GCF_964341445.2. Lineage (NCBI taxonomy): Eukaryota > Metazoa > Chordata > Mammalia > Artiodactyla > Ziphiidae > Mesoplodon > Mesoplodon mirus. The sequence goes on along the minus strand of NC_138976.1, from coordinate 198,111,135 downwards.
TGACATCAAAATCAGGGCCTACCCATCTCATTTGCAGTTATATACTCAGTGTTTAGCATAGCATTTGACCCCTCATCAGTATTCAATAAGAAGATGCCTGTTGAATGATTTAGGGATGAATTAATGAATGAAAAAAGTTAATATGGTAGAAAATGTGTTTTATCCTTGTATTTTCGTGTGCTGACTTCTATATTTCAAGACCCAGCACTGTAACTGACACATAGAATATAAGCAATAAAATTTGCTGAAAGAATGAATGAGTCCCCACAATTCTAAGAATAATTTTAAGACCAACACAGACCCCATATCTACCAAGTCTATGACAGAAGTATCCAGAGATGAAAGCCTGATCTCAGCTAGTGGTAGAGCTGACAGAATTTATGTAGTTTTAATAATTTACAGCTCATCCCATTACATCTAAGCATAGTACCTACGTGAGTCATACAATTAAATGTTGACTGAGAAAAAATGCACAACCTAAAAGTTGAGAATTATGTTTTATTTGGAGGACATACTGAGGACCTAAATCAGGAGACAGCCTCTCAGATAACTCTGAGGGCCTGTTCCGAAGAGGTAAGGGAGAGCACAGGATATTTAGGGGTTCTTGCAAAAAAAACCCCAGGTAGTTGGAACATCAAAAGATTACTGTTAATTAAAGAAACTAGACATCTTAATTTAATAAATTTAGCAATTTTCTATATATGGTGAGATGCAAGAATCTGGTCTCATGGAAATCATTCCCTTGAAATGCACTTTAATTATCTAGCGCCAGTATCCTGTTTTCTCCATCCTGAATCCCCTCAGGGTGGAACATTGGGGGTGGCTTCAGTGGCTGATGGCTTGATGGCTATAACATCCTTTGTACTGATACCGCAGGCTACATTCTTTGTCCACGTAAATGACTTGAATATGGATAGTAAATCTGTGGATTTGCAAAACGTAATTCTTGGAGCATTTTTAGAAGGACAAAGTTAAGGGCAATTTCAGAATCACTAGCAGCTAAAATTGCTATTTATACTTTTCCACCGGTAGGTAGTAATCTGTTGTTGCTATCTTCAGTATTCCCAAGGGATAACAAAAGCCATTTAATTCTAGAAAGAAATGTAAAATTTAGCACAATGCAACTTCCATAAAACCAAACACACAAACACACACCCAACTCTCGCAGATATGAAGTAATAATCTAAAATAGAATCCTGGAACTAATTGCAAAAAAAGAGCAAATGTACTCATATTGGATTTTATTCTTTTATTAATGATTGATATATATATATGTGTGTGTGTTTATTAATAAAATTCAGAGTTTTTATATGGAGAAATAGCTTTGTACCAATATTGTCTTTGTATGTGTTTATCAATAATGTATGAGATTGCCTCCTATGCTCCTTTTCCTTTATTCTCTTGCAGGCAGTAGATGTAGTTATCAGTTGTTTTTAAAATTTCTAGGCAGCCAAAGAACTAGTATCACTTAAATAAAGAAGGCAAATTGTCCCAAAGTAGGAACAATTTTCCTTCATTATGGAACATAAAGTCCTCATATGAAGGGGGAAAAATTTCATAGCTAAAAGCTTTCAACTACAGAAGATTTATGAGTAACTATGTAGGTTGTTTCAAAGTGGACTCTCTATAATTAATGTCTAGGGGTTATCTTTGGTATATAATGGATTTTGATTTTTTAAATATTATTAGATAATATACAAAAGAATATATTTAATTGTATGTAAGTTATGAGAAATAATAAAAACTCCTGCAAACACACCACCAAAACTAAGAACTAGAATCAAAACTGCTGAGTCTTCTCTCTGTTCTCTACCCTGATCCCACCTTCCTGCTTTCACCAAAGAAATCACTCTGATCTTGGCTTTATGTTCAACAACCACATAATTTTTATCTGATTTTGCTTATTATTGAGATTTATAAAATTGATATCATACTTTAGTCTTCTGTGCTTGCTTTTTTTACTCAACATTATGTTTCTAAGGTTCATCCACTTTACTTTAACTAGTGTTCATTCATTTGTACTACTGTATAATATTTGATTGTATAAATACAAGAAAATGTGTTTATGCTATTAATGATATTTGGGTTGTTTGGGGCCTATTACGGACAGTACTTCCATGAACATTTATTTTAATGTTTCCTGGTACACATGTGCAAGATTTAACATAAGTAAAAGAGTAGACATACTAAGAGTAGAATTGCTGAGGTGTCGGGAATTCAAATATTCAACTTTAAAAATTCATGTCAAAATATTTTCCAAAGTTATGGAGTAAATTTTCAGCCCTTTTGCTCTATAGCTTCACCAGTTAGAATGGCCATTCTAGTCTTTTGTTCCTTGTATTAGTCTGCTCAGGTTGTCCTAGAAAAATACCTCAAATTCAGTGGCTTAAAAAACAAGAGATTTATCTTCTCACAGTTCTGGAGGCTGGAAGTCCAGGCTCAGGATGTTGGCAGTTTTGGGTCCTCCTGAAGCCTCTGTCCTTGACTTGCAGATGACCACTGCTTCCTTGCTATGTCCTCACATGGCCTTTTCTCTGCGTGTATACATCCCTCTTATCTCTTTCTCTTCTTACAAGGACACCAGTCATATCAGTTAGGGCCCCACCATTATGACCTCATTTAACCATAATTATGTTTTTAAAGTCCCTGTCTCCAAACAGCCACATTGGGAGATGGGGCATCAACATACGAATTTTAGGGAACACAATTCAGTCCATAACAATTTTAATTTGTATTTCTCTAATTACTGATAGGCTGAGAATCCTTTCATTTGTTTAACAGTTGCCTATGTTTCCTATTCTGTGAAGTCCAGAGAATATCTTTTGTCCATTTTTCTACTGTTTATCTTTTTCCTACTTATTTGTATTGTTTTTTAAATACAAGCAAATAATCTTTGGTCAGCTATATATGACACAAATAAGTTATTTCATACCTTCTAACTTTTTTAATGTTGTCTTTTGATAAATAGTGGCTCTCACTTTTAATGAAATCAAATTTATCTTTTAGCTTAGTGTCTTTTTGTTCTACTTAAAATGCCCTTCCCTAGTTTAATGCTACCCAGATATAGTATATTTTCTTCTGAAAGTTCTAGTGTATCTTTGTTTTATATTCAAGCCATTAATGCACTTACAATCGAGTTGTCTGTATTATCCAATTTCTTTGTTTTCTTATGAATAATTAAGTTTTCCAGGACCATTTTGGAATGAATGGATTTTTAAGGTGTGTCTGAGCTGTTCTTGACCATTCATATAATTTTCAGAATTGGCAATCCTGTAAAACCTCTTTAAGTATTTTTATTGTAATTGTATTGACTATATAAATTAAGTTGGGGAAAACTTACACCAATATGATGAGTCTTTTCAATCCATAAACAAGATGTACCTCTCCATTTATTTAAGACTTCTTTAATATCTTTCAATAAGGTTTCATTTTCTCCATAAATGTCTTGCACATTTTTATGTAGATTTATTCCTAGGTAGTTTTTTTTTCCATTTTAAATAATTTTTAAGCTCTCTCTTTGTTCCTGGATTATAGAAATCCAATAGATTTTTGCATCTTGAGCTTATATTTAGCCATCTTGCTAATATTGTTTTTTAGGAAGAGAGAGGATTTTCTTAGCAAAGAGGAATAAATGTAAAATCAAGTAAAAAGGTTATGGGTCAGCTCTGGTCAATAGAACTTTCCATGATAATGGAAATGTTCTTAGTGCTGTCAAAAACTACAGCCATTAGTCACATGTGTTTTTAAATTTTTAAATGTAAGTTCAATAAAATTAAAATTTCAGTTCCTAAGTCAAACTTGCCCACATTTCAAGTATTTAATAGCCACTTGTGACTAATGGACACTATACTGGACATTGTATCTCTAGACTATTAGACTGTGAAGCCATGGCGTCCCGGGATTTTATCTTTGTCAATGGCATAGTGAGATCTTTCATGTGACAGTTATTCTGTTATTAAAAAGAGAAGTTACTTAACCTAGTCATCCCTAACTTTTTGAAATAATCCAACATAGCTTTCACCATCCATGGATTTCTTGAATCATATTTATGTTTCTAAACTATTTCTTATATCAAGTGTTCACTTTGTAGCAAGTTCATTGTCCTAAAATGGCACATACCAAAGTATCAAGAGGTTCCCTTATTCCTGATAAGCTGTGATGGGATGAAGAAGACCTTGTTACCCTGCCTGTCTGATTTTTATTATAATCAGATGTTAATCTGTATCAGTCTCCATATTCAAAATTCACCTTCAAAATTATATGTTATTCACATGATGGTTGTCTTTATATCATTTAGCTAGAATCATGACCTTATAAATGCAGTTTTGGTCATTTTCTACTAAAACCTCTTACTTATCTGTGTGGAAAAACATCTCTTACTTGTTTGCCCTCGTATAAACTCTTCCTGTAATTTAATCCTCATGAGCTTTATTTCCCCTAATTTTAATTACTTAATATTTTGTAAAACATTTAAGAGATCACTGGTATGCTCTTTTTTTCAATCATCTATACATTTAAATAGTGGGTTGCAATAAAAAATAGTACTGGTAATCAGAAGACCAGAGTCCTAGTTTTACCTGTAAAAATGAACTATATGTGCATTTAAATAAGTTTTATGTAAGGTTATATAAGGTTTATCCTGATTCTAAAATTGTTCTGATTATTTAGAAAATTATGTTTGAAATATGACATTATTCAAAACCAATAGAGCTTTGAAATCTATTAAAAATCTACAAAGAATTCAACTATTTCACCTTTTTCCCTGATTTGATATTAAACTGTAATCCTTCATCTTTCACTTACAGCATGCTGTAGCTTCTGTTGACACAAAGACAAAATATAATGTCTAAATATTGTGTACTTGTGTTTTAAATGAATACTTTTGTTTAAAATTGTCTTTTACATAGATTCTTGATGCCCTTTTCACAACGTTTCCATTCCCCATGCTACTGCAATCAATCACTCATGATAGAAAATTATTCTCTTTTCTGTTTGCTAAAGCTCTTTTTAAAATACCAAGTTTCAAATGATCATCAATTCAAGAAACTTTGGGAAATGAACCTCATAATTTCCAGAATGAATATTTTGTTTCACTGGCTACCAGGACACCATCCTCTCCTAGATTTCTCCCCTCCTCACCCACCATTCCTTGGCAGTCTCCCTTGGTGATGCCTCCCATCCCTCAACGTCTTTTAGAATGCCCTAAGGCTCATTCCTGGCCCCCTTCACTCTCCATCTACCTTAACTACTCATGAGTTTTAATCTAGTCCCATTACTTTAATGGGAAGATGACTTATGATCCCCCAATTCGTACTTCTAGCCCTAAGCACTCACCTAACCTCCAGACTCCTAATTCCTATTTCCCACTAAATATCTCCAATCTATGCATAATAGACATTTCAAACTTAGCAAATAAAACTAAATATTTTGCTTTGATCCATCCATTACACTCCCGTTTTTCCTGGCTCCATAACTCATCCAGTTGCTCAGGCCAAAAATGTTAGATTCATCCTTAAACTCTCACTTTCCCACAATTCCTGTGTCCAGTCCATCAGAAATTCTTGCCAGTCTAACTTGAAAATACATCCTGAATGCACCTACCTCTCACCTTACTCTTGCCGTCTTTACTTACTCCAAGCCATCATTGCTTGCCTCATCTAATGCAATAGGCAGCCTCTTCCACAACCTCCTTGCTTCCTCCCCTCTTGCCCCAATCCTTAGAGTCTATAACCAATACAATAGCCAGAATAATCACAAAAAACCATGAATCATATCACATTATTTTCCAAAACCTGTTCCCATCACTTTAGAATAAAAATTAAACTTTTTACCTGTCCCACATGCTTTATTCAGTATTTCTTCTGCCCTACTCTCCAAGCTCGTTTACTACTACTATTATCTCACACACACATCCAGATTTTCTTTCTGCAGTGGCTTTCCCAACGTCAGGGCCTTTGCACTTGCTATTCCCTAAAACCTGGAAGATTTAAAAAATCTGTAAGATTCCTCCAAGCAAGATCTTAGAAAGTATTTACATTTCATTTTGTAGAGACATTTGGTAAAAGACATTTTTGCAAACGATAGATACATTTTACTTTGGCAGCTATTCACACATCTGGCAATTTCCAAGTTGGTTAAATAACAAATGTGAATTGATGAAACTAAAATAAAAGAACTGTAGTTGGTGAGACCTATGTGTTTTAAACCGTGAACTTTGAGGAATTGTAGACATGCAAACTCCACCATGGTTTCAGTGTTAATGTGTGAGAATTAGCTAAGGTATTTTCCAAATACTCATTACTCTCTAAAGAGCTTCTGAGCAGGAAATAAGAACAGGGCCTGTGGACCTGAATTTTATCTAGTACCACAGTTGATTCTGTTGCAGGTGGTTTTCAGTCAGCCCTTTGAGAGACACCAAGCTGGGGTATTTGCCCAGATATGATTACCAATGGTTATGCAAGTCACCAATGAGATACAATCGAGAATCAACAAATGACTGAAAAGACTGACAAAAGAAGAAGAGGATCCAGTAAGGAGCAGTAGAGATGCTATCCCAAGCACTCTTGGCTAGGAGTTTTACAAATCCATTCATATAAATGGATGATAGTTAACAGCCAAATGGCACTGCACATTTTTTTAAGTTGCTGAGTATTAAAGTGTATGGCTAAGCATCATAAGTTTTGTTAAATTATATTTTGGTTGCTATAAAATTAGGTGTACATTGTGTGTCATAGATGTAGGGATACAGATGTGTAAATATATGTCATTGTTTCAGTTCTTCAGCTGATACTTCATAATGTCTTTGCAACTTCTAAATGAAGGACCTCTTCAAATATAGTTTAGAAAGGAAAGATACCTGTTCATCCCTGTCCACCTCCCTTTCTTCATCCCCGCTCTTGTCCCTTCCCTTCTTTTTTTTTATATCTTTATTGGAGTATAACTGCTTTATAGTGTTGTGATCCCTTCCCTTCTTGAACAAATTAGTCCATTAAGTGAGGTAAAATAACACTTTGTCAGCATGGGGGAGGTGGGCATTCAAGGAACCACATGACATGGCATTGGGTCTCAGAGTCTGAGAAAAGGGAGAGGATGTCTTCATAAGGGACCCTGGAGTTGACTTCTGAAGTCTGATTCGTGTGAAAGGGCATCCACATGAGGAAGTGGCCTTGGCAACCACTCTGTACAGATTGTCCTAACCCGTGCCAGGTGGAGAAAATGTGTGGATGGGAAAGTGGCAGCTACAAGAATTTACTTAAATACAGGAAGATTGATCAAATAATTAAGGATATTAAGAATATGGTAATCAGTGTTATTTTAATATCTGTGGAGGGAGTTAAAATATGAAAAGGGCAAAAACTAGAATGAAAGGGTGTTGAAAGGGAATGGAGGATGTTAATGTGAGCACATGATTTTCAATATAGAGACATTATAGAAAAAAACATAGAATATATGTATGCATATGTTAATGAATGTGTTTGTGAATATGTGTAAATGGTTATGAATATGTGTTTTCATATGTGTGTATGTATATATGTACATAAATCCCCTAGCTCTGCCTATTGAGAGTACCTGGGACCACTGCTTCCCAAGAGCAATGAATACACCTAGTGTCCAGATCTTGGTTTCTAAATACAGCTCTCCAACTGAAGGAACTAAAGCTCTTTGGAGAAATGGCTGATTCTAGAACCACTACAGGGAAAATATAAGATGACCCTAGAACATATTATTGTTTCAAGAAGTAAGGGATCAGCCATAAAAAGAAGCGAAATTGAGTTATTTGTAGTGAGGTGGATGGACCTAGAGTCTGTCATACAGAGTGAAGTAAGTCAGAAAGAGAAAGACAAATACCGTATGCTAACACATATATATGGAATCTAAAAAAAAAAAATGTCATGAAGAACCTAGGGGTAAGATGGGAATAAAGACACAGACCTACTAGAGAATGGACTTAAGGATATGGGGAGGGGGAAGGATAAGCTGTGACAAAGTGAGAGAGTGGCATGGACATATATACACTAGCAAACGTAAAATAAATAGCTAGTGGGAAGCAGCCGCATAGCACAGGGAGATCAGTTCGGTGCTTTGTGACCTAGAGGGGTGGGATTGGGAGGGTGGGAAGGAGAGCGATGCAAGAGGGAAGAGATATGAGGATACGTGTATAACTGATTCACTTTGTTATAAAGCAGAAACTAACACACCATTGTAAAACAAGTATACTCCAATAAAGATGTTAAAAAAAAAGAAGGGAGATATCACACAATAAATGGGAAACATCAAAGGATATAGAAGCCAAACTGAAGGGGTTTCCACTGGACAAATCTTGAACAATCTCAGCCTCAAAATAAATAATGGCAGAAATGTATTATAGTCAATTGAATAAAATAGGAGTCTATGGGTTCATACTGATTTAAATAATTAAACTGAGTAAATTATGTTTGATGAAGAACAGGATATTTACATAATTACAAAGTGCCTTACCACAAAATTTATTAATAATGAAGGAGAAAAAAATAACTTTACAATGGAGAAGACTGGGTGATACACCTTAATCAAATGAGTAACATGATATTCCAGTAAGGTTACAAGTTAAAAGTTTGCCAAGATTGTTTGATAGGAAGCAGTGAGAAGAACAGAGCTTCACCACTGTGTTATTCCTGCCAATTACACATATCCTGAATAATCATGAGACAAATACAAACAGCTAAATCCTACAAAATAACTGATCCATATTCTTTAAAACTTTCTAGTTCATGAGATTCAAGGGAAGCCTGAGAAAATTTACCAGATTAAAAAACTAAAGAGACAGGACAGCTAGATGCAACATGTGACACTGGGCTGATCCTTTTATTATGAAGGACATGATGGGGATAATTGACAAAACTTGAAAGAAGGGGTCTGAGGATTAGTAGCTCTGTGGTCATGTGTCAGTGTTAATTTCCTTATTTTCATGATTATATTTGGATATATGTTTGTAGGAAATACTAGAGGATTTGGGGGAGACATTGCATTGTGTTAGCAACTACTCTCAAATGGTTTGGGAAATAAATTATTTTTATTGTCATTTCAATCTTTCTTTAATTTTCGAGATTGTTAAAAGAAGGCAAAAAAAGAGGAGTAACCCTCCTTTTCCTGGCGACTGCCATAGTTAAAAGCTCAGTTTACAATGGTGGTCAGTTTTTCAGTCTATTTGTGCTAATTTCTGTTACTAACAACATAGCATCTTATTTTCTATTTGAGGTTTTTGGATTTTTCTGAATTATGCTTTTGCTTTTTATTCTATCAAATGTCTATGAATTTGACAAAGTCCTCGGTATTAAAACAAAATCTGTAAGATTCATAAAAATAAAAATAAGTTCTTGGAGAAATTTATAAATTTCTACCTGCATTCAAATTGGAGTAAGTTGGCAAGAAATTTATAAGGGGAAAATACTCTAAGGAGCACTCCCATTCAGAAACTCAAAATGGTTGCACGTGTTTATCTTGTAAGAGGTCTGTGATGAAACAGCAGGATGAAGGCTATATGTCCAAACTTAAATGCAATCTTTTAAATCGCCTTTCATGTCAGGCCATGTAAGAACTGGGCAATTCAAGAAGTAAATTAGAACAATTCTTATTTTCAATAATTTCTTAGGTCAACACTTAGAATAATGAAAAACTTATCTTTAACTCCAAGAAATCTGGACAGTTATTAAAGCAAATGTGTTGTCCTACTGGCCTACACCTGGTTACAAACAGCAGTACGACTTCAGAAAACCCTGGACACTGAGTGGGCTTTCTAAATATAGATTTTTCTTTCTATAAAGGTGTTCTACAAGAATGCTATCTTTTGTGAAAATGTGGCCTTTATAAAGGGTACACTAAGGTCTGTGACTTTTAGACCTAGAAAAGATTTGAAATATTTTCTTAGCCTGGGAATCACAGTTTAGAGGCATAGAAAGAGAAACCCAATGAAATTAAATATTTTGCCCACCATCAAAAGGCAAACAAGTAATAACGACAGCACTCAAGCCTCTGTCTTCTAAATCCATTGAATGCAGCATAAATAGATTGCAATAACGGCTGATTTTCATTGTCCTCAACACTACATTTCTTCTGTGCCTTATCCCTCTTCTTTAAGGGATGACATTATCTGCAAACATTATCTATAACTATTTTTTTTAATTTTGCTGTTTTGTAAACTTTTTGTTTCTATGTTGAAAATGTGTAAGGACATTTACCTTCTTTCTTGAAACACCTTTGCCTGTATTTATCACATTTTATTGTTGAACTATTGTGTAGCAATAAGTACAAAAGCGCCTCTAGTAGAGGAGATAATATCAGAGGCAACAAGGTGTGTGTATGGGGGGCGGGGTTAGAGTTGACATACCTTAAGGGAGATGAGGAGAGAGGGAAGAGAATAGAAAGTTTATTTATTTGAAAAAATATGGCAAGTTAGAGAATTTTGGCTAAACTTTATACAATATAGCTTTCCTTAACTTAAATTCCGGGTTAACTTCCACTCTGTACATTGCCACAGACTAGGGAATAAACAAAGCAAAAAGATTTTTGGTACCACCATTTTGTGTTAATTTCATAAAGATTTCTACAAGACTTTTAAAAAATAAATTGAAAAACGAAAGTCTTGTCTTTAGCTTATTTTCCCTGCATGCTTGCACTTTAATAACTTGATAAATGACATTTAAACTCAATAGTTATGATTAATTCTGTCCCACAATTTTTAAAAGCACTGGGGATTGTGTGCGTGTGCATGTGCCCACCTTTACAACCAGTAAAATAAAGTTCTTGATCCAAAAATTATTATCACTTAGACTATTGAATAAAATCAGATATGATAGAGGGGCCAGCTGTTGGTAGGTTTAAAAGCCATCCTAGGTGATTAATTCATGCAGCAGTGTTGCACGTCTCTCTTTAGATGAAGCACTTAGAAGTATAACCAAGCATGGATCTAATTTCATATCTGAGATGTGTTTTATTTAGAGTTCTTTGGCAAGTGCTTGCTCTATGTGTTTTTATAGTCTTTGGTTGTGCTATAAAAATGTCAAAATTATGAATTAACAGATATGCAAAAGTGAAATCCTAGAAGATAGGATAAACATGAAGTCCTCTAATTATCACTCAAATAAGTTTGGTTGACACAGAACTGGGAATCAGATAAAGACATTAATAATTCATAATGCTGAAGTTAAAATCTTCTAGTTACAGTACAAAAGAAATCCTCATTTGTACCACAAGGTAATGAATTCAGTACTTTTCATTTGTTAAACATTTGCTTATTACCCTGCACCGTTCATATAAAACTGTTCCCAAATTTGGAGGGCAAACAGGAAAAACAGACACTCTCTACACTCAAGTTGTTTATACTGCAGTCAGTGAAATTTCTCTACTTTGAGATCTTTTAATTCCTCAGCTCATTGTAACATCTTCTTCAGATGAATTGTTTTTTATTTGTTAAAACCAATGTTTAGCACTTTAAATAGTTTCTTCAATGTTCCTGATAGTGAAATAGAGTCATCATGGTAATTTCCAATACTAATTATAGAGTTGATAGGAGAAATGCTCAAGATTGATAGTAAAGTGATTTCGATAATCTACAAAATGTCTTGAGGTTTCCCAGATAACAACTTGTCTCCCAGGCAAAAATGCGCTTATTATTTATATTCCAAGCTTATAAAAATGTTTGTACTTTAATCATATAGAGATTTTACAACATCTTTTCATTCATATTTTAAGATATTATGTTCAGTAGATTATCTCATTTAGAAACTATTGATTTATATATACATACTATGTAAATATTAGTATACATTTCTCAATGACTAGATTAGTGCTTTCTTAACTACCTAAATTTGTTTAATTCACATTGTTGTTCTTCAGCATTTCTTTTACTCACTGGAGCCTATCCTACTGACTTCAAAAAGCCTGAAAAATCTGAAAATCCCATTTAAAGTAACTGTATGGAAAATCTTTAAAATAACATATAATAATGAGAGAGAAGAAGTGTATTTAATATTGTGCTGAGATTATTCCATTAATAAAGAGATTAATTAATAATTCTAATATTCAGACATATAATAAAAATGAAAAACAATCATAATACTGAGCAATGACATTTTCAATAAAGGGAGATATTAAATATTGTACAGGAAACTAGAATCTGCAAAGCAGACAAGTTGGCAATGATTATACATATATTTAAAATATGTTGAAACAGTCATAGACAGTTTTTCTTTTTGGCTGAAAAGAGGCATATTGAAGTGTTTAAGCACTACTTCAACTGGAATAGATATTTAGACACTATACAGAAAACACATGTTTGCAGAAGAGCAGATATTAGCAGGTGTGTGAATGTGTGTGTCTTTTTTTGTGTGTGTGTGTGTGTGTGTGGTACACGGGCTTCTCACTGCTGTGGCCTCTCCCTTTGCGGAGCACAGGCTCCGGATGCGCAGGCTCAGCAGCCATGGCGCACGGACCCAGCTGCTCCACGGCATGTGGGATCTTCCCAAACCGGGGCACGAACCCGTGTCCCCTGCATCGGCAGGCGGACTCTCAACCACTGTGCCACCAGGGAAGCCCGTGTGTGTCTTTAATTAATGTATTTTCATTCACTCAAAAAGGACAAGAATACCAAATTTACTTTAAAGGTGGCATTGTGATATGTTAAAGTTCCATTCTTAGACTTTTGCTGCTGTTGCTGTTCCTTTAGTATTCACCAAAGAGTACCGTCCTGTCATTTATCCAAGTTAGAAATCTAGGAGCAATCCTAGGATTCTCTTATAGGGTCCACTACCTTCATGCTCCCCCCTGAATAAGTAACAAATTCTTGGCTCTCCTATATAGGAAAGCTCTCTCCAATGTACGCCTGCTCTGTCACTCTCCGGGTCCAGCATCTCTGCCTCAGCCTCCCATTGAAGTCACTTCTATTTCATTCTGTGCAGGGCCATTTTTAAACCTTCCTCAGTCCTAGGCAATTGCCCTTTTAGAAGCTTTACCCTAAATGTTATCAAATGCATTAAAATGTGCCCAAGTCACATATCCAATATAATTTATAGATAACTATATGAAAGCTGAGTAACATTGCTGTTGTAGTAATATTTGTTGAAAATATTAATTACACAAGTTTTCATCTCAATTTTGCAGATTTGTTTTCATATTCTGGAGCCATTTTTTTCAGGTTCCAAACAATTTTCTAAGTCCTTCTCAAACTCCTAGTCCCTAGTGAGTGTGCTTTTACTGTCACAGGGTTGAACAGCCCAGACAGCAAGATGTCTGAAGATGAAGAACATCACAGGGATGAGTAAATCAGATACGTGGAAGTTGGAATGCAAAGTGTTTATAGAAAAAAATATACAAATCAAGGAAGAAATTGCAGTGTCAATTAATATGATGTATATCAGATGATAGTATTAAAAAGCCAGGTGAAAAGAAAATAACTTAATAATGTACATATTTGTCTGATTGTTTACTAGTGATATACTGCTCAGTGTAAGGTGAGAACCTCAGATATTATCTTCTGGAAAAAAACCCTTTAAGCCCTAACAGTTTCAGTTTATAAATTTCCTCTCTAATAAATGAGGAATAAAATAATTTACAATAAATTAATTATTTCCTCTTCTGAAGGTACCAATACCACAAATTCAGTCAGAAGATGGATCAAGTTTTTCATACATTTCTCTCATTTCACATTTTTTAAATAAATGAGACTATATTTTGTCTAATGACTACCAGAACAACTATCTGGAAACTGTGACTTCATTATATGTGAGAGAGTATTTTAGGAGATATAGATGTATATTTAGATGGAGATATAAATACATAGCATATATACACAATATTTAATCAGACACAGGAAATGTAGGATAGCTCCAGAGTGGTACACCCTATGTTCTGAGCTGCTCCGAAATGCAGTTGCTTTTTTTTTTTTTTAACATCTTTATTGGAGTATACTTGCTTTACAATGGTGTGTTAGTTTCTGCTTTATAACAAAGTGAATCAGTTATACATATACACATGTTCCCATATCACTTCCCTCTTGCGTCTCCCTCCCTCCCACCCTCCCTATCCCACCCCTCTAGGTGGTCACAAAGCACCCAGCTGATCTCCCTGTGCTATGTGGCTGCTTCCCACTAGCTATCTGTTCTAATAGGAGTTCTCTGGGCACAAAGGGCACTATTTTCTGTAATGAGATTAGAAGAAAGGATTTGCTAATAATTGCTTCTATAGCAACTAAAAATCTTGGAATCCCACCTTTCAGCATTTTGAAAATCTTAAAGGGGATGTTGTCAGTAACAAAAAAATTGAAGACTGATTATGTATTTAAATTAATGATTCTTTAAATTCATCTGCCCTTTCATCTTTTAAATTGATTCATGCTTCTCAGAAAATAAAATATGCTAATCCATATATCATTTTTCCACTGCGTAGGGCAACTATATCTAAAAACAAAAATACTATCATTTTACTTTCCTTTACTCTATTCCTCCACAACTTGTGTTGTACTTTCATATTTTCTTTTCATTCTGCTAGTGAGATATATATACATATATGTATGTATACATATATGTATATATACACATAATATTTAGATTTTAGATATTTGCATTATGCAGGGCAATCCATAAAATGGATAGATGCTTCATTTTAATACCATTGAATACAATTTTCATAATTTTATACTTTAATTATTTTTGGAAGCACAAACCAGAAAGGGTAAAGCAAACTTGAAATGGAAAAAGATGACCAAGCTGACATTTTGCATTTCAGACTTTATATTTGGACTACTCAGTGGGACAGATTATAATAACAAAATTTTGCTTTTGCAGGGAGGTCAATCTTTGCTTCTGCATTGCCTCATCTCTTTTAATCCCATCTAGTTTATTTTTCATCTCAGAAACTATATTTTTCATCTCTAGGAACTCAATTTGGGTTATTTTTATATCCTCTATATGTCTATTTAAGATGTTGATGCTTTCCTTTAAACTTTTTGAACCTATGAAAATTAGTTATAATAACTGTTTGAATGTCTTTGTTTACTGATTGTACCATTTTTCAGTCTGTTTTCATTAATTAATTTTTCTCCTTGTTATGGGTTATATTTTCCTTCATCTTTGCATCCCTAGTAATTCTAGATTGCATGTCAGATATTGTGAATTTTACTTTACTGGTTGCAGAGCGTATTTGTATTTTTTAAAAATATTTGTAACTTTGCTCAAAGAGGTAGTTAAGAAATAGTTTGATCATTTTGAGGCTTCCTTGTAAGCCTTATTAGGCTGCAAGTGAAACAATTTAGTCTAGGGCTAATTTGGTCCCACTACTAAGCCTATACCCATTGAATACTCTGTGTATTGAATACTCTAGTTGATGCTGCATGTATTAAATTATATCAAAACATATTTGTATAATCTTAAAGCAATAAATGCAACACATAAAAATATAAAAAAAATAAAAATTAACTTTTATTAAATAAAACAAAAATGTTTTCTTCTAGTAATTGTAGTATTTTAATATATTTAAATACTGCATCCCTATGAAATTCATTTTGTTAATAAATATGAAAAGAGAATCCACCTTTATTTTTCACAGGTGACCAGGGACTTGTTCAAACACCAACATTTAACTGTATTACACAAAACATTATGCCACTGTTTTTTATGGGTTATCATTATAATTAAAGCTTTATACAACCGTTGTCTTGTGCTGTTTGTTGTTCAATGTCTAAAAGTATTGTTTAATATATATATATATATATATATATATATATATATATATATATATATATATATATATATATATATTTACTTTTAGCAGTTTAAGCCAGGAGACTAAATCCAGTTCCTATTACTCCATCCTGTCCAGAAGCACAGTTCTTAAGTGAAATTTAATACCAAAGAAACAGTTCCAAATTTTACAACGGATCTATCACTGGTTGTTAGCATATCTTCCCACACCCAAGACACCAAGATACCTTCTACTCACTGTTAAAGCTTTATGATGAGTAAAACTTCCACCACTGTGCTTCCTTAGCATGTGAGTATATTTTTAATTTACTGGTTATATATATTCTCTAATTATCCATTATTTTGTCCTTCTTTTTGATTAGATATTGATATCCACATTTTTTTTTCTAATAGCTCACAGAAATTTCTCTCATTAACAACACCAATAGAAATAACAATAAAAATCGCCTTGGGGGACCAAATTTATATCACATTATCAAGTTTTTATTTTGCTCCCATAAAACTTCTGCAAAATACAACCACTCTCTATCATCAGTATCATTAGAACAAAACCAAGTCATTCTAATCTCAAAAGCACAATATTTTATTTAACTTAATAAATTTCACATTATAAAAATTTTCTCATAGCATCATCCTTAATTCCTCAGTATTCACTAATATTGGGGGATTTTTCTTTCAGTTATTTGAGACTAAGGAAGATTTTATTCATCTCTACAACCTGGTATATATATGTACAATGTTTGTCAAAAGTGGATATTCAAAAAAATTCTTGACTAAATTACGGTAATTCATGTGATCAGTTCTGCAGTTCTTAAAACTTTAAATTACTTGTTAATTCTAAGAGAAAGTCAGATACTTTTTAGAAGGATTTCCAAACCATGCTAAAGTGTCAGCCTTCATTTCCTTCTCTGAGGGAAACAGGAGAGAGATAGATGGTTTTAAAGTTCTCCAAGCTTCTGTGTCCTTTATACATCCACAATTTTAATCCTTATCATTTTCAAGATTTGCTAAATTATTTGAGGTGATCCATTCTCTTATTAAAGTTACATATTTTATGTCACATACTGAGCATATTAAGAAATAACTTACTGATAAGTGACAATGCCCATAACATCAGGTTAATCTGATTTCCATGAAATGAGCTATAACTTCAAGAATATTAATTCATCTAATAAGGGTGATGATTTACCTAATGTTGCCTAAACTATTTCTCTTGATTATTTAAGAGAGTTTTCCTAGGGGAAAATAGTTGGGAAGTCTATAGAAAAAAAATACAACCATGATTAATTTAATTCCAGTCTAAAGGACTCCATATATAATGTATTTGAGAAAACCAAGTCACTATTATAGATTCCGATAAATGGTTGTATATATGAGATATTTTTAATGTAACCCAAATTATAAGAAATAGTTTTTTGGTATAGAAGCAACCACTCTTTTACCTAAAGGAAAATATAAAATCTGATTTCATTGAAAATTTGCCTCATTGCCCTCTGTTAGTTTGTGCCTGCCCCATCCTTAGGGGCCCAGTTAAGGACTATTCTATCATCCATACATCAGAAGAGAATGTCTGTGTTCTATGTTGATAGTCAGTCTAAACAAATATTTATACAGTTGAGATCAGAGATATAAAATGTCAGTTCCAAATCCACCCGTGATGGCACATATACCAGACAGATGACAAAGGTTATAAAGGCCTGTGAAATACTTGAATCATATTTTGCAACCCTTGAAAGAATTCAAGTTGGAGATTAGCAGAAACCAGGCTCAGTTCTGTCCATAATCCCCTTTGTCTGTCTTCTAGCCAACAATAGGAAAACCTGAAGCCAAGCTGACAAATAGAGTGTGAAGGGCCTTCTACTGCATTTAAGAAAAAACTGAGACTTGCTATAGGTAGAAATTATCTTTTCTATTACTATTATTGTTGATGTTGTTGTTATTCATAGAAATAATGGGAAAAAAACCCTAAATAACATTATTCTGCTGGATTCTTTACTATATGCAACACAATAAATTAACTCGCTTCATATTACACTGGGCATATAACATGAAAACATGTGCAGAGAACAGAAATCAGTATCTGTACAGACAAATGCCCCTGTGATAGAGAAATCTATTATTTTAAGTTCAGACAATTAGATCTATTAAGGTGTAAGAGTGTTTCAGTACAGTCCTGCTAAAAGTAAACCTTAAAAGTAAATCGAAAAAAAAAAGGAAAACTGATGCCAGTTAGATACTAAATATAAGATTATGCTATGTATATGGGACAGGATAGAACTCTGAATGCACTCACATGTAGGGAAAGCAATATTAGTGACAAATCAACTAATGTCCTTATTGAGCATAGACGTTCCAAGAAGGGTGAAGAGTACTGTATATTAGATGTAAGACTCATAATATTCAAGTTAGTTGTAAAAGAAACAAGGTAAATGCTTTCAGTCAATAGGATAGGCTGAACTGATATTGAGAATCCTTTCTTCCAACCTGAACACACAGTTTGTTATACTTTTGTTTTCTTTTATATGTTGCTTTTACATGTAGCAACACATAAAAAGAAAATGAACAAGCTTACAAAAAATGGGGTATCCCCAGTCTCAGAATTTAAGGAGAAAAAACAAATTCAACATTAGAATAGTGAGGAGGAGTTGAAACCAAGAAATTCAAGGGGGCCCTGGAAATAATAAGCCTTGTTTTTGAGGGCTGGCTTTAAATATCTGTTGTCTTATCAGAAAACAGGTAGATGCTGTTGTCTTATCAGAAAACAGGTAGATGCTGGAAAACAATAGAATAATATCTTCAAAGTACTGAGCACATATAGCTGTCCAAATTAAAATTCTACACCTCATTTTAAAAAACTACTCAAGAAGAAGACGTAAAGAAATTTTCATTCATAGACAAAGAGGAATTACCACCCACAAACTGTAACAACAACAACAACAAATGACTAAAGCAGTAGCAGCAGCTATTGGAATTGTCTGAAGGCATTAAAAAATATTCTGATGCCTGAAGCCAATACTTGGAGATTTTTTTTTTTTAACCAAAGTGATCTAGGCGGTGTTTCAATAATGGGAGCTTTAAAAAGTTCTCACATAATTCTCATGTGTTTTAGGCAAGATTGGAGACCATTGTACAAAGAATGTTCTTCAGTAAGAAAGAAAATAAGCATATAAAGAAGTAGGAAGGTGCACTGAACAGTGACCAGCAAAGAAATTTGTAATGTTGGAATGAATATGAATAACGGTTGAGTGTAAAAAATAATAGCCAATGGGGGTGTGTACAAAGTAAAACTAAAACACTAGATAATATACTGAAATACTGGAGATCAGATTTAAAATTTGAGGGGTCCATGAACCGCTTAGGAGGAAGATGAGATAATTAGTTTTAGACTTTTTCAAGTTAGACATATATGTCAAATTTTTCAGAAAACAATAAAAATGAAGACTTCATATATGATTCATAAAAAGGTAGACCATAAAAAGAGAATGAAAAATGTGTTTAAACGAAGTTAGTACCGGGAGGGATAAAACATGGAAAAATAAAGGAGAAATAGATCAATAATCACAATACATTTGATCACAGAGATAATAAAAATAAATTTTAAAATTCCATTTTATGCTGCTTACAAAAGACATATATAAACTATTTTTAAGATGCAATGCAATACTTCACTCGAAGTAATTAATTATATACATGATAAATGATTTTTAAGATTACATATTTGGCATGATGACATGTATATAAATTTTTAAAACTCAAAGCAGTCATGTGTTTTTCATGGATTCATTTGCATATAGTAAAAAGTTCAAGCATGGATTCAAAGTATTTATATTCAATTCATGATACCAGTTATCTAAGAAGAGGAAAAATGGGACTGAAATGAGAATAGAGAGGAGAGAAAAGAAATGTGTGTGTATCTGTGTGTTTGTGTGTGTGTGTGTGAACACATGTACAACAAATATGTGCTTCTTTCACAGCATGATTCACTCTATTCCATCACGATATTAATAAGATTTCATACAATATGGGCATCTCTGCAGAAATTAAAATTGTCACATGCTTATGTGTATTGGACAATGAGCTCACCTTACTATTTCCATCCATTCTTCAATTAAAATCTAGAAATGTGAATGGGCTGTTAGAATTTAGTTAGTGAGCCAATTATCTTTACAGAACATGCTAGTTATGCACAGCTTTTCCTTGGCTTAACTATGTTTTAAAATAGCAGGCATTCATTTTATGTCTTTAATTGATGGCTATCACACACAATTAGTTTGAAATTTCTTATCAATATGCTTGAAATATATTTGGTTGAATCATTGGAGTAATCTTTTTTGAACTTACCCAAAAGTATGTGTTTAGACTTCCTAAACACAGTGGCACATTTCCAAATACAAAGTAGTTGCATTAGAATTATTCCTAATATGAAGTCATTCATTATTTGTGGCAACAAATTTTCTCTTGAAAACTTAGCTTCCAGATGGAAGAAAAATAAGGGTAGAAATGTATTTAAAGGCAAATTTGAAGATGAGAAATCAAAATTCACATTCCATAGTGAAAGAAAAAGGGTTAGTAATTACAGAGAGAAAGGCAAATACAATGCAAAAATTATTGGAACATATTTTGCTCAATTACAAACAAACTTACGTGGTAAGTTGTAGCTTCCATTATTGCACCAATTTGTAGCATATTTTAATATTTTCATTTTGAAAGGAAAATTTTAAAAAGTCATCTATTGTTTTTTTTAGAAAGTATCTAGAGTGGTTGAAGTGAAATAACTTTCAGAAAATGTGTTAAAATGAGGCTACAAAAGACTTAGGAGGACATAAGCTTGGTTCTTATTGTTGACAGTTTGCAAATCAGCAAACTGGGGATACACATTATTTCCAATTTAAAATGAATGATGATTCTATATACATATATATGCATCTTATCATATTGATTATAAACCAAGTAAAATCTCATGAAATCTAAGTATGTTTGAAAAACTTAAACCTATTTTTATGTTTTTCCAAACACTAGAAAATGAAAGCAATTTCTGTTGTTTGTCATTTTCTTTTGGACTCTCTTGGCTTCCTGAAAATGATTATGTCAAGATATTGGAGAAATATTCATAGGAAGCAACAGAGGCCATGAGAATAGAGACCTACACTGCTTCCTCATTAGAAAAAATAAGATAAAAATTCCTGTCTATCCATTTCAACTTACACTCAGGGATGCTTATAATATAGAATTTGAAAGTTGAATACATACTAGTTGTCAAGTAGTCAGCCCCGTTGATTATTCATGCATTCCCTCCTAAGTATGTTGTTCTTAGAATTCAGAGGGGTCTTTTAATCACACCCCCCATCTTGACCACTCACATCTCCAGATTTTCCTACTTCACGGCATACTGGTGTTTAACTTATTAAACAAATATTTGTTGAACACTTACTATGCATGCTAAGAAAAGGGGATCAAAGATGAATGAATATTCATTTGTCTTTAAGGAGACACAGTCTACTGGAGAGAGGCAGAACTGTGAGCAGATGACTGCATAAAGAGGCAAAGTCAAGTCTTATTTATTCAGAGGAAGAAGTCCCCGTGATCAAGCAACAAGTAAAATCATTTCAGTGTGCAAGACATGGATTTGTGATTGAAAATGCACAAGCATATTTATTATCCATCATAGATGATCACCTATTATAATCAGTGAGATTTCTTAATGGCACAGCATCTAGAGGAGGACGTCATGCATGAGCCTGTCATATTCAGAAAGTAAGGAAGTGGCACAGTGGGAACAATTCAGGCAAGTAAATAAACATGACAGTAGATTTAAAATCTACTTTAACTGTTCTTACTATTATTAATCTATTTGGGCAAGTAGTAGTTTTCATTGATGTTAGCATTTTTTCATCCACGACTTGAAATCAGACATTAAATATTAATATTATAAAAACGTTACAAATCGAATTTATTCACAAATTTATAAAAATAGATCAGCACCAGAGACCTATTTATTGGAAACAAAGTAGGTAGAACAATGAAACTCATTTATAGTTCCTCCTCAACCAAAGTGGACAGAAGTTATATATGTAGAGGTCAATCCTGGGCCAGAGGCTATTTAATATTTTCATCAAGTCTAGGATGATAGAAAAGCATGTGGATTTAGTCATTTACAGTTCTCTTTAGTTGATAAGACTGATTAATACATTGTCAAGATCAAAATTCAAAATGACCGTAATATGACCTTGACAAATTGGAGAAGTGGTTTAAAACAATGCAATTTGGGGCTTCCCTGGTGGCGCAGTGGTTGAGAGTCCGCCTGCTGATGCAGGGGACGTGGGTTCGTGCCCCTGACCGGGGGGATCCCACATGCCGCGGAGCGGCTGTGCCCGTGAGCCATGGCCGCTGGGCCTGCGCGTCCAGAGCCTGTGCTCCGCAACGGGAGAGGCCACAACAGTGAGAGGCCCGTGTAATGCAAAAAAAAAAAAAAACAAAAACAAAAACAAAAAACAATGCAATTTAATAAGTGTAAGGGTCAGATATGGGCTTTAAAGGGATTGAGAAGGAAATGGAAATTATAATAATGTAGGTGATACCATGCCAGTGAGAATGCATTTGTGTGTGTAATATAATATGTAACAAATAATATTGAGTATGACTTGAGTCAAGAATATAGCAATAGCTTTTATTTTTTTTCTCTCTCTCACCATGGCATAGTGCTTACTCACTCACAAATATTTCTAATACATTTCATCAAAATTACATCATTAAATCCTGTATCCCTGCCGATAAAATTAAAAGTAATTCTAAGATATATAAATGAAGAGAAGGGTATAAAGGTACAAATAAGTGGGTGAATATTAATGAAATTACTTTGTATTGTGCTTTACAAATACGATTTATGCATTTATCTTGTTACTAACACATTCATTCATTCATTCATTCAGCAATCATTACATATTTATAGAACTTCTACTATGTCCCAGGCACTGCATTAGGTGCTGGTAATACAAGGTGTGGAAAAGCAAGCATTGTCCATATTTCTTAGAGCCTGCAGTCTAAAGAATAATTACTAATTGTAGTAAATATAGACAGGGTACTATGGGCCATGGGACAGGGAACCTTTCTCACCTGGAAGGATGAGGAAAGGCATCCCTTGTGAAATGTCTTCTTAACTGAAGTATGACGTAGGTAGCCTAAGGGGACAAGGGAGTAAAGGAGTAAGTATTTCTTGCAAAGGGGAAAGCAAGTGTTAAGAATTTGAGCTTCAAAAAAGGAATGCTTCACGTTGATATTACAGTCTCAACAAATACAATTAAATTTCTGGTTGTTAATACATTGCATAAAAGTGGAGGAGTGGATTTCTGCCAAAATTAGGGCATATAGTTAGGATTAGAAATGTGCTCTGTGATATCAGTGACTTTAACATTGCAGTGAGACTGGGAGAAAAAAACGTACAAAGAGGCTACCCTCTGGACCCAATGACACTGATGTACATCAAGGCTTTTGCTGAAGTAGAAAACCTGCTATTGATATTGAGATGCTCTTGAATGAAACAATGACTTCAAATAAGAGTTCCAAACTGAAACTCAGAAAGACCACCAATCTGACATGACTTAAATTTGAACTGCTTCTCAGATGGCAATTTATACTTTGGGGTAAATGGAAACTGGGCTTGGTTTCACTAATGATATCAATGACATTTTGCTATTAAATTTGGTTTAATATTTTCATTTTACAAATCCCTAACTTCAAAAACTCTCTAAGGGAAAGTAAGGGGAAAAGGATAGGACTAACTTGTTTAGTTACATTACCTTGAATTTTACATTTAAATTGAGCTGCGCTATCTCCACCAATGCTTGACTAGAAGCCTGCACAGTGAGTAGTTGTAATGGAGGAGATTGGCTCATTTTAATGGCCACATCTGATGGATCTCAAAGAAATTCAGGTAAAACAACTCTCTGCATAGTTCATAGTCAATTATTTATACTTACAGAAAAATGCCAAAGCCTAGAAAACTTTAAATGGTGGATAATCAGCAACATTCACATTTTTCCTTGAGGTTTTCAGGATTGTACAAACACATTTAGGCTTTGAAAGACACGTTTTGGAACTTTACTGGAGGTATTCTAAGAAATACCTTCATGTTAAAACAGTCTGCAGATATTTTAGGAATAACTAGTATCTCTCCGTAAATAATTCATGCCTTAATTAATTATTATCATTGTTAGAAATTAATACTGAAGTATTTCAGAAAAAGATGACATATTAAGAATGTGACACTGCTTCCATGTCATATAAGAGCATGAGGATATCTCTATTATGAAACTTACTGCATTTTGCTACAACAATTTTGTCTATCTTCTCTTCCAGATTACAAGCTTCTTAAAAAATAGACTGTGCACAGATCTAACTTTCTGGCCTACATTTGCAGCACTGGAGACTACTATTGAAATATTAATTCAAAGGATATTTTAGAAAACATTATAGACAGAACTCTACCATAAAAGAGCATATATAAATATAGCATATTTTCTGATGTTATTGAATCATCTTAAATATTGGTTAATGCAAATTTCAATCTCTAAGGCACTTCTACAACATACCTGAAAAATGATCGTCCTCTTGTACTTGAATGTCCTCACTGAGAAAGAAATTGCCAACTCAAAATAAGTTTATTTCATTTTTAGGAAGCTCTAATTGTTAGAAAACTCACTCTTAAAATAAGTTAAAATCTCTATTCCTCAACTTCTATGCATTTTCTTGGTTTTTAAATTAGGGGCAACTTGATCTTTTTTTGATTTGACAGCTCTAACATAGCTAAAGCTGGCGTTCAGGTCCTTTGCCCACTTACCTACTCTTCATAATTATTTTATTAAAAGAAATATATTGTGGTATAATATAAAAAATATACTAACTTGAATGTCCACTTTAATGAATTTTGACAAATGTAAATATTTTGTAACTCTGTTTCCATCAAGGTAGACAATTTTCCTATTACCCCCCTTTGCAGTTTTCCCTTTCCTCTTTGCAGTCACTCTCTACTCCATATTTGATACAGGCAACTGCTGATATGTTTTCTGTCGCCATAGATTCATTTTTCCTTTTCTAGAAAGTCATATAAACAGAAACATAAAGTACATACTCTTGTGTGTCTAGCTTTTTTCTCAGCATAGTGTTTCTGAGATTCATCCTTGTTGCATTCCTCATAATTCTATCCTTCTACTGCTGTATGATATGACATTGTATGGATATACCACAACTGGTTCACCCATATAAATCTTGTTGGAGATTTTCTGATGATGGCCATTCTGACCGGTGTGAGGTGATACCTCAACGTAGTTTTGATTTGCATTTCTCTAATGATTAGTGATGTTGAGCATCCTTTCATGTGTTTGCTGGCAATCTGTATATCTTCTTTGGGGAAATGTCTATTTAGGTCTTTTGCCCATTTTTAGATTGGGTTGTTTGTTTCTTTGATATGGAGCTGCGTGAGCTGCTTCTAAATTTGGGAGATAAATCCTTTGTCAGTTGCTTCATTTGCAAATATTTTCTCCCATTCTGAGGGTTGTCTTTTCGTCTTGTTTATGGTTTCCTTTGCTGTGCAAAAGCTTTTAAGTTTCATTAGGTCCCATTTGTTTATTTTTGTTTTTATTTCTCTAGGAGGTGGGCCCAAAAGGATCTTGCTGTGATTTATGTCATAGAGTGTTCTGCATAGGTTTTCCTCTAGGAGTTTGATAGTGTCTGGCTTTACATTTAGGACTTTAATCCATTTTGAGTTTATTTTTGTGTATGGTGTCAGGGAGTGTTCTAATTGCATACTTTTACATGTACCTGTCCAGTTTTCCCAGCACCACTTATTGAAGAGGCTGTCTTTTCTCCACTGTATATTCTTGCCTCCTTTATCAAAGATAAGGTGACCATATGTGTGTGGGGTTATCTCTGGGCTTTCTATCCTGTTCCATTGATCTATATTTCTGTTTTTGTGCCAGTATCGTATAAATGCTGGAGAGGGTGTGGAGAAAAGGGAACCCTATTGCACTGTTGGAGGGGATGTAAATTGATACAGCCACCATGGAGAACTGTATGGAGGTTCCTTGAAAAACTAAAAATAGAACTACCATACGACCCCGCAATCCCAGTACTGGGCCTATACCCTGAGAAAACCATAATTCAAAAAGAGTCATGTACCAAAATGTTCACTGCAGCTCTATTTACAACAGCCAGGACATGGAAGCAACCTAAGTGTCCATCATCGGATGAATGGATAAAGAAGATGTGGCACATATATACAATGGAATATTACTCGGCCATAAAAAGAAACAAAATTGATGTATTTGTAATGAGGTGGATGGACCTAGAGTCTGTCATACAGAGTGAAGTAAGTCAGAAAGAGAAAAACAAATACCGTATGCTAACACATATATATGGAATCTAAGGGAAAAAAAGGTCATGAACAACCTAGGGGTAACACGGGAATAAAGACACAGACCTACTAGAGAATGGACTTGAGGATATGGGGAGAGGGAAGGGTAAGCTGTGACAAAGTGAGAGAGTGACATGGACATATATACACTACCAAACGTTAAATAGATAGCTAGTGGGAAGCAGCCGCATAGCACAGGAAAATCAGCTCGGTGCTTTGTGACCACCTAGAGGGGTGGGATAGGGAGGGTGGGAGGGAGGGAGACGCAAGAGGGATGAGATATGGGCACATATGTATATGTATAACTGATTCACTTTGTTATAAAGCAGAAACTAACACACCACTGTAAAGCAATTATACTCCAATAAAGATGTTTAAAAAAAAATCTTGGATATTTTGGTCATATCCAGCTTTACCTATTATGAATAATGGTGTTACACATTTTTGTGAACAAATTTGTGTGACCTAAGACTTCATATCTCTTGGATAAGTATGAACTATTAGGTAATTGCTTGGTCATATGTAAATGTATATTTAACTTTAAAGCTTTCATGCTACAAGCCCATTAACAATGTATTCATGATTCTCTAGGTCCACACCAAAACTTGATATTAACAGTTTTTTAAATTTTAGACATTATAGTGGTATGTAGTGGTATCTCATCATAATTATAATTTGTACGTCTTTGATGGAGCAATCTCTAAATATATATAAATTATATATACTTAATATATATGTTGTATACAATATATGTAAATATTTTAATTAATTTTTTTGGAGTATAGTTGATTTACAATGTTGTGTTAGTTTCTGCTGTACAGCAAAGTGAGTCTGTTATACATATACATATATCCACTCTTTTTTAGTTTCTATTCCCATATAGGTCATTACAGAGTACTGAATAGAGTTCCCTGTGCTATACAGTAGGTTCTTATTAGTTATCTATTTTATATGTAATAGTGTGTATATATATATATATATATATATATATATATATATATATATATATATAATGTAATTAGGCACTTAAAAATAAAAGGAAGACATGCAAATAGCCAATAGGCATATATTCATGGATACATATACTTTATATTTATATATATAACATATCCATAAATATATTTTTGCCATTTTCTCCCATTGGATTGTCTTTTTATTTTTGAAGTGTAAAAATTCTTTCATCTGTATCTAAGTTCTTTGCCAGATATTGATATTGCAAACATTTTCCAAGTTTGATCTTTCCTGTTGATTTTCTTAATTTTGATTTTTATTCAGCAGAAAGTTCCCTTTCCTCTGTGGCTGTCACTGCCTTGTCAGGGTTGGGTTCTGATCCCTAGTCGTTGGAGCAGAGGCCCTCAGTTCTGTTTCTTAGCTGTGTTTCTGATCTGCGGTGTGAGGTCGGGAGGACTGGCGCACCCCCACTGGGATAGAAGCCGTTGAGTATTCCTCCTCTGGAGGTGTCCACCTGTGGGTGTGCTCTGTTTTGTCTCCTTTCCGCCCATTGTGTAGCTTACAAAGTACAGTGCTGTTGGTACTGCTCTCAGTCCCACCTTAACCATGGTTATGGCGGCAACTGGCCCTGGTGACTCAGGCATCATTTTCACCAGGCCACTGGCCCAGATCCACTGAGGTCAGGTCCCAGGACTGCAGTAATTATGTACCTGGACCCACTATGTGAGATACGGAGGCAGCTCAGACTCTGGCCTGGCCAAACCCCGACGTATATGTGCCCACAAAACCTACAGCTGCTAAAGCCAGACCTGTCTCAGCTGCAGGAGCACTTGTCCATTGGGATGTTCCCAGGTGCTGAATTTAGGAAGCCATCAGAGGAAGTGTCATGCCATGATTTGCACAGCCATGAGGAGAGATTTCAGCTCTTCTTCCTTAGTTGCATGTCCCCTGGAACTCAGCTGTGGTTTCAGCCCCATCTCTGCATGTGGGCCACCCACTGGCGTCTGCTCCCAAGGCTGCTGGAGCACATGAGCTTGTCAGGCAGGAGGATGTAGAAGCGGCAATCAGGGCAGGCAGGCTGCCCAGGTGAGAGGGTGCTCGGTGGCTATGGGATGTACGAGCCTGTCAGGCAGGAGGGAGTCAAGGTGGCAAGCTGGGCAAATGGGCCACCCAAGCAGGAGAGTGCTGAGGTGATGATGGCTGGGGGCCCGTGAGCCACTCTGGCAGGAGCCCTTCCTAGTGCCTGTGGAGGCAGGGGCCAGTGCGTGAGGAGAGAGGCTGCAATGGGGGCCCCACCCTTTGTGCATCATGCAGCAGTGGCACTTTGCTTCTCTGCTGGTCTGGGCTTCCTCCAGGAGCATTCCTTGTTGTGGAGCTCCTCACTCCTATCCCCTTGAGCTGTCCCCTCACGGCCAACATCATTCCCCTTCCTGGGTCTGCTCTTCAAACCCCACATTCCAACACTCAGCCCCCGTGTGCACCAGTGGTCCCCAGTGGCTGGGGCATGCAGAGCTGTGGCCAGACCACTTGTGTAGGCCTCACTCTCTCCTGCCTGCCACAGACTGGTTGCTGCACTGTTCTCTGAGCCACCAAATTTCTCCTTCTGCCCCAGCTTCTCTCCCCGCTGCTTCCCCAGATGGGGGAACCTCTTCTCACCTTCAGCTCCGCTCCCCCGCCCAGGGTCACAAGTCACGTCCCACTTCATCTGCTCTTCCTTTTCCCTTCTTCTTTCTTTCGTCCTACCTGCTTATGTGGGGATCTTTCTTGTCCTTTTAGGTGCCTGAGGTCCTCTGCTAGTGTTTATCAGGTGCTCTGGGAGAATTGTTCCATTTGTAGATGTATTCTTGATGCATTTGTGGGGAGATATGAACTCCACATCTTCCTACTCCTCCGTCTTCTTGACTGACTAATCAGCAGTTTGAGTTTTAAAAGGCCACTTTTTCCCCTTTTTTAACATTGGTTTCAAGTTCTACCTAATTTAGCTAATTAGGCTCAGGTCATTGTGGTCTGTATTTACATTTCTGATTTGTACCGATTTGCAAGACAAAGACAGTTGCTTTTAATTCCCCAAAGAACTGGCCTGTCACCTAAATAATATTAAAAGATTGATTTGCCCAACTACGTTTTCTTTAACTTGCTTTTCTGTATCAGTGAGAAGATTTCCAACTAGACTGAAATTTCAGAATTCTATAGTCTAGAACTTTATGGTTTAATTGATCATACCTTCTAAACTTGCATAAGGCATTCAACAAAGACCCTCTTTCTGAGTGCACAGGTTAGACCCAGAGTAAAGTCTCCATTATTTATTTTTATTATCCCTTAAATATTAGCTGTCAGTTCTTACTTTATATTGTATAGGCTCAGGTAATCCCACTGGTTTCCTTTAGTATGTTTAATTAATATTTCCTTCATATGCCGTTTTATAATATCAGGCAGGGGAAGAATTCCCCAGTGAAACATGTCTATCCCACACAATATAATTAGGCAAAAGAGAGGTAATTATCTTGCACAATGCCCATTTAAACATAACAATTTTTATAAAGACTCTGGGGTCCCCAGAGAGTGGTTGAACCAAGGGACTCAGGCACTTTTGTCAATCTTTTAACTTGATTAATTGGTCAAACTTTTGCCCCAAGTAATTGTTGGTCAGGTATCTCGGTGTAATTTTACGTGTATAAAATTTACATGAAATAAAATATACGTACTTTAAACTGGGGAAATAGGGCAGACTTGTTTGGGTCTGGCCCTTTAATGTTGATGACAAGTAGGAGATCCCTTTGGCCCATCCAATCTTAGGCAGTATTGTATCCAATCTTTGATTTATCTCATTAATGTCTGTTTTATTTATCCCACTTTAAAATAACCATCTAAAGATTTCTTATTCATTTAGGAGAAGTCCCTTTAAAATTTCCACCTTGTTGGGAAAAAGTTTTTAGGCTTTTCCTTCAGTTTTTTTCCCTGTTACTTAACCTAATTAACAATAATTATTCTAATGTTTTTATTAGCATCTGTAAGACCCATTTAGGGGAAGCAGAGACCACAAATAAGGTTTCCCAAACCAATTTTTTGGGTTTGTTTGAAACTAAAGGAGTTTTTAGGTTAACCATTATATGACTAATTTCCAGCATTTCCGCCCCCCCAATAGGAGCCAATGAAACAGCTGTTTATAATGAGAGCTCTCTAAAAATTTACCAATTTAGAAGTTTCTCCAATTTGAAGGATCCATCATCTGGCCATAAATGAGGTATACCTTAATAGTGACTCAAACCAGTAAGACGCAAGTGGCTTCCCCACAAAAGAGTGTAAAGGATGCTGTCTAAATAAGATCCAGAAAGTTTACTCCCAAAAGTAGTTTAAGAAAGTAATGGTCTTTGTTGTACAGGCTGACACAATGAAGGTTAAGATGGCAAAAAGCCCCTGAGAGTTGTACAGTCAGACAAAAGACTGCTCAGAATCCCAGTCTATTTGACTGGCTGCCAAATGTACACCATATAAGTACTTTTGGATGGTAGTGACCAATTTCTCAAAACACACACACACACACAAACACAGAAGAATATCAGAACACTTACATTTGAAAGACCCGGGAAGAGAAATGCAAGTTTCCCCTAGAAAGCCTTTTGTTTTTTTGAAGTCAGATTTCTGAAAAGATGTTTTTATCGAGCCAGCTTTTTCTAACTTAACTGCATATGCAATAAAAGAGTCCTATCTTAGTCATTTTTAGGGCAAGATTTTCTTTAAGTCCCATGTAAGTAAGCACTTGTAAATGTAAATTTTGTATGGACATAAACCTGGCCAGGATATCCGTTGGAGGCTGGAAATCTGTTGTTCCTTTTTCTTTTGTATCGAAAGCTAAGTTCCCCATTCTGAGTTCAATTTGTGAAGATCACTTTTATTTTGACAAACTCTATTAAAGTAGCCAATTCAAGGAAGACAGGTTAGTCTTCCACCTAATTACCCAGTCCAACTTTTACTCAGTGTCTTTCACCTGAGCAAAGTCTCCCCAGTCTTTCAGCTGAGGATAAACCACACAGTGTCTACACTGAGCAAGATCTTCCCAGTGTCTTTTAAGTGAGGCTAACCCACTTGAGCAGAAGTCTTCCCAGTGTTTTTCTACTGAGGATAAGCCCTCAGTGTTTAAACTGAGTAAAAATCTTCCCAGTGTCTTTCACTGAGGATGACCCAAGTACTTCTTCTTGAAACCAAGTTTCAAGGATAACCCACTACTCAGGAGAAGAGTTGAACACCACTGCATAAAACTTAGGATCATCAACCAAAACTGGAGATCCAAGAACCAGGAGATACTCACCCAAATTCGTCTGGACTCTCTGAGAAAGCGGACAGGCCCAAGAAGCCTCTGCTGGTGCCAGGACTCTGGATCCTCATAGAGTTCAGGCAAAGAAGAAAAGTCTGCTCTGGGCCCCTTCATTGGTTGCCAAGACTGCTGACTGAAAACTATGCACAACCCAAAAGGAGAATTATGTTTTATTTGGCAGATTTTCTGAGGACTTAAGCCCAGAACACAGCCTGTCAGATCACTCTGAGGAACTGCTCAGAAGACCTAAGGGAGGAGTCAACCAAAACCAGGTAGTCAGAACATCAAAAGGTTACTATTAATTAAAGACAACTAGACATCTCAAGTTAAGGACTTTAGCACTTTTCTATGTATGAGAAGATGAAAGAATCTGGGCTCCGTGAAATCATTCCTTTGATGTGCACCTTAACTCTAGAATCAGTACCCTGTTTTTCTCCATCCCGAATCCCCTCAAGGTGCACAGTTGAGGGTTCCTGCTTTGACATCTGACTTGATGACTGCAACATCCTTTGTCTACTGATAGGGCAGGGAACATTTTTCATCCACGGGTAAGAAATTGAGGAGAAAATTAACATAATTCAAGATATAAAACCATTACAATATTAAAAATTCCCAAATGTCAAACAAACATAAGTACCCTTGACCTGTAAAATGGAAGATGCCAAAGAAGGGAAAAAAAGAAACAATAAAGAAAATGTAGAAAATAAAGCATAAAATAAGATGGCAGAAATCAATAACAGTAGAACAATAATTAAATAAATCAAGGTAAATGTTATCATAAGATTTTTAAATTTCCAAAAAAAAAAACCCATCAAACAAAACATATTGAAAATAAAGTAACAGAGAAAATTTAGAGAGCAAATATGAATGCAAAGAAGACCTGTTAGGTAGTTAGTCAGACATTAGCAGCAAGGAGGTGACAGTGGTGAGAAAGACAAGAAGAAGAAATTGAGTCACACGCAGCCATCTGGGGACTCTCCCTTGACTCCACCCAGAACGGGAGAAACTATGGTCTGGTGGTGGGCAGCTTATCCTGATAAAGAGAGGCACAGTAACACAAGGGGACTTCTCCAGGCTGTGCATGCCCAGACCAGACAGGCGTATAACCTATAGTAAATCCAAACTCATTATACCATAATTACAATAAATTACATGTGGTTTTGCCCCTCCCCCCACCCAGTAGGCATTTCTTGGGGATTCAAGGATGAGAGCATGCGCAGCAGAAAACTTGTTCCATAGCTCAGGACTGTCAATCAAATAATGATCCTTGTCACTCACCCCCGCCTCTCTGCCAAATGCTCCTTAAAAGCGCTCGTAAGGGGCTTCCCTGGTGGCGCAGTGGTTGAGAATCTGCCTGCTAATGCAGGGGACACGGGTTCGAGCCCTGGTCTGGGAGGATCCCACATGCTGCGGAGTAACTAGGCCCGTGAGCCACGACTACTGAGCCTGCGCATCTGGAGCCTGTGCTCCGCAACAAGAGGCCGCGATAGTGAGAGGCCCGCGCACCGCGATGAAGAGTGGCCCCCGCTTGCCACAACTAGAGAAAGCCCTCGCACAGAAATGAAGACGCAACACAGCAAAAATAAATAAATTAATTAATAAAAACTCCTACCCCCAACATCTTCTTTAAAAAAAAAAAGCGCTCGTAAGCCTTTATAGGAATGCTGCTT
Source organism: Mesoplodon mirus (assembly GCF_964341445.2). NCBI lineage: Eukaryota > Metazoa > Chordata > Mammalia > Artiodactyla > Ziphiidae > Mesoplodon > Mesoplodon mirus. Next base: position 198,078,057 of record NC_138976.1, on the reverse strand, counting down.
TCAATTTGCAGAAACAGTACACCCATCCCCCCCCCATCCCGAGAGTGTACCTTTGCTTCGATATACTTTGCTTTGGGCTTGCTTCACTTCGCTGAAATAGCCTGTTCTCAGAAACAGCCTGCTCTTTCTCTCTCCTTCTCTCTCTCCCTCTCTGAGAGTGTACCTATGCTTAAATCAACTTTGCTTTGTGCTTAAGCTTAACCTGGTAGTTTGCGATCCTTTGCTTACTATCATGGAACCAAGATAGCTGGTCCAGGCCTTCCACTGACCTCCTCGGTTGAAGCTATTTTGTTACAAAGCATGTCCACATGGTGACAGACCTAAGTCTAAATTTTGATAAAAGGTTGAATTAAGGTGAGAATATCATATGGGAGGAAAAGACTAGGAAAAATAGTAGATGTAGGGGATATGTTTGTGAAAGTGCACATTCATGGCAATATAGCCAAATAAACTCACATGCTCACGTTCCCACTAAAACTGTATAAAATTATGACCAACAAGCAGAGAATACACATTATTTTAAAGCCCTCATGGGGCATTAAGACATATTTACCATGTGAATCATTCAGTGAATCTTGTGTTACTGCTAAGGGATGTCATAAGGGAATTTTGTGTAAGACTCAAAGCTCCCTTTCTATATGGTTCAGGCTGGACTTGAAGCTTCAGGGGCCTGGGAGGATGGGGCAGGAAAGGCAAGGCACACTCAGAAAAGAGAATACATCCATAACACACTAGGAATATCTGAAGAGGCTGCTCAAGACCTGGCTCAGCCCCAAGGGTTTGACCCCTAGTCCTACTCTTCACCCTACAGCCCTTTAGGGTCAGGACCTTGGCTCACCCTAACCCATTCCTAGCTTCCGGGTATAGAATGAGTGCACATGTCTGAATGTTAATGTTCTCTCAAAATTTACATGTTGAAATCCTACCTCTTAAAGATAGGAGGCGGGGCCGTGCAAAAGTGCTTATGAGCTTTCATGAATGGGATTAGTGCCTTATGAAAGAGACTCCAGAGATATCTCTAGCCTCCTCCCATCATATGAGGATACAGAGAGAAGGCTCCAGCTGTGAACCAGGAAGAGAGCTCTCACTATGAGGTGGCCATACTGGTGACTTGATCTTGATCTTCCCAGCCTCCAGAACTGTGATAATAAATGTCTGTTGTTTTTAATCTACCCAGTCTATGGTATATTGTTATAGCAGCCCTAATGGATTAAGACCACATATTTCAAAATTTATCTGGAGAGTGGGGACTGTCTTATCAGTGCAAACTAAGAAGTTGGGTTGAGACAACATATGAAAGATTTTTTTTAAGTAGAAAATTATGGATTATTGGAGTTGAAAGTACTAGATTGGTTAAGGAACATGAGTACGTGTGTGTGTGCGTGTTTGCAGTGTGTCCCAAAAGTTTTTGTGCAGTTTAAAGATTTACTAACTCCAGAATTATAAACACTACAAACTTACAAAAACATCATTTGAAGGTTTAACTGTTACCAGATGCAAGTCTGTGTGCCTGATGCACAGTGAGGCTAAATACTGAAACATCAGAGTTTGAAGCAGAGAAAGGTTTACACAGTGCCATGCAAGAAGACATGTGGCTCATGCCCAGGAAAAACCCCAAACTCCCTGAAGGCTTTCAGCAAAGCCTTTTTAAAGGCAAGGTGAGGGAGGGGCATGACTAATTGTTGCAAATATCTTGCTGTTGGATCCTTTGTTCTAGAGGCTGGCCAGATGGGTCAGATCCTGGTCAGGTCATGTGTTCCTGTAAACCTCCAAGAAAACAATTATTATTCTCTGTTCTGCAACTTTTTATCTCCATGAATGGGCTCTTAAAAGTCAGAGCCTTAGAAATAGTCTATCCTGTATATTTCAGGCTCTAGGCAACATTGTTTTACAAAAAGTGCAGAGCCAGCCTGGATCACAGGGATGGACAGAGTTAGCTCAGGCAACAAAGCATAAAGATTAAAGTAAAAAAGATCTCATGTGGAGGCAGATTTGTTCTTCCCTATTACATAACTATTTATAATTCTTTCATACTTATGAATTTTGAAAAATAAATTATTTTAATTTTTGTGTGTAGTTCCCTCTGATAGAAAATGAGGCAAAACATACACTATTCAAAATTCACAAAACTAAATAAGTGTAAAAGAAATTCAAGTTCTATCCCTGGGTTTACACAAGACACAAACATGATGTGGGAAAGTTGGAGCTGAGGACAAAGGAAATCCTGAGTAAAAATGTCTGTGAAACAGCCAGTCTTCCAGGGTCAGCTTAAGATGTTCAAGAGTTATCAAGTTGGTGGGCCTCAAGTAAAGGTCTCTAATGGATGAAGGAACCAGGCTCCAGATGGAATGAAGAGAAAATTGGCTAAGGTCTCTCTGACAGGATGAGAGTAGTTGGAAGGAGGGATCTGGAAGCCTCAGGAGGGTGCAGGTGTCTATGGGTGTGGATGGGAAGGGAAGGAGGGGCAGTGATTCAGCCTATTTCTCTTATTGCCCCTCCCCCACACTCAGGAGCCCTTTGTGACAAGGCCACAGCTCTGTGATGCAGGCCTGGGGTTCTGCCATCAAGTGAACTCCCAGTGCTCTGTTGCCTGAGGGCAGCAATGCAGTTCAGAAGATGGAGAATCTCTTTTCTTTGAAAGACATTGTTGCTATCTGGCTGAGATCCAGCCCAACTTCCTGGGTGATTGATATCATCCTTGGGTTCCTGTGTGGACTGGGGCTCTTCCTAATGTTACTCCACTGCTTCCAGAGTAATCTATTCTTAGCACCACCTAGGAAACATAGAAACATCAGGAAGGTAAGAAACCTTTGGCCTAATCCCAGCAGAGATTCTCTCTTTTTTTCTTATTCTTATTTCCACTTTTCTAAACCACGTAGAGAGACTCCTGAGATGGGAACTCTCAGAAAAGTATAGAACATCATCCTTCTAGGGAAAAGCCAGGCCAGAGAGGGGTTAGAGTGGGCATGAGGATTTCTAGCCTAAGATCTTAGACCAGGAGTTCAGGTATGGTAGAGGGCTCCAGGGCAAGTCCCAAATGCAGTGACTAATGGTTAAGGACTGGATTACTAAGAGTTCAATCTCTGCAGGAAGGCTGACCCCTGAGCCCTGGTTCACCAGCCACCTTCCCACAGCGGGTGTCTCAAGTGAGACCTTCCTCTGTGTTGGGGCTGAGCCCCTGAGAGCCTGAGAGAAGAGGCTGGAGTGGAGGTCTGGCCTTGGGAAGCAGAATCCTATCTGACAAAGCTCACGTGGGCATCTAGGTCTGAGAATGTGTGTGTTTCTTGATCAGAGGAACAGTGACAGAAGAAATCTATGGTGATTAAAACTTAAAAAATCCTTCTTGGGCTTCCCTGGTGGTGCAGTGGTTGAGAGTCCCCCTGCCAATGCAGGGGACGCAGGTTCGTGCCCCGGTCCGGGATGATCCCATGTGCCACAGAGTGGCAGGGCCTGTGAGCCATGGCCGCTGGGCCTGTGCGTCCGGAGCCTGTGCTCCGCAACGGGAGAGGCCACAACAGTGAGAGGCCCGCATACCCCCCCCAAAAAAAATTATTTGCACTCTTCAAAGAAGAAAAACTGAAAATATTTTTATCCACTTTAAAAATAAGTAAAAGGGGAAAAAACCCCACAGAGTTTTAGTTAAATGTAGAAAGTCATGTTGTTCATGAACACAGCTTGCCTAGATAGAGGACAGTGAGAGTTGGGTGTTAGCCCCTCACTTTTTCTTATCTCTCAGCATCAAGTAAAGCTGAAGGGGAGGAGCAGGAGTAGGAAGAAAAGTGGATCTTTGAAAGGTAAGCCTTTGCCATTCAGCCCTGCGCGACCCGAGAGTTAGCTTCCATCTCTCCTAGTCCTGAGGGCCCAGCTTCACGGTCTCTGAGGATGCCAGTGGCAGAGCTTATTCCTCAGGAAACAGAGCCTGAGCCTAATTAACAGAGCCTAATGAACGTGGAAGCACTTTGCAAAGGACAAACCCTTTTCAAGTGAGACTTACCATCACTGTCAGGGACATGTGGCCTTGGACACTGATACTTGGGCTCCAGAGTCTAATCCTCCAAAGATTTCCCTTAAAGGGCCATTGCACTCAGCCTCCTGAAAGACTCTTAGGCCTCTGCCTTCACCACCATGACCCAGTCTCCTGATTTCCAGCTTGCAGGGATTGCCTGGAAGAACTGGAGGGGACTCACGACCTGGTTTCACTTCTGCAAAGGTAAAGAACCTTTCCCCTTCTCTCCTGGGTCGTCCTTCTCCCCAGAGCCTCTAATGTGACCCAAGCCCTGGGAGGGGGAGCCATGGGAGGGCATGGCTAAGGCCCTAGGGTGAGGGAGAGCAGGAGCATTATGAAGTCAGTGTGGGGGCAGAGGAGGGTTCTTGGGCTGCAGGTGCCCACCCCTGCCTGTCCTGTCCGGCCATCCTGGCCCCATCTGCTCTCCTACAGCTGCCTGGGGAGGCTTCCTGGCAAGGGCAACGTTCATCAGCTCTCATGTCAAGACCCTCCTGGTGAGACGTGCAAAGCAGTGCCTGCTGGAGCCTGTGGAAGATACTGCTTGAAGGGTTTGGAACCCTGCATGAACACCTCCTGTAGCGTTTCCTTCCTTGATCCAGACACTCGAGAGGTGCTGGAAGCACATATTAAAAGGTTTTGGGTAAAGCACAGGTGGACCCTACCCCTCAAGGTCCTCAAGCCCATAAATCTCTTTAAGTCGAAAAAGTTCCAACCCTCCACCGTCCTGCAGTTTGCCACTTCCCCTTCAGCCACCTGTGTGTCTGGGTCCCACTCAACCGTCAAGTTTGCTGAGTTCCTGGAGAAACCTCCTCGGGCTCATTCAGGAGAGAAGGTGATAACAGAAGAGTCAGTTCCTACCCTGAAGAGGCCTCTCCTTGTCCCCTCAACTGTGTGTAAGGAAATCCAGAGTACCCTGGGAGCGGTTCCATCTGTTGACTACCATGGGCCCTCAAAGGCTTCTCTGACTGGACAGGAGGGCAGGCCACCTTCTCAGTCCCTCACACTCAGCCTTGTGGGCAGAACCTGGAAGAGTGAGAGTGTGGAATGGGTCAAGAGGGACAGCCTAGAGCCAGGTCCAAGTTCAGCAATGGTCAGGAATGAGCCAAGAGAGGAGAGTGGTGGTCAGGCCTCACGAGACCCCTGCCATAGGGTAACAGTGATGGAGGTGAACTTAGGATCCCAATCTTTGAGAGGTGAAGAGGCCAGGGAGGCTGTGGAGGCCAAGGAGTCTCCTGCTCTTCAACCACAGTCTAGTGTTACCTTGGAAACCAAAGTGTTGACAAAATCCCAAACCACAAATGTACATATGAGGAATTTAGAGGTGCCAGGGGCCAGTAGAAGTTTTCTACTACCTAGACTGTCTGTTTTCCAACATCCAGGTGAGCCATGCCTTAACATGGAGGTTGCTAGTGAGTTTAACTCCAAAGTAAAGGTACAGTCAGACAACCAGCTTCAGGACTTTCCCAAACACAGGTTCCTTGCTGCAGACAACTTGGCTTCTCAGGTGCCTCAGTGCCATCCCCAGAGAGTCCCCACCAGAGACAGGTTAGCTTCCCAGGAGCCAAGTGGCCTTATGGAAGGCCAAAGGAGCCACCTAGGGCAGCAGGAGCCCAAAACTTCAAAACTCCAAGACTCATGCAAGAGCCAGAGCAAGATGATTGCCCCTACTTACAAAAGAGAGGACTGTAGGAGGCATAAACCAGGAGAGCATGAAGAAAGGTTTAAAGAATTAGGGACCTCTCAAGCTGGAAGTATGAGCCGCCCTGCCCAGGTCAGGGGAATAACAGACTCTATTGGGAGCAGATGTCTCCAGCTCATGCCAGAGAAGAAACATAGCCCTCCAGAAAGCCTCTTCAGAAAAAGGATGAGGCTATTTTTAAAGTGGATTTCCCCCAAGAAAAAAGTCAATGGTCGAGATGCTCTGCAAAAAAAAAAGCCCATATCAGCCACTGCCCAGAGTCACGGATCAGTCAAAAGCAGATCAACCTTGAAGAGTGAGACTGCTGAGGGTCGGGCACGCATGACAGCTGTTGGACAGATCCCAGAAGAAAAAAGAGCAATTCACCATGGACTTCATGCCACAAAGTTAAATGAACACAAACTGGAATTCCAAGTCCCAGTATGTGGGTGTTTCGGCTACCATAGGCTTACCTCCTACCCAGAGCAAGGGAGAATGATGGGTTCTACAGCCTGCAGTCATAAAGCCACCTCCAAGGGCCAGAGTTGTTCTATCAGGGAAAGGGAAGTCAGACACCAACATAGTTTGAAAAGTGTAAGGTTCGACGATGAGCAGCTGGGCCTAAGGTGCCTCCCATCCTTGCCCCCCAAGAAGAGTTTGTTTCCAGTTAGTACCTGCCAGTATGGGCCAAGGATTCCAGGTGCCCCAGCCCGCCATCAACACTGTCCAAGGCATTGTCATCTTTGGGGAGGTGTCTTGCCTGCTCGACAGTAAAATCCTTCTTTAGTCTTCCCTTTAGTAGGAAAACATGTCTCCAAGTAAAAATTCAGTCCATGTAGAGAAAATGATTTTCTCATTAGCACATCCAAGATATTTAATGTTCCCCAATACATATATATATATATACATATATATTTTTTTCTAATAAAAGCATAGTGTAATGGCTGCTGTCTGTGCTGTGCACTTTGTCTTCTAGAAGGGAGGGGCATGGAGGGAGGTGGACAGTAGCATCACAAGCTTGCTCCTTGTCTCGTGTCCCTTCATTGCACCTTATGATACTGTCATTACACAAACCAAAATTACTCTAACAATGAGATGGGAAAAACCTATGAAGCCCACACCCAAGGATCTGGTTCAACCAGTCTTTCTCCTTCTTCTATGCTACTTTGAACTTTATGCAACTGTAGTGGATAGGTTTACACGATAGGGCCGGACATTCCAATTCAGGCTCCAGGAAGTGCAAGAGCCAAGTGGATGGAAGTTTGGGGGGAATAGAGTATGGGCTCTGAGTTCAGAAACGGGAGAAATCTTGCCCCTGGATCTCTTGGTAGGGAATATCCAACATCTGCTCTTAAGAGTCCCTTCTCTCTCTGATGAAGGCTGGGATTGAGATATGCCCTATGAACCCCTTTTAGCTTAAGCATAATAAAATGTACAGCATCACCCTCCCCCACCTCTGTTTCTCCTAGACTTTAGAGCAGCAGCAAGGATGGCATTTCCAGCTCTGTGTGTGTAGGTAGGGGGAGTATCAGGGAGGCTGCTGAGGGCTGTGTTGAGTCCAGTCCCATATAAATGAATGGCTATGTTCATGGGTCACCTACCTTCCACTCTATGTTAACCCCAGAGAAGGAGTTTTGGATGAATGGAATAGGGGTGTGACTGTGGGTAGTAACTATCTGATGGTCAAACACTGTGAACCTTAGGGTGGGAAGTAGCTGTAGAAAAATCCCTGGATCCAAGGAAGGAGGCAAAGTGGTACCAGATTCCCATAAATGTGCAGTTCTGAAAGAGCAGCCCCCTGACATACAACCACCATCTAAAGGCCTAAAGGGGAGGAAAACTTAAGGGTCCAGTAGCTCATCATGACCCCACCCCAGGGTCTCTACCCTATTCCAACTCTAAGATCACAGACCTAGAGAAACCACCTTTAGGTCAAAACAGAAGGTCAAACTTATAGAAGTAAAGCAAATCAGGGAAGGTTAATCTCTTAATACTATATTTAATAAGCTTACACATCGTCACCTCTTGACTTTTAGGAAGGATAACTTAACAATAGGTGTAAAAGCCAGGACTAGGGAACTTGGGATGTGACTCCTAGTCTGGTGACCTTCACATAAACACATGGCCCAAGGACTGCTCCATGGGAGAGGTGGGGACTGGCCTGTGATTGTGTAGTAAGCCTTGCCTGTCTCTCAGTCCTTGATCACCCCAGAGCCTGGCAGGTGAAGAAGCAATCAGACAGGATTTGTGGTGGTGTGGAGGTGACCTGTGCAAAGTGGATGGGGCAGGGTGCAATCCAGGGGTGTTCCACTGATCTGCTTCTAGCACAGCTTTTCTTGTCTCCTGACCCCCATCCATATGGAAAAGCAGGGAGATGAGGAAGAATTTCTCTAGAGTGATTTGGTGCTTTCTGCCATGTGCAGGGCGCATGGTGGACACAGCTCCAGGTGGTATGTTTCTCATTGTGGAGATTTCTGTTCCAGCTGATGCCCCTGATCCAGATGACAACAGAAATGGACCCCATCCCCCATCCCTGTCAGGCCCCTCAACACGTGGAAATGCTGTGACCTGGGGTGGAGGGGGCAGAGTGAGCACAGGACTGCTCACACCCCTGGTTTCTCCCTGGAGCCAGGCCCTACCTCTGGGCCCCAATTCCCAAGGCAGCCTCCAGAATGGACAGAGCAGTGAGAGTGGAGCCAGGACTTGTGGGAGGGGTCGGTACCCAGAGGAAAGAGTTGACAGGGCTGGGACCTGAGCCTGGCTGCTGCTGGGTCCTCTCAGGGGCACCCAGAAGTGAGTTCTGGGAATATGGGGAAGCTGGACTTGGACCCCCCTGGCTCCTGCTGGGAGAGTGCCACAGACAGGTGATGCTGATGGAACAGCAAGAAAACAGAAAGAATCAAGTCCCTTTGCCTTTCTCTTGCTGCTCCGTCTTCCATAAGGTACAGTAAGACAAGAAATTGAGAGACCAAAAGAAAAAAAGAAATGGAGAGACCCAGAGACAATACACAAAGACTTCACAGACACACCTCTCAAGAGACACTTCTCACACAAACACCTTTCTCAGAGATCACATACTGAGACCTCACACAGGGACCTCATGTTGCTTCACAGACCCTCAGACAGCAACCTAGCACAGATTTAACAGATTTCCCAGAGATACCTTCCAAAGGGACCTCATACAGAGACTTCACACAGAGATCTCACCCAGAGACAACACACAGAGACTTGGCACAAAGACCTCACAGAGACCTCACATCTATTCTTCAGTATCCATTGACAAGCCTTTCTTAGTGAATATGAAACCACTTAGCAAACTGGCAGCATGATAAATATATTATCAGTTGTGCCCCTCTGAGATCCACCAGACACTCACTGTCAGCATTACTCTAAATGGGGACATGTTTGAGAAGTTTTGTTCTTTTGTAATGTCACTGCCTCTGAACAAAAGAATTATACATTCCAAATGTAGATTTTCAAATTTCTTTCTTAGGTGTTCATTAGCTTGAAAATCACATATTACATTATTTTATTTTTATTTATTTTAGAAGAATAAAGAAAATAATGTTTATTTCTTAGAAATGCATGTAGTACTCTATTTTTTTATTTTAAAAGATTTTTAGTGGAGTATAGTTGAGTTACAAATTTGTGTTAGTTTCAGGTGTACAGCAAAGGGAGCCAGTTATACATATACATATGTCCACTTTTTTTAAAGATTCTTTTCCCATAGAGGCCATTACAGAGTATTGAGTAGAGCTCCCCATGCTATACAGTAGGTTATTATTATCTATTTTGTATATAGTCGTGTGTATATGTCAATCCCAATCTCCCAATTTATCCTTCCCCCCTTATCTCCTGGTAACCATAAGTTTTCATTTGTACCCTTTTTTTAGGAGAATCACAAATTTTAAGCACAACTAAAACACTGTCAGTCTCCAGTGAGAGAAAATATTTGTCCAGTTTTAGTTATCCTCCAGTCAAATGGTATCTGGCACATTTTTTACTTTATTGAGGACAGAACTTAAACTTGAGATGGCTTACTTGTTTCCTTTGGGAACATAAGAAAAACCTGCAACAAAGGTACTCTAGGAATGAAATAAACCAAGAAAGAAGCATCCGGACTCACATTCACTTCCCAGAGGGCTGTATAACTAGCACATTATTTTGCACATAACAGCTTGCATCAGGTTTGTGGGGTTTGCTTTACTTTTTAACAGGCCAATAATCATGTGAGGATTTTTCACAAGTCAAATTTCTGGTTTTAAATTTTACATTCTGGCAAAATTATGCTTCTGAATATTATTTTATTTCTTAAAATGTGGTAATGCCCTAAAATGATATTACACAATCATAACGTTCAGCTAACATACTTAAAAAGATGGGCTATTAAGGATTCATTCTTAAATAATTCTATGAAATGCACATTTTCTAAGACATGCAGTTAGGATCCACTTTATATTCATTATAGGGTTAACACATTGCTTAAAAAATTTTTGAAAGATTATAAAATATATGACTTAGCCTATGCTTGACATTCTACATGTTACCTCATAAAATTACTGAGGGAAGGATATCTTAATATCTGAATTGAAGGTAGTGTACATTTAATCTACATTTGGCTTATAACAATGAATAATGAAAGGCTTTCATTTATTATATATCTCACACTTTCCAAAGGGTACACTTCTAAAAGACTACTGATTTCTCACTGCTAATAAGCAACCTATTGCCCTTGCCTTGGTAAAATCTATCTTAATGACAGCTGGTTGTCTCCCAGATTATCCATTGGTATTACAGCATCACGGTCTTTTAAGAGGAACAGGGCTGACACAAGGACTCTTTGGGCTTATTTCTACAAGAAATTTAGTTTTTCTATTCTCCTAATTAAAAAATGTATAATTATTAATTTTTCCCTTTACTCCTTTATGTCATTGAATCAGAAAACAATGGACCATGGTCATGTATGTCATCTAATACTCTATCAGATCACTTTTTTTTTAAATAGTGCAGCTTGGGCTTCCCTGGTGGTGCAGTGTTTGAGAGTCCACCTGCCGATGCAGGGGACACGGGTTCGTGCCCCGATCCAGGAAGATCCCACATGCCGCAGAGCGGCTGGGCCCGTGAGCCATGGCCGCTGAGCCTGCGCTCTGCAACGGGAGAGGCCACAGCAGTGAGAGGCCCGCGTACCGCAAAAAAATAAAAAATAAAAAAATAAAAATAAAAATAAATAAATAGTGCAGCTTACTCAGGTAAGTTTACTGATCAGAACAAAATGGAATCAATTAGGAAAAAGTTCATACAGGAAAATATCCTTTTCAAAGTTGACTATTTTAACACAGTTAAATAAGCGATTATTTTTTAATCCTTTGAGTTAAAATTGTTCAGGGTGGCCAAGAAAGTCTGGAAACATGAAAAATGTCCATAAAAGCACTTTATTACTATAATACGTTGAATGTGTTGCTCCTCATTATTAATTCACAGTTCATTAAGCTGGGCAAAATTACAATGAACAATGTGCATTAAAGCAAAATTCCCATCAACCATTTTCCATCTGTCATACATTGTGTCAGATGATTTGTGTGTCTAATTTTCATGGAAAAACTTGTACCTTTACTCCAGAATAAGAAATCAAGGGGGATCAATCTATTAAAAAGATATTAATATTCCCAGACTCTGTGGCCTTCCGTATTTTCTTTTTAAGAAGATTCACCTAGTGCAAATCTTATAAATATTTTTACCATTTAATATGCCCAGACAAAATGCATACAAAAATTAGATAAAAGAGAAAACAACAAAAACAGATCCCCTTTGTTTTCAAAACATTTGATGTTTACATCGAAATATTTTGTTGAAAATGAAGTGATTTTTAATCTATAGTTAAAAGACACTATAATGATATTTAGAACATATTACAGATCTGGATTTTTACAAATAGATTTTTATTTAAAACAGGTCTCACACTGATATCAAGAAACCAGGCACTCTAGAACAAAATGTGGAGAGATGGCAATTATGCGATGACTTCTTAATACTCCAAGGGAAAAAGATTTTTTCCAAAGTAGTCCATCTACAATAGTAACCCTTAAGATCTACTCCCCTTGATAGGTGTCAATATTATTTTCTCTTTTATACACATTTACTTTATAATTAACTCCTACGGGAGGACATTTCTGGAAATGTTCCCAGATATCTACAGCCACACTTTCTGTCATGATCACACCATGGAAAAAGTAGGGAACATCCAGATCCTGATGATCCAGGGGTTTCATAATTACCCCTTTGAGGTCAGTCAGAATCATAATCATTCCCAGAACAGGGTCGGTCTTTACATTCGTGCCCCTAGACATGCAGATTGTAACACTACCCACCCAAAGGCAAGTTGTCTTCCTTACTCAGGTTTGCAGGGGCACCACTCACTGTGGTAGCTAGAAGAGTCCGTTGCCCCCAGCCCGGACCTGCATTCTCTACTCTCCACAGACACATCGTACTACAGATATACAAGTGGTGCTGATGAAACTTCCAGAAAGCTATAAAATAATGCATGCCAGGCACGGTAGATGAGGATTTAGAAAATGCTAACATCTTCTCTAGGAAATAAAGGTGACATACCTATGTGGCTTTAAGCATTTTTGTGCATTAGCTGGCCCCCTGGATCTGGGAAAAAGCATCTGATTTTAAAGTTTCTCAGCCTCATTCTCTGCAATGAAATCTGAAGTTCTTCCTTCCTTCTCTGAGTCCAGAAGCTGGAATTGATACAGTCTGCTCTCTTTGATTTGTCTCTACCATTTGTTTCCAGTGACCACTTCAACTCAGATATCTCTCAATTCAGGGATCACTCCTAAACTTCAGGACAAAGGTCACTGCCCTTTTTATTCCCACCACAATTTTATGCTAGTAACCATTTACAGTGTCGATAAATTTATTTTGTAGGATGTGCCCCCTGGACTCCACCTGCTAAATCTGTTTTGTGGGCAAATCATTTGTTACTTAGCTAAACAAATTTTATAAAATCATATTTCATAAAATTGTATTATATAAAATGTTACTTTCTTATTTTATAAAATTGGTAAATCCAGGGATTTAGGCTTAATTATTATTTTTTAAAATGTTGGTACTCATTTTGCCAATTTTTCTCTTTTTACATATATCAGAAAATATGTTAAGAACTCAACTGTGAAGATACCACTATTTTTATTTTTTCTCACTTTTTGTACTTAACTTTTATAACAAACCTTTATTATTGCACAGGAAACAGGAAAGTTTGTTCCTTGGAAAACATCAGTCCTAAGAACGTACTAAGTTAAAGCTTAGCATGTTAGATCTGCGAGTAGCCTTGTCTTTTTATTTTTTTTATTTTTATTTTTTTTTTGGTATGCAGGCCTCTCACTGTTGTGGCCTCTCCTGTTGCAGAGCACAGGCTCCGGACACGCCGGCTCAGCGGTCATGGCTCACGGGCCCAGCCGCTCCGCGGCATGTGGGATCTTCCCGGACTGGGGCACGAACCCGTGTCCCCTGCATCGGCAGGCGGACTCTCAACCACTGCGCCACCAGGGAAGCCCAACCTTGTCTTTTTTTAATGATGCTTTTTTCTGAATTGGTAAAAAAAAAAAAAAAAAAAGCCTTAAGGCTTAGGAACAGAAGCAATTTGAGAATTAAAATCCAAATCATTCCAATGAAGTTTGTCAGAACAGTTTGTGTGTGGAGAGGACAGCTTCTAGGCACTTCAGAGAAACCAGCAGGACAGAATTGAGAATAGCCAGCACCTTACAGGGCTTCCCACAGAAATGCTTTAATGCAAAGAGGTGACTAGGTTTCACAGGGAGACCAGGGAGAGGATGCAGAGAGAATTAAATCACATTCAAGCACCTGTTTACCTGGGAGGTAAGTTCCTTCATATTGTGGTCAGATGCTGTTTAGGGGGACACTGGTGCAGGGGAGGTGTTGGGAGGATGAACTCTTTTCTGAGTGATTTTGCAAGTGTGAAAATTCATCCAACAGAGATGCTAGAAAAATTTGCTCCTAGTAGCGAGCATCCAACATGATATTTTGGGACAAAAATGTGTATTTGGAAGAATTTTTCACAAAAGAACAGTGATGGGAGGAAAAGATTCATATGGGCCTGGCTAGTAATAGTCTTCCTTCACAATTTTCTTGTGGGTTCCTGAGGCCTGTTGTGACTGCTTGGAGACCTGGTCCCCAAGCAATGGCCCTCTTTGTCATACTCAGGGTAACCCAGGAAGTTGCTTGTCTGAAGCAGAAAAGGTTCTCCCTTCCACTCATGTCCTCTTGCTGATCAGATGAACACATGGCATCATCTACAGCTGAGAGGTGTTTGTTAACTACCTTTGTTTCATAGGACACAACTCATATATACTCTACAGTAATGTTTATCAGTGTCTTTTATAATCTCAAGGTAAGAAGTAATCAGTGTTAAAATCATTCTACTGGAATAACAAAGCACATGACTTTTTTTTCCCTAATAGTGATTGTATTTGTTTGCTAGGGCTGCCATAACAAAATACCATACTGGCTACTAGGTGGCTTAAACAACAAAAATATATTTTCTCATAGCTCTAGAGGCTAGAAGTCCAAGATCAAAGTATCAAGTTTAGTTTCTTTGAGGTCTCTCTCCTTTGATGGCTACCTTCTCGCTGTGTCCTCACATGGTTGCCCCTCAGTCTGTGCATGTCTGTGTTCTAGTATTCCCCCCTTATAAAGATACAAGTCATATTGGATTAGAGTCCATCCATATGATCATTTTACCTTAATTTTCTCTTCCAAAGCAGTATTTCCAAGTAGAAGTTAAGCTTACTGTACAAGCAATCAGGTATTGAATAAGAGGCATTGCTATGGAGACAAAAAAACAATGGTTAATAATGGAGGCAAATTTCATACCAGTTTTTGAGTTCTGAGGGTAGACAGTTGAGAAGATCTCTAAATGTCAGGGTTAAAGCATCTTTTGTAGTTTGAATGTCCATCAGATGTTCAGGTAAACTTTCTGAGTGGTCCATAGAGCAACAGGAACGAAGAAGACTGTCTAAACATGAGCTGCTGTGGAGATTTCTCTGAAGTTTATATTAAGATATCTACCTTCAGTATGCAGGACTTCAGAAAAAAAAGGCAGTTTTAGTTTCAATGATTCCAAGTTAAAAGGGTGGGAGAAAATTTGGAAACACTAGTTTGGAGAGTTGTAGTCAGGTAGTGGAGGAAACTAGAAAAATTCAGGACACAGTCCAGTTTTCAGGTAATTAACAAAACTTCAAGGAAAATTAATAGCACTAGAATCTAATATCCACATTACATATTTTGGTTTCTAACAAAAGATAATTTTTCTCTCTAAAATCACCCTCATTTCTATCAAAGATAGCCAAATTAAGACAAATTTGTTTGCAAAATAAGTCTAGATTCAATAAACTTGGTCTTATTTATATAAGTATAGCAAGGATTGTGACTGACCATATAGGCTTATTTTTTATTTTTATTTTTTGCTTTTATTAAGAGAATTTATTGCCTCTCTCTCCTCCCAATAGCTCAAACATGAAGAAGCAACATCAGAGGAAGACAGACAGAAAATGGCTCTTTGAGTTTGTCCTTCTTGGCATTGGTGAAGGAAGAGGCAGCTTTCTCAAAGTTTTTATCTGCTTAATAGGATGTAGTGGAGAAAGGGAACAAGGAAAGTCAGAGGATAAGTGAACAGGCTCTGCACCTACCAAGGATGTGTTATCCTCCTAATCGTCCCAGTAGGAATATTCCATTCATGTTCTTTGATCTGATCCTTGCATTGGAAGACACTTCTTTTGTTAATCTCTTTTTTTAATTTAATTTTTATTTTATATTGAAGTATAGTTGATTTACAATGTTGAATTAGTTTCAGGTGTACAGCAAAATGATTCAGTTATACATATACATATATCCAGTCTTTTTCAGATTCTTTTGCCATATAGGTTATTACAGAATAGTGAGTAGAGTTCCCTTTGCTATACAGTAGGGTCTTGTTGATTATCTATTTTATATATAGTAGTGTGTATATGTGAATCCAAACTCCTAATTTATCCCTCCCCATACCTTTTCCCTTTAGTAACCAGAAGTTTGTTTTTTAAGTCTGTGAGTCTGATTCTCTTTTGTAATTAAGTTCATTTGTATCATTTTTTCAGATTCCATAGATAAGTGATATCATATGATATTTGTCTTTCTCTGAATTACTTCACTTAGTATGATAATCTCCACGTCAATTCATGTTACTGCAAATGGCATTATTTCATTCATTTTTATGGCTGAGTAATATTCCATTGTATATATGTACCACATCTTCTTTATCCATTCATCTGTCAATGGACATTTAAATTGCTTTCATATCCTGGTTATTGTGAATAGTGCTGCACTGAACACTGGGGTGCATGTCTCTTTTGGAAGTATAATTTTCTCCAGATACATGCCTAAGAGTAGGATTGCTGGATCATATGGTACTTCTATTTTTAGTTTTTTAAGGAATCCCATAATATTCTCCATAGTGGTTGAACCAATTTACATTCCCACCAACAGTGCAGGAGGACTCCTTTTCTCCACACCCTCTCCAA
Source organism: Mesoplodon mirus (assembly GCF_964341445.2). Classification (NCBI taxonomy): domain Eukaryota; kingdom Metazoa; phylum Chordata; class Mammalia; order Artiodactyla; family Ziphiidae; genus Mesoplodon; species Mesoplodon mirus. The sequence goes on along the minus strand of NC_138976.1, from coordinate 198,061,796 downwards.
CATTTTTGTAGTCTACAGTTTGTAGACTTTTTGATGATGGTTACTCTGACTGGTGTGAGGTGATACCTCATTGTAGTTTTGATTTGCATTTCTCTAATAATTAGCGATGTTGAGCAGATTTTCATGTGCTTTTTGCCCATCAGTATGTCTTCTTTGGAGAAATGTCTATTTAGATCTCCTGTCCATTTTTTGATTGGGTGGTTTGCTTTTTTGATATTGAGCTGCATGAGCTATTTGTATACTTTGGAGATTATTCCATTGTCAGTCTCATCATTTGCAAATATTTTCTCCCATTCTGTAGGTTGTCTTTTTGTTTTGTTTATGGTTTCCTTTGCTGTGCAAAAGCTTTTAAGTTTGATTAGGTCCCATTTGTTTATTTTAGTTTTTGTTTTCTTTCCTCTAGGAGGTGGATCCAAAAAGGTATTGCTGCTGTGAAAGAGTGTTCTGCCTGGATTTTCCTCTAAGAGTTTTATAATATCCAGTCTTACATTTAGGTCTTTAATGCATTTTGAGTTTATTTTTGTCTGTGGTGTTAGAAAATTTTTCTAATTTCATTTTTTTACATGTAGCTGTCCAGTTTTCCCAGCACCACTTATGGAAGAGACTGTCTTTTCTCCATTGTATATTCCTGCCTCCTTTGTCATAGATTAATTGACCATAGTTGTGTGGGTTTATTTCTGGGCTTTCTATTCTGTTCCATTGATCTATATTTCTGTTTTTGTGCAAGTACCATACTGATCACTGTAGCTTTGTAATATAGTCTGAAGACAGTGAGCCTGATTCCTCCAGCTCCATTTTGCTTTCATAGTATGCTTTGGCTATTTGGGGGTTTGTGTTTCTATACACATTTTAAAATTTTCTGTTCTAGTTCCGTGAAAAATGCCATTGGTGGGGGCTTTCCTGGCGGTCCGGTGGTTGGGACTTCACCTTCCAATGATGAAGATGCAGGTTCGATCCCTGGTCAGGGAGTTGGGATCCCACATGCCATGCAACCAAAAAAACACACAAAAAAAACAAAAACCAAAACATAAAACAGAAGCAATATTGTAACAAATTCAATAAAGACTTTAAAAATGGTCCACATGAAAAAAATCTAAAAAAAAAAATTCCACTGGTAATTTAATAGGGATTGCATTGAATCTGTAGATTGCCTTAAGTAGTATAGTCATTTTGACAGTATTGATTCTTCCAATCCAAGCACATGGCATATCTCTCCATCTGTTTGTTTCACTTTCGATTTCTTTCATCAGCATCTTAGAGTTTTCAGAGTACAGGTCTTTTGTCTCCGTAGGTAGATTTATTTATAGGTATTTATTCTTTTTGATGTGATGGTAAATGGGATTCCTTCCATAATTTCTCTTTCTGATCTTTTGTTTTTACTGTATAGGAATGAAAGAGATTTCTGTGTATTAATTTTGTATTCTGTGACTTTACTGAATTCATTGATGTGGTGTATCACACTGATTGATATGTGGAGATTGAAAAATCCTTGCATCCTTGGGATAAATCCCACTTGATCATGGTGTCTGAGCCTTTTGATGCGTTGTTGGATTCACTTTGCTAGTATTTTGTAAATGATTTTTGAGTCTATGTTCATCAGTGATATTGACTTATTTTTTCTTTTTTTGTAGTACCTTTGTTTGGTTTTGGTATCAGGGTGATTATGGCCTCATAGGATGAGTTTGGGAATGTTTCTTCTTCTGAAATTTTATGGAATAGTTTCAGAAGAACAGGTGTTTAGTGTTCTCTAAATGCTTGATAGAATTCACCTGTGAAGCTATCTGATCTTGGACTTTTGTTTGTTGGGAGCTTCTTTTTTTAAATAAATTTTAATAAAATTTAAAAATAAATTTATTTATTTATTTTATTTTTGGCAGCATTGGGTGTTTGTTGTTGTATGTAGGCTTTCTTTTTTTAGTTGTGGCAAGCACGGGCTACTCTTCATTGTGGTGCATGGGCTACTCATTGTGGTGGCTTCTCTTGTTGCAGAGCATGGGATCTAGGCACTTGAGCTTCAGTAGTTGTGGCATGCAGGCTCAGCAGCTGTGGTTCGTGGGCTCTAGAGAGCAGGCTTAGTAGTTGTGACCCACGGGCTTAGTTGCTCTGTAACATGTGGGATCTTCCTGGACCAGGGTTCGAACCCGTGTCCCCTGCCTTGGCAGGTGGTTTCTTAACAACTGCGCCACCAGGGATGCCCTGTTGGAGTTTCTTCATCACAGTTTCAATTTCAGGACTTGTGATTTGTCTGTTCATATTTTCTATTTCTTCCTGGTTCAGTCTTCGAAGGTTGTACCTTTCTAAGAATTTGTCCATTTCTTCTAGGTTGTGCATTTTACAGGCATATAGTTTCTGGTAGTAGTCTCTTATGAGCTTTTGTATTTCTGTGGTGTCCATTGTAACTTCTTTTGTATTTCTAATTTTATCGCTTTGAGCTCTCCCCATTTTTTTCTTGATGATGCTGGCTAATGGTTTATCAATTTTGTTTATCTTTTCAAAGAACCAGCTTCTAGTTTCATTGATCTTTCCTACTGTTTTCTTTGTCTCTCATTTATTTCTGCTCTGATCTATATGATTTCTTTCCTTCTACTTAATTTGGGTTTTGTTTGTTCTCCTTTCTCTAGTTGCTTTACGTATAACGTTAGGCTGTTTATTTGAGATTTTTCTTGTTTCCTGAGGTAAGATTTTATCACTATAAACTTCCCTCTTAGAAATGCTTCTGCTGCATCCCATAGATTTTGGATCTTCGTGTTTTTGTTTTCATTTGTAGGTATTTTTTAATTTTTGCTTTGATTTCTTCAGTGATACATTGGTTGCTTATAGCATATTGTTTAACCTCCATGTATTTGTGTTTTTTACAGTTTTTTTCTTGTAGTTGATTTCTAATCTCATAGCGTTTTGTTTGGAATAGGTGCTTCATATGATTTCAATTTTCTTAAATTTACCAAGGCTCACTTTGTGGCGCAGCGTGTGATCTATCCTGGAGAATGTTTCGTGTGCACTTGAGGAGAATGTGTATTCTGTTGCTTTCAGATGGAATGCTCTCTAAATATCAATTAAGTCCTTCTGGTCTAATGTATCATTCAAGGCCTGTGTTTTCATATTGATTTTGTCTGGATGATCTGTCCATTGATGAAAGTGGGGTGTTAACATCCCCCAATACTATTGTGTTACTGTCAATTTCTCCTTTTATGGCTATTAGCATTTGCCTTATATATTGAGGCGTTCCTATGTTGGGTGAATATATATTTACAATTGTTGTATCTTCTTCTTGGATTGATTCCTTGATCATTATGCAGTGTCCTTCTTGGTCCTTGTTACAGTCTTTATTTTAGAGTCTATTTTGTCTGATATGACTATTGCTACTCTGGCTTTCCTTTGATTTCCATTTGTATGGAATACCTTTCTTTTACCCTCTCACTTTCAGTCTGTGTGGGTGTCTAGATCTAAAGTGAGTTTCTAGTAGGCAACATATATATGGTTCTTGCTTTTGTATCTGTTCAGCCAGTCTATGTCTCTTGGTTGGAGCATTTAGTATCTTTACTTTTAATGTAATTATCAATATGTATGTTCTTATTGTCATTTTGTTCATTGTTTTGGGTTTGTTTTTGTAGCTCTTTTTTCTTCCCTTCCTCTTTTGTTCTCTTCCCTTGTGGTTTGATGACCATCTTTAGTGTTGCATTTGGGTTGCTTTTTCTTTGTGTATCTATTGTAGATTTCTGGTTTGCATTTCCCATGAGGTTTTGATATAGCAGAGTGTATATATATATATATATATACATACATATATATATATATATATATATATATATATATATATATATATATATATATATATATGTATGTATATATATATATATGAAAAGTTGCCTTAAGTTGCTGGTCTCTTAATTTCAAATGCATTTCCAATATCCTGCATTTGTACTCTCCTCTTCTCATGATTGCTTGTTTTGATATCATATTTGTGAGTGGATGATTTCCTACCTTTACTGTATGTTTGCCTTTAATGGTGAGCTTTCCCATTCATAATTTTCTTTTTTTCTAGTTGTGGCATTTTCTTTTTCATCTAGAGAAGTTCCTTTAGCATTTGTTGTAAAGCTGGTTTGATGGTGCTGAATTCTCTTAGCTTTTGTTTGTCTATAAAGCTTTTGATTTCTCTGTCAGGTCTGAATAAGAGCCTTGCTGGGTAGAGTATTTTTGGTCGTAGGTTTTTGCCTTTCATCACTGTAAATATATTGGGCCACTCCCTTCTGGCCTGCAGAGTTTCTGCTGAAAAAATCAGCTGATAAGCTTACTGGGGTTTCCTTGTATGTTATTTGTTGTTTTTCTCTTGTTGCTTTTAATGTTTTCTTTGTCTTTAATTTTTGTCAATTTCATTCATGTGTGTTGGCATGTTCCTCTTTGGGTTTGTCCTGTATTTGACTCTCTGTGCTTCCTGGACTTGAGTGACTGTTCCTTTTCCATGTTAGGGAAGTTTTTGGCTATTATCTCTTCAAATATTTTTTCAGCCCCTCTGTCTCTCTCTTCTCCTTCTGGGACCCCTATAATGTGAATGTTGGCACATTTAATGTTGTCCCAGAGGTCTCTTAGACTGTCCTCATTTGTTTTCATGTTTTTTTTCTTTATTCGGTTCCAAAGCAGTGATTTTCACCAATCTGTCTACCAGCTCACTTATTTATTCTTCTGCCTCATTTATTCTGCTATTGATTATTTGTAGAGTATTTTTCATTTCAGTTATTGTTTATCTCTGTTTTTTAAAACTTCTAGCTCTTTGTTAAAAATTTCATCTATGTTCTTGGTCTGTGCCTCCATTCTTTTTCCAGTTACTTGTATCATCTTTACTATCATTATTCTGAATTCTTTTGCAGGAAGATTGCCTATCATCTCCACTTCACTTAGGTGTTCTTCCAGAGTTTGATGATGTTCCTTCATCTGGAACACATTTCTCTGCCTTCTGTGTTTGTAGCCTCCTTTCCTCAGGCTGCAGGATCTTGGCTCCTCTCACTTCTGGTGCCTGCCCCCTGATGGGTGAGGTTGGTCCAGGAGCTTGTGCTGTCTTCCTGGTGGTAGGGACTGGTGCCTGCCCACTGGTGATTGGAGCTGAGTTTTCTCCCTCTGGTGGGCAGGGTGGTGTCAAGTGGTGTTTAGAGGCGGCTGTGCGATCAGAATAATTTTAGGCAGACTGTCTGCTCATGGGAGGGTCTGTGTTCCCACCCTGTTGGTTGTTTGCCCTGAGGCATCCCAGAACTGGAGACTGCAGGCTATTGGGTGGGGCCAGGTCTCAGTGCCCAAATGATGACCTCCAGGAAAGCTCACACCAAAAAATATTCCCTGGGTCCTCTGCCACCAGTGTTCTTGCCCCCACAGTGAGCCACAGCCAACTTCTTCCTCCCCAGGAGACCCTCCAAGACCCTCAGGTAGGTCTGGCCCAAGCTTTTATGGAGTTACTGCTTTGCCCTGAGTCCCAGTACACATGAAACCTTGTGTCACCCTCCAAAAGTGGAGTCTCTTTCCCCCAATCCTGTGGAGCTCCTGCCCTCAAGTCCCACTGGCCTTCAAGATCAAATGCTCTGGGATCTCCTCCTCTCATTGCCATGTCCCCAGGCTGAGGAGCCTCACGTGGGTCTCAGAGCTCTCACTCCTCTGGGAGAACCTCTGTGATATGATGATTATTTTCCACTTTCTGGGTCGCCCACCCAGCAGGTATGAGATTTGATTATATCATGAAAGCACCCCTCCTACCATCTAGTTGTAGTTTCTTCTTTGTCTTTGGATGTAGAGTGTCTTTTTTGTATGTTCAAGTCTTTTTTGTTGATGGTTGTTCAGCAGTTCGTTGTGATTTGGGTGGTTTCATGAGAGGAGGTGAGCTCACGTCCTTCTACTCTGCCATCTTTGTCTCTACCCTCTCTCCTGAATGTCACTGTGAGGAGTTCTGGCTTCTTAAAGTTCAATTTTGATTGAAATTCATGAAGGACTTCAGGCTTTACCTCTGGTCAACCACTATCTCTGCAGAATATCTCCAGGGTTAGAGGGAAATCTCCCATATAGGCTCTTTTAAATCTGCTTTGCTGGAACTTTTTATAAGGAATCTCCAGATTAAACTTTTAATAGTCCCTTGAGGCTAAGAAGCCAAGCCAATCATTTGACATCTATAGATTTGGGTGAATTCTTCTCCTCAATGTCCCCCACATATTCTGAGGTTCTTGCATTTGCCAGGAAGTGACCTTCCTTACTCAGCTAGTAAGGCTGCAGGGAACTGTAAGCAAGGTACCACACTATTTTCCCAAGGGGCTTTATTGGCTCCATGAAGTCAACCTTAGTTTCTTAAAGCTGTTTGGTCAAACCTAAGTTTATGTATATCTCTCTCAAATATGACATTCTAGGCAGAACTTTAGTAATATAATCAATGTTTGCAATTATGTGCTATTATAAGGAGAACAGATTCTTATTGAAATTATGCAAATAACTATATTGCCAAGAAAATAAAAATGTTCACTGAAAGCTTCTGAATACTGGAGGAATCGGGTAGGGAGAAAAAGACAAATGATTCAATTTTGCTTACCAGGGTATAATTTACCAAACTGCTCTAAGCTTAAGAGAGAAAAACAAATTTTCCTACATTTGGAGAAACAAAACTTAAAAAAAATAAAACCAGCAATGTTTCAAATGTAAAAATCATAGGGCTTCCCTGGTGGTGCAGTGGTTGAGTGTTTGCCTGTGATGCAGGGGACCCGGGTTCGTGCCCCGGTCTGGGAGGATCCCACATACCGTGGAGTGGCTGGGCCTGTGAACCATGGCTGCTGAGCCTGCGCGTCCAGAGCCTGTGCTCCACAACGGGAGAGGCCACAACAGTGAGAGGCCCGCGTACCACGAAAAAAAAAATCATAAAATGGGGCTTTCCTGGTGGCACAGTGTTTAAGAATCTGCCTGCCAGTGCAAGGGACATGGGTTCAAACCCTGGTCCAGGAAGATCCCACATGCCGCAGAGCAACTAAGCCCACGTGCCACAACTACTGAGCCTGTATTCTAGAGCCCATGAGCCACAACTACTGAAGCCCATGCACCTAGAGCCCATGCTCTACAACAAGAGAAGCCACTGCAATGAGAAGCCCATGCACCACAACGAAGGGTGGCTGCCATTCGCTGCAACTAGAGAAAGCCCACACACAGCAACAAAGACCCAATGCAGCCAAAAATAAATAAACTAAATCAATTTATTTTTAAAATCATAAAATATTATAACCATCTTCTTCAGTTTACTTAGTCCCATGTCATTAATTCTTGTTTTGTTTGATCTTTTGTTAGAAGTTTTATGAAACCGTCAATTTCTCCATTAGGGTTTTGTAAATCCTTACTCAGTTTAGTGTAATGATTTGAAATTCATCAGAAACTTGTGTTCTAGAATACTTGTTAGATCCTTTTCCATGAATTTCTCTGAACATGAAACACATTTTCAGGAAGCTTTTGTAAAAGCATCTGAGTAAAACCATTGTCTAAGTAATAAAAGACAAATATCCATTACTAAAAATTTGATTCATTCTAATGGAATTGACAAGAAAATTTATCTCTGTGACACAAAACATTTAAGATAATAACTAGAATTATGACTGATAACATTATACTAGGACATATCCAATTTTAGGAATTTCATATACTTTCTAGAACATTTATATTAATAACATTCACCCTTATGATATAACCTAGAGTTTATGATCATTTATTTAGCAATGCTTCCCATGTAAGTAACATACCAAATAAGCCTAATGAGTTTCATAGCTCTCTTTTCTAATAAGATAAAACAAATATTTTTGGGTGTTCCAAGGGGCCTCTGGAAAACCTGAACATTATTTCCAGGTCAATAAGACTTCATTTAGAATTTGACTTAGGGGAAAATCTACTTTTTCAAAAATAAAAATGTTTTAAAACACTTTGTCAAATATGATCATATGTCACTGTGAATTAATATTTAGTTATCAATTTAATCAAAGTGACAAAGATTCACATGTAAATACAGACAGTTAAATAGTGTAAAAAGACTTAGCTCTTTTTTTTTTTTTTTTTGCGGTACGCGGGCCTCTCACTGTTGTGGCTTCTGCCTTTGCGGAGCGCAGGCTCCGGACGCGCAGGCTCCGGACGCGCAGGCTCAGCGGCCATGGCTCACAGGCCCAGCCGCTCTGCGGCATGTGGGATCTTCCCAGACCGGGGCACGAACCCATGTCCCCTGCATCGGCAGGCGGACTCTGAACCACTGCGCCACCAGGGAAGCCCAGACTTAGCTCTTTTAATATTGAAAGCACTCAGTTTTTCTTCAAAATTATCAGACTCATCAAGACAAAATGTACAATATTTGTTTTGCTAGACAGATTACATTAAATGTAAAAAAAAAAGTCTTTGTTTATAATTTCTCATTAAGAGCAGACCAATAATTAAGAAAATTTTGCAAAAAGAGAGAAAAAACAAATTTTAATTTTCTACCAGCTTACTTTGGATATTAAAACTCAATCACTTTATTAAATTCATTCCAATCTTAGACCTGACTACACATAAAATTCCTTTCTAAAGATTCCTTTTTAACAAATCTCTTACAACTTTCTCTGCCCATTTTGATTTGTCCCTTGTTCTCTTTCCCATTTAGAAGTTACCGGCTTTAGGACAAAAATCACTTAACAAAGTTTTTACATGAACAAAAACGTCTCCATAGCTTACACTTTTTCTTACCCCAAAACATATTCTAATTTCCTTATAATTCCTAGTAGCTTTAACCACATATATTATTTACAATTCTTAATCCTTTGAAGCTTTAATTTTTTGTAAAGATAAAGTTAAAAATTATTAACTGTGTAAGTATTTTGTGGCTTGGCAAACTTATAAATACATTTCATAATTTCTAGAAACATATTCTACTTCATAGTACAAGGTTTTTGTTTATTTATTTATTTATTTATTTATGGCTGTGTTGGGTCTTCGTTTCTGTGCGAGGGCTTTCTCTAGTTGTGGCAAGCGGGGGCCACTCCTCATCGCGGTGCGCGGGCCTCTCACTATCACGGCCTCTCTTGTTGCAGAGCACAGGCTCCAGACGCGCAGGCTCAGTAATTGTGGCTCACAGACCCAGTTGCTCTGCGGCATGTGGGATCTTCCCAGACCAGGGCTCGAACCCGTGTCCCCTGCATTGGCAGGCAGATTCTCAACCACTGCGCCACCAGGGAAGCCCCATAGTACAAGCTTTTAATGAAGCACAAGACATGTTTACTAATAGAACCAAACATATTTAGTGTGTAATAAGAGGTCAAAAGTAGGTAAACTTAGACTCGTGCAGCAATTAATATTTCAGTATTTTGTCTTAGTTGGAAATGCTCTAGACATTCAATTCATTTAATTTAACTTAGCAAAACTCTAAGGGTACAATTTGTCAAAGACATTTAGAAAACTATTTAAGTTGACATAGCAAAAACAATTATTGCTAAAAAAAGTTTACCTAAAAGAATTCTTATCTTATGTCTATTTAATTAATTTGTTCTTAACAATCACTCAGATTACTCATGACAATTTCATAAGATGTTAAAGTAGTGTTAGCCATCATCTTAAATTATTATTATTATTACTGTTTTCTGAGAAATTTTGTAAAAGAGATAACATGAGCTTATTTGACTTTTAGTAAAACTACCTAGCATAAAGCTATTATACTTAATGCTGATAACTCTTAAGATATGTCTGTATTAATTAAGCCATTAAACCTGAACTAGATTTTACTTACCAAAAATTATCCAAGATCATGTGAATTTGAGAAATATTTGTATTCGTTTTTGTTATATTTTTGAGAATTTTTAGATTGCTTGTTGGAATAAATTAAGTTTACTCACTCAGATAGCTACAGTCTTTTATCAGTTATGGAGAAGACTCTTAAGTCTTCTTGCCCTTTAAGTGTACTTGCCCTTGATAAACAATTTTAAGGAGACTGTGATTTAGAGTTTGAGCAAGAGAGGGTTTTTTTGGTGGTTTTTGTTTAAAAAAAAACCTCTTTCCTTTTTTTTCTTTAAATTTTAGTTTCAGGTTCTAACAATTGCGATAATCTGGGCTCAGTCTCAGGCAATGTGGCTGTGTTTACATTTCAGAGACATGGTAAGATTTATAACTTTAAGGGACAGAGAAAAAAATGTAAATTTTCTTCTGTGAGTTTTGGAGTGTATTTTTCTATTATCATAAGTCTCAGGGTAATTATTATTTTAAAAACTTTTTCTTCTCAAGTACAGGACAATTTTGCTCCAATTATCCTCAACTTTTATAATATCTACAAGAATTTGAGAGGAATAGGTTTCAGGGTTGGTGAAGATAAATGGGCCTTGACTTGTTCCTAAGTTGCATTTCTGGTTTTGTAGAGATTTGGAAGACAAAGATAATTGTTTCTATTAGCTCTTGAATATTGGCTTCTTCCAACTGATCTTTTCCTAATTATTTGTAGGAGGGCCTAAGGAATTGCTGAGGAGATGGGGCAATTTTTAAAATTTTTCTTAAAAAGGGGAATTCACGTTGGATCTTTATTTTAAGTCTAATTTCTGTTATTTCATCTTAATAACGATTCCCTAAGGCTAGCTGTTATACATTATTTTTCCTTTCAATTTGATCCTTCCATAAATACCAATATGACAGCTGTTTATAATGAGAGCTCTCAAAAAGGTAATCTTTTAAATACAGCAAATTTAAAGGATCCATCATCTGGCCATTGAGGAGTAAGACCTTTCAGTGACTCAAATCAGTAAGGCTTTTTATGGAACGACCCAGAGGTAACTTTTCAGGCTTAGAATAAATCCTTACCATGGATGAAATAAGCATACTTTCAGATGGAGAGGGCACGGATGGTATAGCCCCTATAATGTGAAAATTCATTTCCAAGGATAATCTAAGAAAGCAAAGGCCTTCATTGCACAGGCAGTAAGGGTGGTATAGTGCAAACTGTGTCCCTGGTCTCTCCTGGGAATTTGAGGCACCTCTGATCCCAAACCTACTAATCTGTGACATCAGGCATATGCTGCTGGAATGGGACTTTTCCAACACTTACAAGGTAATGAAGGTTGAAACAACAAAGGCCCCTTATGGACTGGGTCCCCTTAGGACAAACTCCTCTGACAGCTGGCACAACAAGACTAGAGTGTGTTGTTTATGACTTTGCATCTCAGAACCCCAGTCAATTCAACTGGTTACCAGATGCACCCCAGTAAATACACCATCCAGATGGTGGAGACCAGAGAGAATATTCTCACTGGACAAAAAGCCAAACTCTCAGGACAGAGAAAAATACAGAAGGAAAAATCTCATCCAGTTTTTATATAGAGGACTGACAGCAAAGTTTGTCTTAATAGGCACTGGACTGGAGAGAACTGTTAACTCACCAGTCTGTGAGGCTGTCTCAAACAGCAGGCTTATAGGGCCTATGCCTGTATTCTGCCCTATGGTTCTTTCTTCTTATGAAACATGACTCAGGAGACAGAGACAAAGAAAAACAGTGACTATCTCTGGGAGGAAAGGATTAAGAAAAACTGAGACGAGATTACTCATTTCCAAAAACCAGATTTTCTATGTCACAAGGATCTTGCTCCATAAGTATTTTCTTCTGCTAATCTAAATTTAGAGATAGAGAAAAGGAGACTCTTAAGCACTTTCCCTCCCACCAGATCTTACAGGCCTGGGAAGTTGAGGAGATAAGAAATTTTACCTTCTGCTGGCCTTTGTCATGTGTCCTAGGATCTCTCAGCTGCAGCAGTCTTGTGGTGGGAAGCAGGGTTTAGCCAGCCTCCTGGTTGTCTTGTCAGCTGTTGAGGAGGAAGAAATGTCCCTGCCAACCTTCTTGAGTTAAAGAAGTAACAAGGTTTATACAGCCTTCTTGACCCTGCATTCCCTATCTCTGGTGCTAATGATGTCTTTCTACCTCCTGGTACAGGGAGGGCACCATTCACATGAGATATTAATTTCCTGCTTTCATGGAGACAGATAGGAAGGTCAGTGTGTCTCTCTTGCATCAGTCATTTCTTCAGTAACTTTAATTCAAAGTAATATTCCACTGAGGCATATTTTGGAGCATCCTGCCCTGGGCACCAACAAAGTCAAATGGTTTAGAGAGAAAGCAAGTCCCTTTGTCAGCAGTGACCTGTGCTCATGGTGATTGTTATTCCATCTCCACAATACCGTTGGGCTGGGTGCTCAAGAAACAGAGCTGTGAAAACATGGCTCCTGTCTCTTATAATTTATAGTACCAATGTTTCAAAGAAAAACTTTTATTTAGTGCCTCCTTTGTGTTAGACAATAATGCTGGTATATTTTCAAGATATACAAATAATAGAAAGAGACATGTATGGTACTTGAATTGTAGTGAGACATTAAAAATTTTCCCCCCCAAAAAATCTTTTTCTTTATACTTATAAGAAAAAAAAATGTAGATTCATTTTGGACAAGATAAAGAAAATTTATGAAGTGATAAATCTAACCTGAGAAAGTAGAAAAGAACACAGTATATAGGCTCTGAGCATTCTACTCACAGAAAATATTGTCCTGTTCTTTTGCAATATGGACTTGTTCCCCTGTCCCTATGGCTGTCTCTTCCCCTCTCTGTTTCTGCCCCTCTTCTCTCTCTCCCTCACACATACAATTTTCCCCTACAGAAAAACCCATTGACTAAATGCTAATTGGCAGGCACTGTGCTCAAACTGAGGATACAGTGGTGAGTTAAAAGCAGAGATCATTTTTCCATCCTCATCAAACGTATATTCCAAGATGGAGAAAGTGAATACTAACCAAAGAGTCACACAACCATAATATTGCAACCACAACTAACAACCATAACCACGGAGTTAAGCTAAGCAAGCCACTATTGTCAGCTGTCTCTCAACCGTCAGTAGAGTGTGTTCCACTTAAAGGCCTTGAGTAAGTCAATATTCTGTTGAGAAAACCCAGGAAATTTCTCAGTCTTCCACATCTGAAATTATGCAGTTTGGAATGTCAGGAACAAGAGTGAGGGAAAAGGTCATTCAGAACTGCAGCTAACCAGTTTCTCTCTTTCTGACTGCTGCAATAACCTCCTAGTCTATCCTGTGTTTACTCCCATTCCTCTGGCCTGTTCACAGAGCTGCCAAAGTGGTCCCTTAAAATTTAAGCCTGATTGTGCCACTCTATACTCAAAATCGTCCAGTGAATTCAATTTAATTACAATAAATCCAAAGTTCTCACCAAGGCCTCAAAGTCCTTTTTGATCTGTTCTCCCCTTCTCCCATGTCTCTCTTGGCCTCATTCCTACCACTCTCCCCCTTGTTTTCTGTAATCCAGCCAAACTTGCTTCTTCTCCAGCTTTTACTAAAACACTACTTAGTAGACAAACAATTTATTTTAAATTAGGCAAAAACTTTAATAAGACACTTCACCAAAGAAGATACATGAATGGTAAATAAGCAACATTTTAAAATGTTCAGCATTATTAGTCATCAAAGAAAAATTAAAACCACAATGCAAATAACTTCACATCTACTAGAATGACTAAAATTAAAAAGATTGATAGCATCAAATGTTAGTAAGGATGGAGAACAACCAGAAGTCTCATACATTCCTGAAGAAAATGTGAAATGATGTGCTACTTTGGAAAACAGTTTGGCATTAATACAACCCCCTAATTTCACCCCCTAGGAATTTAAATGAGAAAAATATGTCCACACAAAATGTGTACATGAACGTTCATAGAAACAACTTTATTCATGATTGTGAAACTGAGTAGAATCCTGTGGGGCTTTCCCAGTGACAGACTCAAAGTGTTCCCTGCTTCTTGTTTGTAGAACAAAGCTTTAGTCTCCTAGGCCTCCCTTGATTTCCAAAGAGCAGTTAATGATTATAGAACTGACCAAATTCAGAAACAAAGGAAAAGCAGTCAAGCAAGAAAAGTAACAATAGATTGAAAAACAGTGTTGTCTATATCCCTTTCTCCTCAAGGGATATAGATAACAGTCTGACACATATCCTTGATGTGGTGCTCCAAGGACAATGGTGCTTCAAGGACAAAGGACAACCCTCTCTGAAAAAGTGTCAGCGTTACACCCCTTATCAGACCCTTAATTGCCATCCCCACCATGTTGTGATGGTTATGAAATTCCTGAGCCCAGCTGGGCGATGAGACCTGTCCCAAATAAGAAAAGGCATCTCCCCTGTCCCACTGCCACTCTATAGAAGGAAAGTATATGTGCCTCGACCAATCAGTAAATGAAATTTTCACCATGAACCATTCCTTTGATTTCTGGCTATAAAAACTGATCAATAGCACATGTTTGGGGTCGACTCCCCCAGACTACTAGGAAGTCAGCCTGCTGTTCTGGCAGAAACACTTTCCTCTAATAAATTCTATCTTCTCTACATTCTGCCTTGTGTCCGGAAATTCTTTTCCAACCCACGTTTGGACCACGACACATGAGTGTTTTTTGTAGACACTAAGGCTCTCCACCTGATGGAGGATTTGACTACGTGCTGATCACAAGCATGTAGGTCCCAGACTGTTTGGAACAAGAAGGCTGATGATTAAGGTTCCCAAGACATCACCCTGTCACCTCTCCACCAACAAATCAAAAGAATGTCCATGAACTGATAATTCACCCTGAGACCCTCACTCCTAATGTTGTCTTTAGAAACACTTGCCCAAAAGTCTTCAGGGAGTTTGGGTCTTTTGAGCATTAGCTGCTTGTTATCCTTGCTTCGCATCCTGCAAATAAACACTGTACTTTCCTTCACCACAACTGGTATCAGTAGATTGGCTTTGCTCTGCATTGGGTCAGTGAATCTGTGTTTCGTTTGGCAATAATTTTGGCAACCATGAAGGGGCCACCATCCCCAGTGGGCATCTCAACCATAGCACACTGGCCGCTGACCAGTGGCAGCTCATGGATACAACTCAGCAGCTGCTTGAGCACCTTTGTCTCAGAGATGGCCCTGAACACTTGCCACTGAGCAGGCATCATTGGCCCATGGCACTTTTGATTTCTGTGGTAAAGGGAAAAAGATAAATGCTTTGCTGGTTGAGATTTCTCTAGTAAGTAGTGGAACTTGTGTATGATAATACCAGGGTATTCATTCTCTTAGCCATTTGGGTCTGTCAGTGGCTAAACATTTGTTGGGATTTTCCCTTTTGGGCTGAGGATTTTGAAACCCTGAGAGACTGCATTTGTTTGTTTGTTTGAGATTTTAAGATTACCAGCCATAAACAACTGAGAATGGGTAATCAGAGCTCTGTTTCATCTTATATTCCCTACGGTGTATTTTGCAGAATTGGGAAATTCTTAGCTCTTAGTTTCATGGGCTCATACCCATGAAAAGGAGAAGGTGATATCTTTCTAAAAATCATGTGGTCACAGTATTCTTTAGGCTCTGGAGAATAATGCCCCAGATGGGGCACTTTTTGACATTCTAAATCTTGTTTTTGCATATGAAAAAGCTGCCTTGTTAAAAGTATCTCTTCACTCTTCTGACCAGAAGGAAACAAATCTTACTAGGAGGAACTTACATTTTTCTCCCTGTGCCTTTGAAATGTAAATGTTCTACCCTGGGCTCTAATGTACTCTCACTCACTCTTGTCTATACCATTGCCAATTCCTTAGACTGAGGGGGAAAAAGGGAGAAGAGTCCTTTTAAAACTCAGGCAGGAAAACTGTGAGATCTCTGTTTGTCTGGAATGTATGTATGTCCATGTGTACATTATAACTATATCTCTTTTCCTTTGGATGGTATTATCAAAGTTAGTTTGTAAATGAGCTCTATTTAATTGACTTAAAGGAAATTAAGCACTTACAGAAATTCTCAGAAATATAAAATAAACTAACTTGAATGAATTTCAGATTCATGTGATCTGAAAAATATTCAATATTCAATTTGGGATAATGGCTGACTTGGTCTAATGTCTCATAAAGTTTTCTTGGGTAATCTAAACATAATTTTTGAGAACAAGTGAATAAAATAGAAGTAAATGAGACAAGAGTTTTTAGGTGAACTCTGGGAATAATTATGTTTTAGGAATGTCTACTTAAAAATAGCTTTTCTGGAAGTTTTAGTAACTTGAAATTTTAGAGTTTAACTAAATTAAGCTAAATGATGAGAATTCATTGAATATCGAGGTCTTTTCCAAATAAAATGATATACTGAAATATTAATTACTAAACATTGGCTTCCTTTCACAGAGAAAGTAAAGATATTTAAGACTATTAATAAATATGTTTGGTGTCACACTGAGACATTTTCCATAAGAAAGTACATATTTTTAGAAATAATAAATAGCATTTATTTATAAATTTGCCAATCTACAGAATGCTAATGTAAAGAACAGCTCATAATTGCTTACTTCTTAATTTTCACTAGGAATTTAGGTTTTTAAGACTTGAGAATTCTAATTAAATATGTAATTAAAGCCACTAGAAATAATGAGAACATTTTCGTATACAGGGTAATAGGGTGTGTGTTTTCATTAAAAGAAGGTATGAAGAATAGGAATTTATTTTGTTAAAGAAAAAGGAAGTAATTTTGTCTTAAAGCTGGTTATTTCTAAAGAGGAAATAAAATAAAGGGCAAGTTAATATGAATATAGAAAGTTGTAGATTTCTGGGGAAAAAGTAATCTTTAGAAAGAAATTCTATGTGTTGTCAGGACTCACTAAGATTAGAATGAATTTAATTGAGTAAATGAATTTTAAGATTAAAAGTAAAGTGGTACAAAAACTTAAAATTTTTTTTGTCTCTCTGTTAAGAGAAAAAAGTTTTCTTGGAATATTGATTTGCTTTTGATTATAGATTGTAAATTTTCTTTACCTTTTAAATAATCTGTTATAACTTTCTCTATTTGCTTTTAAAATCTTTCATTGTAACTTTAGTTAAATGGATACACATTGTTTTACAGTGAGCTGTAATCCTATTTGACCAAGTGTCTTGAAACTTTTTAACATTTTGGATAAACTTCTCAAGGATAGAATCCTAATGAAAGATATTTTGACCTCTTGATAGTTTTGGGATGTTTCAGAGGACCCCTAAGTCATCTCAAAGAGAGATATTAAACTAATTAGGATTATTTGGTATGTTATGGGAGGCACTGTCAATTGATTAGAGATAAATGTATCTCCAACATTTTAGGTTATACATTTAGATTATACTAAATATCATTAATATAGATATTCTTATGTTATATGAAATTAAATAAAATTTCTAAAATTTGAATATGTCAAATTTGTATGTTACAGAAGTAAACAAATTTTTTTGTCAATTGCATTTTAACCAGCTCTTTAACGGTGTCTTTTTAAGTCTTTTTATCATTCATAGATGCTTTTGCAAAAGTGCTTCATCTTCAGGAAGATTCATACTAAAGACTTTCTGACAAGTGCAGGTTTCTGATAACTTTCAAATCATACCGTTGAATTGGGTAAGAAATTAAAGAATTCTAATGGAAATCCCGATGGTTTCATAAAGGTTAAGGCTGCAAACTGTAAACAGCTCAAATGTTGATCATCAAGTGAATGAGTAATTCACATCAGCAATAAAGGGGAATGAAATATTAATATACATAACATGGATGAATCTCAAAACATGCTGAGTGAAAGAAAACAGGAACCAAATACACACTGTTAGATTCTATTTATGGAAATTTGAGAATGGGAAAACTATAGTCACTGAAAGCAAATCATCATATCACTTTTGTAGGAAGGTGAGGATTGACCACAAAGCAGCCTAAGGAAACTTTCTGGGTAATGGAAATTTTCTGTATCATGATTGTGGTAGTGATTACACAAATGTACATATTTGTCAAAATTTATCTAACTGTGCTATACACTTAACATGAGTGCTATTAGTTGTATGTAAATTGTACCCCAAAAGGGGTGATTAAAAGGAAATATATATTATGTATGACATATAAATATATGTTTACATATATTACCTATATATCATGACAATAGAATAAAATATGTTCTTAGTGATTAAATTGCCATTTAGCCAACATCCAGAATGCCAAACATCCTTATTTTTTTCTTGTTTTTCCTTTCTCTAACCTCTCAAAAAGCATCATTTTTAAGTCACATCAACATTGCTGATTAGATTTGCAGTAATTTGAAAACACAGAAGACATTCCTTTTAAAAATATAAACAAAAGCTTCTTTCATCTGCTCTCTAGATCTTTTTATTCTTATGCCACATTCTTTACACCAGTTGACCAATTGAGTTAGGCACTCACTTCCTTTTTCACAAATCTTTGTTGTGTTTCTGCTAGTTCTGCATTAGGGACTATTAAGGAGGAAAACCACTGACACAAAATGGTTTCATTTGTGCTGAAGCCCACGATACCACGCATATATTTAATGCCTAACCTACTTGCAATTTCGACCTTCACCAGAAATGTTATCTTAATTCTGAAATCTGGAATTTTCTGGTCAGCACCAATGTGGTAATCTATCACAGGGGCCCTCTCCATCTCCCCCAAACCAAGAAGAAGAGGCAATCTGCATGATAAACTCAAGGCTTCCCTTCCCTACAAAGAGAAGATAGTACTGGTCCCAAATAACCTTTTTTTCTTTTGCTAATGACTTTCTTGCCCACCCTCCTTTCTATAAAAACCTTCCACTCTGTATAACTTCTCAAAGTGCCCTTCTATTTACTAGATGAGATGCTGCCCAATTCATAAAGCATCAAATAAGGCCAATCAGATTTTCAAATGTACTCAGTTGAACTTTGTTTTTTAACAAGACATGATCTTAAACAAGATAAATATTGCCCCTGTTTTCATCTCAGGTGGCCTCAGCCTGCAGCTGCTTGAAGCAGGATTTTGGTTCCTGGCCAGAGATTGAAGTCAGGCCGGGGCAGTGAAAGCACTAAATCCTAGCCACTAGACCACCAGGGACTAGTGGCCAGTGACAAGTTCCTGGCCTGTCTGTCTGCTGTGTAGAAATGAATTTCCACAGACATGGAAAGTACTGAAACAAGTAAAGTGTTTATTAGGAGGACAAAGAATACATGTGGCTAGACACATGGGTGGGCTCAGAGAGAGAGTTGCGCTCACTTTAGGTAGTTTGACTCACTTTTATGGGGAATTTCTTCCAGGTTTCCTTTGACCAATCATCTTGCTTTGCCTGGTTCTGAGTCCATATTTGGTATACCTCAGGGTCCTCCCGTGTTCATGTGCATCTCTTAGCCAAGATGGATTCTAGCGAAGAGGCCTATGGGTAGTTGACATCACTTACTATGGGGTGGTGCCCTCTCCCTTTTTGACCTCCAAGGAAGCTTTCTGCACATGTGTAGCTGGGAAGGTCTCCTTGACTACGAGAATGAGGAACATCTAGTCTTTTATCTCTTATCTGGGCAGGGCACAGCCTCCTTTCTCGATTGCCCTGTTATTGATATTTTGGAGTTTCTGTACAGAGGGAATGAACTCCTGCTGCTTACCCTGGGGCCCATCTATCTCCTGCCTCACTTTCACAGAACTCACAATCTGCTGTGAGAGACAGTCAGAATATGAGCCCACACACACAAATAATTTTAAAGCCCGATAGATTTGAAGTCAATAGAAAAGACATTGAGGGCTTCCCTGGTGGCACAGTGGTTAAGAATCCGCCTGCCAGTGCAGGGGACACGGGTTCAAGCCCTGGTCCAGGAAGATCCCACATATCGTGGAGCAACTAAGTCCGCGAGCCACAACTACTGAGCCCGCATGTTGCAACTAGTGAAGCCCATGAGCCTAGAGTCCGTGCTGCGCAACAAGAGGAGCCACTACAATGAGAAGCCCTCAGACTGCAACGAAAACCCAATGCAGCCATAAATAAATAAATAAATATTTTTTTTAAAAAAAAGAAAAGTCATTGAAAAAGAAATGGGCCTCCTTTTGATAAGGAAGTCAGAGGTTTCTCTATAACTTCTTTTGAGAACAATAAGCCATGTCTTTTCCTTCTTCTACATTTTCTCTCCCCACTGCTGACCCGAACAAAATGCTGAAGACAGAATTTGCACTCAATAGATTACCTTTTAAATTGATGTAAAAGTATAAAGTATATTTATGTGCGTTAAAGTATGGAAGGGCATACATTTGGAGCATAAAAGCTCAGTACCTGCTGGAAATATCACATAATTGATGAATATAAAACTAATTATATAATAGGGAAATTAAAAAGAAATTTCAGGCTGTGTAGAGACTAAATTAAGAGAACAATAACATATATAATAGCTGAATATTTTGGCATTTGAAATTGGAATTTAAAAAATAGATAAGAGAGGAAGAAATAGGAGTCTTAATTAATAACTGAAGGACAAAGGGGGGATAGGTAGCTTATTTAGCTTATTTCTGCCTTTTTAGTTGCATAAAATATCAGTTTTGAAACCAGATATGATTGCAATGTATTAGTTCTGCACAAAGTGCTAGGATGAGTTTCCCCACACCCACGGTTTGGGGATAGTGCTTTACTCATAACTCACCTTTCATGCATTTGCCTAAATTCTCGTGGAATACAGCTGGACGTGCAGCTCATAAATATGACCTTTGGATGTGTTTTAAACACTACTGAACTCCATTTTAATTTTACATATTAAAGCCTCTGGGCTCTATTTACTCTTTCATTATATAACATTCATTTATCTTATGAAAAACGCTGTGATTCACTGTTGGTCTAGCATTTTTTTTTCCACTTATTTGGATGATTTTTAGAATCCAAACTGTATTGTTATTTAACTTGGAAAACAGAAAAACTTTCGGGAGTCAATTCTCTGAGTCCCAAACCCCTCACCTGACACCCTCTTGTGGTGCTGTGCCCTGGGGGGAGGATACAGCAGGATCTGCAGGTGGAGAGGCCTAGAGAGCTGAGGGTATTATGGGTCTGGTTTATCGCCAAGATTAGTCAAGCCCCAAATTATAGTGTTGAGGGAGAAACTTTTCACGTAATGAGGTATGGGGAAATCATTTAGGATTATACATGGTTCAGTGTAAACTTTGTGTGAACTGAAAGAGCCTGTCAAACACACACAGCACATCTGCTTTAACCATTAAGGAAAAGAAATGTCTGATTCAAAAAGAAGGATAAATGACTCCCTTCTTATGATGCCCATGTTAACACCCTCTCGAAGATGAGGTTCCTTTCCCACGTGCCAGGACCCTACTGTCTCACTATATATGTCCTCAATCTGTCCCTTTTGAAATCTTTAAGGAATAGACCCCTGTCATGTTTGATGTATGTTCTTTGTTCTGATAAAGTATAAGACTACCATGCTTCAGTGGAGAAGTTCCTTAGAGCCTTTTGAGGGGCTGCCTCCCAGATTATAGCCCTCAGCTTGGCTCAGATAAAACTATTTTCTGTTCCTATTATAAATTCTTTATTAGTTCCCTCCACAGTGTGTTATTCCTTATGAAGTCCAGCTGTTCTAGGCTGACACCAAGCCACCCTGAAGCAGCCATCGTGTCTTCATTGCCTCTTTCTCACATCTGGGTCCTTGAAGGTTGCTGAGATCACACTTGCTTGTCTGTGTCCATGGAACCCAGGGCAGAGCCCAGGTCCTCCCACCAGGGCCCTGGATTCTGGTACCAAACCCAGGAGAAGGTGTGCTCTAGTGATATCAGCCTCACCTGGCACCAAGGCCAAGATCATCGTGTGTTTTTTCCCAGACTTCTTCTGTGGGAAAGGGTTTTGTGACGTTTTGTTTTCCCTAGTTCACCCTAGAGAGATGCAAGGAGGAAGTCTGATGCAGACTTTCCAGCTTACAAACATCTGAGGGCTGTGTCTCAGGTCAGGATCAATGTTCCCTTTTCCATGGGCATTCAAGTCAGTGAGGCAGCCTGACTTGAGGGCCAGGACTCTGCCTCTGTAGTCCTGGAGTTGATGGCTGAAGGCTGGGGACAGTGGTGCTGCAGTTCTTCCCAAGGGGAATTAAAGGTCAGAAAGCCCTGGTTTCTGCAGGAGCCTGATGATCGCCTGGAATGTATGCCAGTTAACATATAATTTCTTTATCCTATTTATTCATTATTGTTATTTCTCATTGTACTTTGGGACTCAATTTTTTATTGTTATAGAAATCCAATGTTTTCAAAGATTCTCCCTCAAGGATTCTACTGTTAACATTTTTCATTAAGAGAAATGCCTGTCTATTCCAATCTTTCTTTCCCTCCATTATTGACTGTGTCTTTTCTAGGTCTTGTCCTTGTCTCCTGGGCCACAGTCAGTAATGTCTCCACTTATGTATTCTGAGTGTGTGATCATTTGGTCCAAGGGATTCTGCTGAATGAAGTATAAATTCTGATATCTTTCTCTTGCAAACTTTCAAGAACTACAAATAAAATGAAGATATGGGCAATATAAAATGAAAATATGATTTTCCATTCTTATTAATATCTATCTCTATATTTCAATAGAATTCAATTATTGGCCCCTGGTGACTATATTTTTCAAAAGAATTCCCTAAATAATTACCAGTAATTCACTACTCCAATGTAATGTAGAAGATATTCTTAGTGTATTCTTCAAATTCATGTTGATGGAATGTTCAAGTTCCCTATATCAAATTGAGCTCCTATATTCCCTCTGAATAATAAAACTAAGATATGTTTGCTAAAGGTTGTTGAAAAGCAACATTTTAGCTTGACATGGATGGTACAAATATAGTATCACTAAGGGTGAAAATTTAGTATATGTCCTGTGGACTACCAGTTTCATGTTCCACAATCACAATCGAACCATTTAAATACAGAATTATTTCCTAATTCTGTTAAATAAACCTCATTATAAATAACAAGCATTTTGAAAGCTTTAAATTTTTAACTATAGCTAACTAATTTGTACCTTTTCTCCTCTATCAACAAAAATTGACTTTCATGGTTAACTCAGTTAAAAAATAAAACAGCACAATAGGAAAGAAGTAAAATATCTCCATTGCCTACAATATATAATAATATATATAAATATGTTGATGAAAAAACGTGGGTCTGCTCTCCCATGTGCAGTAAAGCAAATCTACTGACACCAGGTTATGGCGAAGGAAAGTGCAGCATTTACTGCAGGTGCCAGGCAGGGAGTTCAGGTCAGGTAGTGCTCAAAACACCTGAACCCCCTTTCCTGATGGGTTTTATGAAAGCATTTTTAAATACCAGGTGAGAGAGGGGAATCACAGGGTATGTGATCAGCTCCTGCACAATTCTTTGGTTGATGTGAGGTAACAGAGCAGTGTCACAGTGGTTAACATTATCAATCCTCAGGCTCCAGTAAAAGATCTCCTACATAAAACTGTTTTAAAAGTTAAAAAAAATAAACATTAACTGAGTAGAGGGAAGGTATCCTCAATTTCAGAACAGTGTAAAGTCAGCAAATATCACAACTGGTGCACCCCTTGAAGATACTGATCTTGACTGGTTGCAATTTTTAAGAAAACACATTTGGGTAAAATTAACTCTGCACTTAAAAAAATTGAGTCACAGGTTTTAGGTTTTCTAAATGCTCTAAAAGTACTTATTTTTCCTTTCCAAGAAGGGACTTTCAACCTCCCCCAAAGTAAAAGGGCAGTGCCTCTTGTATTGCTTCTCTCACTGAACACACCGAAGAAAAATTGCATCATGTTGGTGTCTATCTGAATAATGTGCTCAGGGCTCTCCCTGAGTCATTGCATGGTTCTCATTTGCACGTGGGAACCAATGGGTCTAAGTGCTGGCCACCACAAGATGTGCCACTATGGCATGTGGATTATTTTGAGCTGAAAACAATCAAGGCCCAAAAGACTCAGGAAGAGCCTTTGAACTTCCCCCTTATTGCCTAAAATAATTTAAGACAGGAGGCCTGTCCCAGGAAGAAGCTATCACTAGAGATAAATGTAGTATAATACTAGGTGTGGTAGAACAGGAGGAACATTGAAAAGCCCATTTGATCAAAATCCTCTCTGTGGGGCTTCCCTGGTGGTGCAGTGGTTGAGAGTCCACCTGCCGATGCCGGGGACATGGGTTCGTGCCCCGGTCCGGGAAGATACCACGTGCCGCAGAGCGGCTGGGCCCATGAGCCATGGCTGCTGGGCCTGTGCGTCCGGAGCCTGTGCTCCACAAGGGGAGAGGCCACAAGAGTGAGAGTCACGTGTACTGCAAAAAAAAAAAAATTCTCTCTCTGTCTCATTGTCTTTGGATGGATCAGCAAACATTTGTTTACCAAACAGTAACTCTTTTTAACTTCCTGTGAATTACCTTACTTCCCTTTGAAATTTCAGACCCAAACGTCCTTCTGATGCCGAAATTTGGCCTCTGTGCACTGGTATGGAATAGAATTCGGGGGCAGAGTTTGGGTGAAGTAGAAAAGAATAGGTTTATTGCATTGCCAGGCAAAGGGGGACACAGCAGGCTAATGCCCTCAAAACTGTGTGTCCCAACCTGGGGGGATTTGGTGAGGAGTTTTATAGCAATGGTTCAAGGTCAGGGTTGCTGATAAGGATTATGGTGTGTTCAGGGCCTGCAATCCTTTAATGTGGCCTCAGGTGGTCTCCTGATGAGCTTCTATGCTTCTCAAGGTTATCAAACTGTGACCTTCTCTCTAGAATGAAGGATGCTTCATCAAGTAGTTAACATCTTCCATTTGTTGGGGGTTTGAGTTCTGTAGAAGAGCTCAGTTATTGTTATATGTTTCCCTTGAGGCAGAACCAGGATCTTGTCCCAAAGCTGCACTATTGTTTCTTGACAGTTCCTCCCTTGTCTCTGCAGCCCCTCCCTTCCCTGATTAGCAACTATTTGACTCTACCCTTTGGAATTCAGGGAAGGATGTGGAGGCTGAAGCCTAGTCCCTGCAAACAAGAAATGGGGGACACAGAAAGACTTTAGTGCCCAGGAGCGCCACAGGGTCCTGCTCAGTTTCACTTCTCTTTAGTCAAGAATATATATATGTCACCTTTTCTTGCTGTTTTTGGAATTCTTCATACTTACGTGAATTCCCCATGTGCACATAATAATTTAATTTTCTCTTGTTAATCTGCCTTATGTCATTTTCATTGCCCGCCGAAGAGCTAATGTTACCCAAAAACCTGGGTTTGCCTCTTGGTGGGCGTCAAGCTGAAAGGCACAACAAAAACAAAGATTGGGAGAAGAAAGGATTTGTTACTTGCAGCAAGTAAAGAGAACACCGGGCGTCTTTCCCAAAGCAGTGTCTTCCTGAACAGGAAAATGGGGGAATTTTTAAGCTAAGGGTATATGCATATTCATGAAGGGGTTTGGGTGGTCCACAGAGTCCAAGCTTTAGTGGACTGAAGTCATGAGGGTCAGAAAAGGTCAGTATCATCATTCCTTATGTTCCCAGTTGATCAGGCTAATCTTTACCATTGAAAGAGAACTGGGAGTCTTTACAATTATCTTTGTTATTGTTACTTCTTTGACCTGAAAACAGTCCTTTGATTCTGCATTATTTTGTTCCCTTAAGATCATTAATTACTGAGACCCTTTCAACGGCAAGCATCCTGGGCAGGCTTAGAATGCAAAACGGCTTAGGCCAAAAATGACTACTAGATATACATATTATTAAACTATTGTTTTATTTTCTCCTGTTAATCTGTCTCACGTCAATTTAATTCTTAGACCAGCTCAAAGTGTTACCTGAAACACTTCTTTTGTTGAGCCAAAAGACACAACCAAGTCAAAGGGCAGGAGAAGGAAGGGTTTATTACTTGCAGCAAGTAAGGAGAACAGCAGGGATTTTCCCAAAACGGTGGCTCCTTGAACAGCCAAATTGGGAAAGTTTTAAACTGTCAACTGAAAAAAAAAAAGCACAAACTGAGAGTTGTGAGTTAAGTTTTATTTGGGGCAAAATGAGGATTATAGCCAAGGAAACAGCCTCTCAGATAGCTCTGAGGAGCTGCTCGAAAGAGGTAGGGGGAAGGTCAGCATGTATGTGATTTTGGTGAAGGGGGACACATGTAATCAGGGACACATTTTGGCAGAAATTTGCTGCTAGTCACGAAATGGTGGCTGCTAGTCACAAGGAGCAGATATCTCCATTAATGATTTTAGTGCTTTTCTAGATATGAGAAGATAAAAGAAACTGGGCTCATGAAATTTGAAAATATCGAACTATCTGAAGGCCGGTTCTGCCGGGTTTTCTCAGAGCATAGACTGCCTCATTCCTGATCTCTGTCCTGAATTCCATTCAGGGTGTGTTGAAGGTTGTGAAACAAAATTTATATTTTATGGCAAGACAAGAGAAATTTAAACATAAATTCTTCTCTGCCCTTTGGTCTCCTCTCTCCCCACACTGTGCATTGTGCATCTGCATTATACATTGACCAAACCTCCCCCATAGGCAGGGACACTTGCTCAACCATAAAGAGCAACATTCTCCTAACATCAACAAGACAACTCCCTCCTTAAGAGCTAACATTTCTTCTTGACCTTGTAAGGGGTTACATGACCAGCAGGATGGCACTTAGATCTGAATTATGTAAACATTCAATAAAATGTCATTTGATGTACAGCCCTCTGTCTCAAAAAAAACTTATACACCTCCCTGGGTTTCTAATGGGCAGAACAGTTTTCAGAGTTTTCTGAGGTGCTCTTCCCAGGTTATAATCCTCGAATTTGGCTCAAAGAAAAATTTCCAGTTCTCTTTTAGATCAAGTGATTACTTTTTTGTCAAGGTCAGAGACTACAGTGGCTAGTGACTTCATTCTTATAGAACCAGATGGTAAGGGACAATTTTATTTCACAAGATCATTAATTACTGAGATCTGTTCAAGAGCAAGCATCACGACCAGGCTGAGATCACAAATGATTTAGGCTTAA
Source organism: Mesoplodon mirus (assembly GCF_964341445.2). NCBI lineage: Eukaryota > Metazoa > Chordata > Mammalia > Artiodactyla > Ziphiidae > Mesoplodon > Mesoplodon mirus. Next base: position 198,035,033 of record NC_138976.1, on the reverse strand, counting down.
AATGGCTTCTCTTATGTCAAAAAGTTATGTTTGATTCTTTTTCTTTGGGGAACCCCTACTCCATTTGCCTACAGAAGGGCAGAGGAAAAGTTCTTCCTCTCTGACAGTCTTCATGACTGCCTGGAGAAACAATGATGGACTCAGGAGGTCTTGTCAGGCTCGATGTGCACAAAAATCTTTATGCCTATGGTAAAGGGGCATGGAAAGGAGAGGGTTCTCAATGTGTAGAAGTTCAGATGCTTTCAAAGGCAGGCAATGTGCCCTGCACTATAATGCCTGTTGGGCAGGAAGAAAGTTTCCTGTACCCTTCTAGATTTTTCTGGTTAGTCTAGGAATTAAATTGACATGAGACAGATGAAGATTAACAGGAGAAAATCAAACAAAATTTAATAATATGTATACATGGAAGAGACCCAGGAGAACTCAGTAAATCTCCCAAATGGCTGAAATCCTCACCTTAAATACCACTTTCAACTAAAGACAAACATGTTGGGTGTAGTGGTTTGGGACTTCAAAGCGAAGGAAGGCAATTCTTCCTCGGACCTCATACGGGAAGTCACCATACCTCAAGGGGAAATTCAGTTTGCACTACAACTTCAACTAAAGAACAGTTCTTCGTGTAACACTGCCAGATATTGGAAGATACACAGGCCCCTCGGCCAACCGAAGGCATTCCCTCATTGAGGCAGTTCGCTAGCCGCAGAACACCCTGCTTTAAAAAGTTGATTCAGTTAAGGGCACAGTGGGTAGCTTGTGTCTCTTTTACTTGTTAGAAAACACACGTATTTAGGCTGTGTGTCAATCTAGACATGGCGTCTATAGCGAAAAGCCTAGTTTTCCCATTTTGAAAGCTCCATTCTTGCAGCCGGAAAAAACCTGAAAAACACTGTTGTTGCCGTGTTTCTAGTCCCTGCAGGCATGGCTCTGAGAAAAAAAAAGAGTTTTCTCGAAAGAAAGAGGGTGCTTCCAGGTCCTGGGTGGGAGCTCTTCCTGCCCTGCTCTAGAGCTAAGGGGAATCTCAACGGGGGCCCTAGCCTCAACGTAAGGTCTTGATTTGGCATCCAGAAGGGTAGGCGTGAAGCAGGTTCCCTGAGGCCTTAGTCACAGTTCTGCATTCGTTTAATGGCAGTAAGTGTCTAGAGACTCGTGGCCCCGTCGCGTCAGCGCCAGTTTCAGGACAAGAACTCTGAGGACCCACCGGCTCCCCTGGGCTTGCTGGGCCACACTCAGACCCGTAGGCCCTTCAGGGTGCCCCAGGGTAGGCCGAGGGAAGGGTAACACACTGCAGTCTACCTTGGGGGAGCTAGATGTTGATGTTACAACTACCGGGTTTTTTTTTTTTTTTTTGCAAAAACCCCTAAATATCCTGTGCCCTCCCTTACCTCTTCAGAACAGTCCCTCAGAGATATCTGAGAGTCTGTCTCCTGACTTAAGTCCTCAGTATGTCCTCCAAATAAAACATAATTCTCAACTTTTAGGTTGTGCATTTTTTTTCAGTCAACATTTAATTGTATGGCTCATGTAGGCACTATGCCTAAATGTAATGGGATGAGCTGTAAATTATTAAAACTAGATAAATTCTGTCAGCTCTACCACTAGCTGAGATCAGGCTTTCTTCTCTGGATACTTCTGTCATAGACCTTGGCAGATATGGAGTCTGTGTTGGTCTTAAAATTATTCTTAGAATTGTGGGGACTCATTCATTCTTTCAACAAATTTTACTGCTTATATTCTATGTGTCAGTTACAGTGCTGGGTCTTGAAATACAGAAGGCAACACACGAAAGTACAAGGATAAAACATATTTTCTACCATATTAACTTTTTTCATTCATTAATTCATCCTTAAGTCATTCAACACGCATCTTCTTATTGAATACTGATGAGGGATCAAATGCTAGGCTAAACACTGAGTATATAACTGCAAATGAGATGGATAGGCCCTGATTTTGATGTCACTACTATCTTTTGTCGTGCCATATAGTGGGATAGCTTCATTATTCCCTTTACCGTAAGTTTTGGTTTTTTGCGGTACGCGGGCCTCTCACTGTTGTGGCCTCTCCCGTTGTGGAGCACAGGCTCTGGACGTGCAGGATCAGCGGCCATGGCTCATGGGCCCAGCCACTCCGCGGTATGTGGGATCTTCCCAGACGGGGGCACGAACCTGTGTCCCCTGCATCGGCAGGCAGACTGTCAACCACTGTGCCACCAGGGAAGCCCTACCCTAAGTTTTTATCACAAATTGCTAATGAAAATAAAACTGTTAGTGGAGTTTCAACATGCATAGATAAATGAGAACACAGAACTCCCCTTTCGCATGCCCCATTTTCCTCCTTCTAACTCCTTATGTGAACTCACTTTGTGCCAAGACCAAGAAGATGTGCCCCAATAAGAACCAAGCTGATTTCCTCACACTGACAGGGGCTATTGCTCACTTAGAAGACTTGATGCTTAATTTTGATAAGTAACTAGAAGACCATGGAGACAACCTATAAAAATGATTTGTATTGAGAGAAAATACTAAAAAGGGTTAATGTGCTGTTTCACATGTCTAACCTCCTGGGATTAAACCACAGGCACCAAGGTCAGCAAGTGTACTTGGCAACAATGAGCTAAAAATGAAAAAAAGAGCATCATACAGTTATTGTATTCATCTTCCCCCAAGGCACTCTCTGATAAACACCACAAAGACTAAGGGAATTGAGAACAGCTTCCTTGTGGGGCAGGTTATATATGCATCTTTTTCCAAGAAGTTAAATCATATCCAGCTATCAGCACACCTTACTTAAGATGATTGTAATGTATGAGATTAAATGTTCCTGACTGGAAACCTTCTTGTCCTCAATTCATTGGCTATACTGGATATTTTTTCTTTGGTCAGACCTTCAGACGTCTACCAGAAATCGTTCCTTTGGGGAAACCAGGCCTTCCCAGAAACTCAGGAAACTGAAATGGAGACAGCAAGAGAGAAGGAAATTATTTGGACATATAGACCTCAATTGTTTGGTTTTAAGTAAACGTCCCAGCAAACATCTTCTAAATGGTATAATAACTTTAGGGAAATTCACAGTTTATAAGTTTGTGTACTCATAAACTGAACATATTATGATAAGAGTACAGGTTGCATTTTGTGTCTTCAATTCAAGCAAAGACTTCAAAAAAGTCCCAGTTATCCTTTGTTCATTAAGACACAAAGAAAGGGCAAAAAGGGCAAGTTTCTAAGTCTTTTTCTTTAAAATTTACTTCCTTTCTTCAGTCTTCATCAAGATCTTCAGGAAATTAACTTTACTAAAGTTAATTATTCATAAAATAAACATACGAACCTGCAGAAGACTATCTCACAGGGACCTGTAATGTACAATATCCATCACATACATGCACCATGAGCTTGTCTTTTCTAGCACTGGCATACACAAAACTCTGTGTGTGTGTGTGTGTGTGTGTGTGCACACATGTGTGTCTTTTTTTTTTGTTATGGAGCCATAGGGAGAAAATAAATCTATTGGCTGCAATTCAGTGATGTAGAAAGATTTAAGGGTAAAGGAAAAGGCTACATCAAGTGAAGCAATAAAGTCATGAGGTTGTGCTTCCATAATAATAACAATAGCAGTCTTCTGTAACCAAGGGAGCAGGCTCCTCAAATTATAGTCACACCTGTTAGACCATCTGCCCATAAATTTCACACTATCATTAATGGAAAACAAATGGCACTGTCTCTCCTTCCCTTTATCCATTGGCCATTCTCATATAAACAATTTTTCCCTTCAAGGTCATGCTCTTTCCTATCTGTTTAAAAATATTAGGATTTAGGAGGAGTGATACATAATGTACCATGCCTTGGTACTTGTACCAGTGATGGCTCTGTAAGGAGCACTGGATTGTTAGGAGGCTATAAATTGAATTCCCCTAGAAGCAGAACCTGAGGCAATAATTTGAATGCAAACTGTTCATCTGGGAGGTGTTTCCAGAAAACTCAGAAGTGGAGTGGGAATTGAGAATGGAGGCATGGAAGGAAGCCAACAGAGGTGCATTACTGAATCAATTACTCCTGCAGGGAACTGCTGCCAGTACTTCAGGGGAGTTCTGTGAAACTCTATAGAACATGTCTCAGAGTTATCCCAAGAATTGGTGAGAAACTTGAAGTACTTATCTTCCAGTCCCCTCTGTCCTTGGTTGAAAGCTACACCCAGATACATTAACTCCTGTACATTTCTGGCCTGCCCTAAGGTGGATAATTGCAGGTGGAGGCATGAGTCTATCAGCATATACTGGAATGTTGAGTGCTGGGGAGATATGAGTGGAGCACTGAAACCATCTAATACAGTGGGGGCAGGAGATATCAATTATTGGCTTGCAAGTCCAAATGGGTAACCTTAAATTTCTGGGTTAATGGTTTTACTTTGAGGTATTTAAGCATGATGTATGAGTAAAAATTTCCTCTATTAAATCAAGTTGAAGATCCTAAGTCCCTAATCTTCTGGAAAACTGGGTATCTTTTTAACAGATTTTTGAAAAGTAACATGATTAAGATTTCAAACTGACCATCCATCCATTCATTCATTCACTCATTCAACAAACATTTATTGAACACCTAAAGTATGCCATGGGTTAAACTGGGCACCAGTGTTACTGTTACTAAAATCATTATCGTGCCACCTAGAAGTCAATGTATTGTGACACTCAAATAAGAAAATCCATAGTTACCGTAAAAATTATTACAGAGTGATATATGAAGACAAGGTAAGACCTTAATTCATGCTGTAGACAGTAGTATATGGGGGATATCAGTAGGGCTTCCTGTAGAAGGCAATTGAAAAGGATATGTAACATGAAGGAAGGGTGAATTTTTGAGGAAAAGAGAAGATAAATTCATGTTTGCCAGAAAATGAATGGTTAAGGATCAGGCCAGAAAGGAGTTCCATTCATAATCAGTATAAGAAATGTCACTGGAGCTTCCCTGGTGGTGCAGTGGTTGAGAGTCTGCTTGCCGATGCTGGGGACACGGGTTCGTGCCCTGGTCCGGGAAGATCCCACATGCCATGGAGCAGCTGGGCCCGTGAGCCATGGCTGCTGAGCCTGCGTGTCCGGAGCCTGTGCTCCGCAACTGGAGAGGCCACAACAGGGAGAGGCCCGCGTACCGCAAAAAAAAAAAAAAAAAAAAAAAGAAATGCTCACTGGAGTGTAAGAAAAGAAGACAATGGAAAGGGTGGTAGAAGCCAGACCATGAATGGTCCATGTGTGTATACTAAGTGCTATGGTCTAGTCTTTGTGTTCCCCTCCAAATTTATACGTTGAAATCCTAATTTCCAGAGGTGATATTTGTAGTAGGTGGGGCCTTTGGGAAATGATAAAGGTATTAGTGCTCTTATAAAAGAGACCCCACAGAGCTCCCTAAGCTCTTCTGCCATGTGAGTTTACAATGAGAAGTCTTTGACTCAGAAGAGGGCCCTCATCTGACCATACTGCCACCCTATTCTTGAACTTGCAGCCTCCAGAACTGTGAGAAAAAAATGCCTGTTGTTTATGAGCCACCCAACCTGCACCATAATCTTACAGCAGCCCAAAAGGTCAAAGAGAGTTTGGATGTGAGATTTTACTCCAAGAAAGATGGGAATCCATTGAAGGATTTTTAACTGGTAACTTAGAAGAGAGAAAAGTTTCATAACACAATCAGGTATTTTTATAAGAAAAATTTGTTTCATTTTCAGGAAGATCACTCTGGAAATACTATGACTAGATTTTTGGAGAAGGGTGATGGCAGTCCCAGATATAGAAAGATGAGTTAGTAGTCCATTAATGTAAGTCAAACAAGAAAGTGGATATAAAACGTGTGAATTTGTGGCTGATGGTTCTTTCCTTTTAGCACTTCAAAAATGTTATGTCAATGCTTCTGACTCCAGAGTTTTAGACAAGAAATATGCTGTCATTGGAACTGGTGTTTCTGAATAAGTAATGCATCGTTTCTTCCTGTCCACTTTCGAGATTTTTTTTTGTCTCTACTTTTCAGAAGTTTAGTTATGACGTGTCTTGGCAAGGATATCTTTGCATTTTTCCTCTTTGGGTTTGTTCAGATTCTTGAATTTGTGTTTATGTCTTCTAAAAATTTGGGAACTTTTTAGCCATGATTTCTTTGAATACTTTGTCAGTCCTACTTGCTCTCTGTTTTCATTCTGGAACTTTGATGATATGAATGTTAGTGCTTTTGTTACTGTTTACAGGTTCTTGAGATCCTGTTCTTTCTCCCATCTTTACCCCTCAGTCTATTTTTCTCTGTACATTTGGTACATTGTATTCATCTCTTATAAGTTCATGTTTCTATGCTTTGTAATCTCCACTCTACTCTTGAGCGAAGTTTTTGATTGTTGTATTTTTCAGTTCTACTGTTCTCATTTGTTTTTATTGTTATAGCTTGTAGTTATTTGTTTACATTTTCTATTTTTCCCATTTCTGTCAAGGAACACATAATTGCTAATTGAAGCATTTATGTGACAGCTTATTTAAAATCCTTGTCTGATCATTTCAATAGATGTTTTATCTCAGTGTTGGTGTATGTTTATTGTCTTTTCTCATTTATTCTGTGATTTCCTGGTTCTTGGTGTCATAAGTATTTTTCCATTGTATTCTAAACATTGTGAGTTATTATATGACTCTGTAACCCATTTAATTTTATTATTACTTTTTAGAAGGAAGTCATCCTATTTGAGGCATAGTATGAGGACTGGGAGGTTACGTACAGATTTCCATTGTGCCCTACTGACGATACCCCAGCAAAAGTGGGCACTTACATTGTCTCACTGAAGACAGATCAAGTAGAAGTTCAGCTATCCTATTGGCCCTTCTGACACCTTCCCCCCAAAAGTGGGAACATTAATATCATTGTGTTGCCTTTTAGTAGAAGTGGAAGTTCATCTCCTCAGTAGATTTCTTGACACAGGGGAGGGGAGAAGTGAAGTGTTTGCTGTCCTTCCTCCCACTTCATTCCTTCTTGTTGATGCCGGGTGTGGGTAGAGGGTCAGCTACGTGCTGGCCCCACTGACACCAGGGTAAGAGGAAGAGAACTGACAACTAGCCCTGCTTGTGCCATCTCATTCTGTCTTATTGCCTAAGGATGGTTATGGGGATTCCGCATCCCATTGGGTCTCACTGACGTCATGTTTTGGGGGTTAGTGGGGTGCCTACTCCCTCCAACCTGTAACATCCTATTCTTATTGATGTCAGGGAGAGATGAGCGCTATGTCCCACCATTAGACCCCACGAATGTGTGAGGGCAGCCCAGTGTTAACAAGCCTGTCAGGCACCACCTTTTTTTTTTTTTTAATAAGTAAATTTATTTATTTACTTGGCTGTGTTGGGTCTTCATTTCTGTGCAAGGGCTTTCTCTAGTTGCGGCGAGCGGGTGCCACTCTTCATCGTGGTGCGCGGGCCTCTCACTGTTGCGCCCTCTCTTGTTGCGGAGCGCAGGGTCAGTAGCTGTGGCTCACGGGCCCAGCTGCTCCGCGGCATGTGGGATCTTCCCAGACCAGGGCTCGAACCTGTGTCCTCTGCATTGGCAGGCAGATTCTCAACCACTGCACCACCAGGGAAGCCCAGGGACCACCTTTTAAAGTCTGTTTGCTAATGGAAAGGGGTGGAGGCTCAGCTCACCACTGGACCACACTGAAAGAACCATGGTGGGGAATCAGAGTGCTGGCTCTTCTGGAGGGCAGGAGTGGGGTGGTGTGGAAGATCAAATCCTACCTTGGCCTAACTGAAACGACAGGACATAGGGGATGGGTGCAATATTACACTGGCACTTGGCTCAAATAGTGCGTATATTCCACTGGCACTTGGCTCGAGAAGTGTGTATATTAATGCCCAAATGGTCTTCTGTCTTTAGCAACCCCTTTCCTCATACTTTGGCTAGGGGGAACAGGGTTTTGTGTTTTTTTCTGAAGCTTTTTTGTCTCTTGATCTGTTGGTGGTTATTGATTGGGGGTTCCTGTAATACCCTCTCCAGGATGTATGGGAAGCAACAGGAAACACAGGGGACTCATCACCATGTTATTCCTCAAGTCCCAAAGTCCCTAGTTAAGTCTGCCTTCTCATTTCCACCTTTCAGTGTCTTCCTATGTTTGTTTGTTGTTATGTTCAGGGTTTTAGTTTTAAGTGGGAGAACCTGGGAGAAATGGGCTACTTCATCTTCTTGGAAGCAGAGGTCTGGAGGCCTAGTGATGTTAAAAAGTACTGCTGATTGTAAATTAAAATTTGATGATAAACACCTTGCCCTTTAAGAATTATTCTGCTAGATGATGTGGCTTCCCAAAGTTGCTACAATTTGATTTTCATACTTCTAAAAGCCAAATGTTTTGCTGGAGTTGAAATTTAAAGATAAGCAAGAGATGAGGCTAAGATGATCTATGTGGTAACAGATTAAAGTTGGAAACATCAATATACATTCATGTTTAGCTTAATATTGCTTCATATTACCTTAATACACATGGTTATGGAGAGAGATACTTATAGACCTGTGCGTATACATGGGTCATGTACACACATATTATCTCTTTGCTCTGTCAGCTGAGAAGATCTAGAAGCAATGACATCCGAGCAGCAATTAGCACACCCCATACCCAGATCCTGCTGTCTAATACCGTTCTCCACAAAAAAGATCTAGTTATCCATGAAGAAATAGCTGATTCTAGGACTAGGGCAGTAAATAAACAAGATTTATAGACAAGACCATCTTATAGTGTCAGAAAGTAAGGAAGTTCCAAAAAAAAAAAAAATACAGGATGGGGATACCTCAAGAGCCAACTGAAAAGAGTTCACAAGGGTCAGGACTAGAGCAATTTGAGGAACAAAGTAACTAAAGTAGAATTAGATTATAACACAAAGTATAAAATAAAAATCCATGAGTTCTTCTGATATAAATAAATAATTGGATACATAAATAAATGCAGGAGAATAGATAAATCTCCAGTGCAAAGGAATTCCAAATAGTTTATGTAGTACTCCATCTTAAGCATAACTCCCTATTCCTTAGTTGTGGGCTGAGCATATTGACTTCCTTCTAAAAAGTACAGTATGAAAATGGGAAAACAGTAATCGTACGATGGAGAAACCTGAAAAACACTACCTCAGCCTGGTGATCAAAGTCGACCTCAGCATTCATAATGCATATTCATACTTTGTACACTTGATGTGATCTGACAGAATAACCCTTCTACTCTGTGGTCTTCCTCCCCAAAACACATAATCCCAATATGATCATGAAAAATGCATCAAACAAATTCTAGTAGTGGGCATCCTACAAAAAACTAACTACTCAAAATTGTCAAGGTCATCCAAGGAAAATCTGAGAAGCTATCAAACCCAAGAGGAGCCTAAGGAAACATGGCAACTAAAGGTAATGTGATGTTTTGGATGAAATCCTGGAATAGAAAAAGGACATTAGGTAAAAACTAAGGAACTGGACTAATGTATGGACTATAGTAAATGATAATGTATCAATATTTGTTAATTGATTGTAACAATGTAACATACTAATATAAGTGGATCATCATAGAGGGAAATGGGTATAGTGTATATGAAACACTTTATACTATCTTCTCAATTTTTCTGTAAAATTAAAACACTTCTAAAAAATAAAGTCTATAAAAACGCTGTTTTCTTTTTCTATGATTATGTGCCTGTATTTCCTAATGAATATGTCAATTTGCTTTAACTTCCTTGATACTGATATTAAAGAAAATACTAAGTAACTCTGAAAGAATTTGTAACTCCAATTCAACAAGCAATAATTCTTGTATTAACTTTTTGGAAGAACCCACTGAATAAATCAAAGCAAATTGTCTTTAAAGACTGAATTTCTTTTCAGTGTTTAATCTTTTATATTATTAATGCATACCACAAGCAAGATTCTGTTTCAAAGGGCAGAAAACATTGATTGTAGGGAATGTCTAAAGTACAGTGAAATATTAATGCCTGATGCTATAACAACTTTAATGTATTTAATGTTCTCAAAATGATGAATTGTTATTTCAGTCAATAAAGTATTCACTTTTATACATTTCCTACCCATCTTTTCCCAAGACACCCACAAGGAAATGATACTATCATCTGATATTAGGTTCATCAATTTAAATTGGAGTTTTTGGTAGCTGTGGTTGCCAATGGTACTGGAATGTGTGATACTTTTACAAATCCTCTCCATGGCAAAATCTGATCCTCACAAGGTAAATCACAATAGGTGCCTAAAACCAAATGACATATTGCTTTGTAGCTATACTACCAAGCATTTTACTTAGAGGCACAATAGAATGTAGAAAAGGCCATTTCTCTTTCTGTCTTTTTCTGCTCAAAGGTCACTCACCACCTTACTTTTTATCAGCCATCTCAGAAGTTTTCCATAAATTTAGACCATATAATGTCACTTAATGTGAATGTAGCTCAACCTTCTGTTTTAGTACAGCTAATCTCACATTATTTTATTGGTGCTAAATATGTAAATCATCAGCAAGTTTTTGTACGTAACTTTTTTTTTGTTGTTGTGGACCACTTTTTCAAGTCTTTATTGAATTTGTTACAATACTGCTTCTGTTTTATGCTTTGGTTTCTGGGCTGTGAGGCATGTGGGACCATAGCTCCCTGACTAGGGATTGAACCCACACCCCCTGCATTGGAAGGTGAAGTCTTAACCACTGGACCGCCAGGGAAGTCCCTGTACTTAACTTTTTTTTTTTTTTTTTTTTTTTTTTTTTTGCGGTACGCCGGCCTCTCACTGTTGTGGCTTCTCCCATTGCGGAGCACAGGCTCCGGACGCGTAGGCTCAGCGGCCATGGCTCACGGGCCCAGCCACTCCGCGGCATGTGGGATCTTCCCGGACCGGGGCACGAACCCGTTTTCCCTGCATCGGCAGGCGGACTCTCAATCACTGCGCCACCAGGGAAGCCCCCTGTACTTAACTTTTAAAAATAATTAAAATAAGCTATTCAACACTTTTTTCCTTAAAAAAAAAAAAAAGCAATTCTCCTTAGGCTGGCCCTGGGCACATATGTGACTTTGCCCTTTTTTCCATGGACTATTGTCTTATCTGTTTTACGGTGTCACATTTGTTCTACCTTCTCAAAAAGAAGCATTTAAAAATTCATCTACATGTTCATGCATTCATACATTTATTAAATAAATCTATTGAACACCTACAGATGGTACAGAAAAAAAGGCAGAAAACTAATCTGGGTTGCACAGAAAGTAATGAACTCAGTTAAAATTTTTGGTGAAAGTAGGTATTACTCAATCTACTGGAAATTACATTTCATTATGGGGACTCACAGACTCCAGGAAAACCAAGACCTAAATAATAATAAAGTAATAAAAGCACTAGCCATTTACTGAGTGCCTGCTTGTACCTGACTCTGAAACTCTAAAATCATTACGGATGTTCTGATGATTGTCTGATATAATTGTAATATCCATTTTACAGATGAAAATAACAAGGTTCAGAGACATTAGGTTACTTGCCTAAAGTGAAGTGGCCCAGAAACTACAGAACTGGAAATTGAACCTTAGACTTCATAACGCCAAAGTCTGTGCTTTTAATCACAATGTGTGTTTGTGAGAGAGAGATAGATAGATACATAGAGAGAGAGAGAGAGAGTGAAAGAGAGAGAATGTGTTTAATAGAGAACCTCTGAGAAATGGCAAGAAAACTGCCAGGTATCCATAAAACAATAATTTAGGAGCTTCTTACTATACAAGTAATTGTTAATCATATGGCTGAACTAAGGATCTCTCACTTTTGAACTAAGAAATCAAAAGCTTCCAGAAGTTGAGTCTAAATTTTACACTTATATAAGATACTTCATACAGAATGCTCAAGTATAATAACTAAAGAGCTCTGAAAATACTGGAAGCATTCATATTAGTATGATTTCATAATGTGGATAATAGAGGATTTAAGAAATTGGCAGATGCAACTGCAGACTCATTTGTTATCATTTCTGTGAAAGGCAAGATAAATGAATAAAATGAGAAAAATGAAAAAAGAATGGCTAGCAATTTTAGGTAGTTTGCTGAATCTCCATACTAGGAAAGACTAAGCAAAAAAAAAAATTCTCGAAATATTATTTTGAAAGCACCTACAAGTGTATATGGTCTTTTTTTTACCAAATATCTTGGAGTTATGAACTGTCAAATAAGTCTAATCTTCTCTGATGATAAAATTGCTGACTTTATTTGAAACTATGGAATGAAAAATGAGGTAATAATCAGAAATTCTTAAGAAAAGGAGTAGAAAAAACAAAATTATAAGAGTTATGTTAAAAAATATTTTGAAACAAACATAAAATCCCCATTACTGGTACAGAGCTTTTAAAACTTTATTTTGGTTTTAAGTTTTAATAAATATTTATATGTTTACATAATTACTGTCATAAGGAAGAGACAATTGTAGGTCAACTTTCTTCATTCTTTCTTTATTAAGCATTATTCTATTTTGCTCCATCATCTTGTAATTATACTATAGTAACTGTGTAACTTTCTACTAAGTGGATATTTCCTAAACTGTTTTCCTATTGTTAACAATTAAAGGTGTTTCCAATTTTTTGTTATTACAAATGACATGACAATGAGCATCTTTATATAATAATTTTCTGGATTATAAATTATTTATTGGCATAACCTTCCAGAATTTGGGTTAATGTGTAAAAAGCTCTTAACATTTTTATCTTGCTAGACATTGCCAAATTACTTGTCAAAAGATGGAACCAAATTATATTGCAAAAATCTTTGCCAACAGAAGACATTATATATAATTTTTGATTTTGCTAAATTAATAAGTTGGAAACCTATGTTCCATTTCTTTGAATTCTTTGATAACAGAGTGCTGCTGGAGGCTGGGAAGGCAGCCATATCCGTGAAGGCTTCCCAGAGTTGGAGCGGGGAAGTGGAAAAAGGTAAAAAAAAAAAATACTAATTGTATTTTCCCTCGTTTGTTATCTCTCACTGTCTTCTGCCTCTGTGTAACTTGTATCAAGGTAGCTGGAGAAAAATCATGTGGCAGGGCAAATTGGTATTCCAATAAATTAATAATCACCAACTACAAATGGATTTTCAAGACTGGAAATATTGCTCTGACTTACAGTAAGCTCTTTCTAATTCTCCTTAAGGACTATTTTCTTAGAAGCTTTACTTAACCTCCATCCTCTCTACTTCCTTCACTCTGAGCTGGTGAGGTGCTTCATAACTCATTAAGAACACATAAGTCTGTAAATAGTCCACTGCCAAATCCATTAATTCATTAGCATTTGCATTGATCTTTGTATTCCCTTTTACTACAGGAGTGAAAGTTAAAAGGCCATGTGCACTACAGATAGCATTTCATTTTCCCTCATCTTCTCAAGTACTTCACAGCACTGCATTTTCTACGACCCATCTACTCCTTATGAATGATTCTTGCCAAAATTCAACCTCATTCTAGACTAGTAACTCCAACTTAAAATATTAAAATCTATACGTGTAACATAAAAGCCTCCCTCCTCCCCTAATCCCTGCATATCTTCTTTAGCCAATTCATGTCTGAACTTTTCAAAATTGTTATCTTCATATATTGTTTCCATTTCTTCACGTCCCATTTACTCTATAAGTTACATCCATCTGACTTCTCTCACCATAATCTCTTTGTCCACTGTCCTGATATTTTCCTTATGGAGGTCACCAGTTATCTCCATGTCAGTATAGCCAACGAATAGTTTTTGCCCTCTTTCTAGGCTTTTTCCTTCTTTAAAAAAGAAAAACAAAAACAAAAACCGTTTTTTTTCTTCCATGCTTTTACACTCTCATCATCTTCTGTCTTGGTATATTTTACTGGCTTTCTGTGTTTAATCTGATTTCTAACATTCTATTAGTTTCCTTTATCTTCAGTGGAATAAACCAGTATATGAAGGATTATTCTCAACAGTTAGTTCTCATAATAACAGTACTAGTAGCAGCAGTCTATACTCTGTAATGCTTATCATGTGCCAGACACTATTCTAAGACATTGTTTAAATACGTATATATAGACACACACACACATATATATATATATGAGGTTTTCCTCATAGGCCTATGAAATAAGCCTATTATTATATCCGTGTTTCAAATGAGAAAACTGAGGCAATGAGAGGCCAAGGTCACATGACCAGTACTTGGTGAAGCCCCGCCTAAGTTAATGCTGAGTTAATGCTGGACAAGTTAAATAATGTCTCACAGATTGGCCTTAAAAGTGAGCAACATTTAATTAATGACTTGTGAAGTATCAGAAAAAAATGGAACATTTTAAATTGAATGGGAACTACTAAGTCATGTATCAGTAACTAAGAATGACTCTAATTGAATGAAATTATTATTCATTATTCTTTTGAAAGAAGAATATTCTTGTGTTAGTGTTTCACAGTTTTTTTTCATTCACATATTTATTCATTTATTAGCCACACATTTCCTACACACCTTCTATGTACCAGTGTCTGCTGCAAGCCTTGGAAGATTCAGCGGTGAGCAAAAAATTACAAAGTCCTTGCTCTTAAGCAAATGTCCAGTGGTGGAGGAAGACAGAGTAAACATGTAAATAAATTTTGTACAGCGACAGAAATACGACTGGACAATGGGACGGAGAGGCACTGAGGAGGCAGGTCTCTTTGGTCAAGATAGTAGTGGTGGCGTTTGAACCGAGACCTTAATGATCAGAGGGAAATTGGTCTGGGTAGAAGGATTAGCCAATCTAAAGCTGGGAGAGCAAGAAGTAGAGCTTGTTGCATCTGAGGGACTGAAAAAGACAACTGTGCCTCGAACCCCATGAAGGTCAGGGAAAGATGTAGTAAGTGACCAGAGCACATGGTCCCTGTGAGCCTGGCTAAGTAGTTGAAAATTTAATCTCTTTACAATAGATAGCCTTTAGAGGTTAGAAGCAGTGCAATAATAGCATCTGATTTGTGCTTTTTGAAAGACTACTTTGGCTGTTGAGTGTCCTACAAAAGCAAAATACTTGTGTCTCTATGAAGTGCGGATAGTATAATTTAAAAAGCCCAATGAGCTCATAAGCAGTTGGTTTACTAAGTTTAATCATTTGTCTTAACTAGACTTCATTAATATAAGCTTGGTGACCTTGGGGTCCTGGGACATATTAGATTAGGGAAACCCAACCATTTTCAAATAGTGTGATTTGAAAAATTCTCGAAATTGTTGGGGCTCAGGAAGATTATTTTATTGCTGGGCCTGGATGGGAAGTTTAGAATAAGAAAAGAAAGTATGATGGCTGGCTTCCATGTATTCTCCCTTCCTGTGGGAGAAATGATGGTGGGGTGACTACTTTGCTGTTGACCCAATGCTTAAATTTCAGAGCTAGTTCAATCCAGTAAATATTTGCTGAACAACTATTATATGTTAGGCACCTTGCTGAAACTGGGAATATAGAGAATAATTAATAATAAAAGCAGGTATTACTAACAAGAGACAGGCACTGTGCTAATGCTAAACATGCACCATTTCAAGTTACATTAATTTACACACTAACCATATAGGGTAGATGCATTTATGATACCATTTTCCGGGTGAGAAATCTAATCCCTTTAAGGGGCTTAAGTTACTTCTCCAAGGTTACACAGCTAGTTAGGGGCATAGGCAGTATTTGGACTCAGGTCTAGTATCAGCACCAATTCTCTTAGCCATTATGCTCTATAAGGACCTTACTTGAGAAGTTCAGGATTATACATATATGGGTACAACCAACCCTAAGACCATCTGGCAAAACTGGCTGCTTGAGAAGTCCTGGATTTATGTAAGATGCTCTTGGAATGGAGAAGATCGTGAAGGAGGGTCCCCAAAACACACTCTCTATACTAAGGGGTAAAAAGAGAGAAAGAATTAGCCTACAGCAGTATGATATTGAGGACCAAGAAACAGTGTTTCTCTCTTTTGTGAATAGTTATTAAATTGTTTCTACTTCAAAATATCGGAAAGAAATCACAGTACTATGGACAGTTTGTGGAGCCACCCTATCTTCGCGTGAATCCTGGCAGGTGTAGAGTTCATAGTATGACCCTGGCACCTAAGTGTAGTTAAGTAAGCTTTCATTTTTCTTTAGGCTGAAAGCAAAGTAGCTTTCTGATAGGTATAGTTTAGGAAAGTCTTCAAAGAAAATATTTAAAGTCCACTATCTCAGAGAAAAGCCATTTTGCAAAAGATCTGTCAGCAAAAGCAAGGCCAAACACACCAATTATTTAGTGAGACTTGTATTGTTATATCATTGCTCATGTTGTTTCTTTATGCATTTACCTGGAAGAAGGCTTTTAATGTTCAACAATTCTCAAAGAGATAAAGACCCACACTGACGTGTCAGAAAGAGCTGTGCCCTGGAATTAGATCAGTTTAGGTTTGACAACTTACTAGAATTAGGTAACGTTCTTAATCTTTCTGAGCCTGTTTCCTATCTGCAAATAGGGATAACACTATCTATTACAGAGGGATGTGTTTAAATTAAATGATACAGGTAAATGAAATATATCCTTCCAGACTGAGAACATACCTAGTAAATGTTAAGTGATCTGCAAATATTCTGCTTTCTTGAAATGGATGAAACCTGTTATCATGTTCTTAACCAATGGTGTAAATATCAAGACAATATTTAGTTAAAAGTTATATTTGTTCTTTCACTGTCCATCTGCATTTTAACATATCCTAACATATTCTGCTTGATCAATTGTGTCAATATTAGTAACATTTGTCATTTAAGCTATTATTGTTCATATGTTTAAAATATTTCAATGTGATAAAAGTCATTACTCAAAGGGATGCCTAGCTGGCTTTGTCAAAGATTTATTTTAAGTAAAAATGAAAGACACATTTTTCATTTCCACCAAGTTTTATTGAACAGTGTATTCATTAAGTGTATGAACTTTCTGGCCAGCTCAATACAGTAGCCAAGACATGAAAACAACCTCAGTGATTTTTGTGGATGAATGGATGAAGAAAATGGGGTGCATACAACCTACTATTATTCAGCCGTGATAAAGAAGGAAATCTGGCTATTTGTGACCACATGGGTGGATTTGGGGGGCATTATGCTAAATGAAATGTCAGACAGAGAAAGATAAATACTTTAGGATCTCATATGTGAAATCTAAACTACTGAACTCATGATAGAAAGAATGGAATGATGGTTGCCAGAGCTGGGGGTTGGAGGTGAGGAAAATGATTGAAGATGATAAACACTTCTAGTTATAAGATAAGTGTGTAATGGTGATGTCATGTACAGCTTGGTCACTACAGTTAACAATACCGTATTTTATGTTTGAAAGTTGCTAAGAGAGTAGATCTTGAAAGTTCTCATCACAGAAATAAAATTTGTAATTATGTGAATTAAGGTTAACTAAACTTATTGTGGTAATCATTTCACACTATATATATATATATATATATATATATATATATATATATATATATATATATATATATATATATCATCACATTGTACACCTTGGACAGATACAATATTATATATCAATTCAATCTCAATAAAACTGGAAAAATTTCATTTATATTTTAGCATAAATATATCAAATTGGGTTTCTTGAGAAGATTAATAATACCTATAGATAAAAGGAAATAAGATATTGTTGTTGCTGTTGTTTGCTTTTCCAGAGTGCAAAACACTAAAAAGGGGGGAGGTGAGTATGGGCTTGCAGATGCTGCTCCATGGGCCCTAATGCTGTGATACAGACATTTAGTCCAGATCTGAAAGAGAACTTGAGTCATTTCAACAAATCTGCAGAACAGTTGTGTTCAAACGTGAAGAGATGAAGAGATATCAGTAAATTCTTTTTCACACTGCAAGAAATCTGCCTTCAGCTTTCAGCAAAACCTCAGTTTTCTGGTTATGAGGGTAACAGTTCTTAAGCAAGCAGTACAATGCTTCCACCAGTGCTTTCTCCCTACGATGAATAAGTTTTCAGTCTCCCCACCAGTGTTCATCCCTTCTCCCCTTAATGTCTTGGCCAAAATTCAACCATCAGCCCAGAAAACTCTTTCCCAGTTTCATTGCCTGCACATGACCACGTTATTTCAATCACCTTGGCACTTTTATATTACCTACTTCCTAAGTTAGGTATTATATATATGAGATTTTATATAAAAGAATGCCTGTAAAGTACTTAATGCTCAACTCCTAGCACAATATGAATGTTCTGTAACTGCTGACTAGCATTATTATTATATCATTTACATTAAAACTAATCTGTACTTTCTTTCACCCACCCATGTTCTTTGTCCCCAACTGGGGTAAAGGAAATAAATGAACATTTATTGATTATCTACAGTGAGAGTATAGAATGCAGTGTAGGCTATAGAAATAGTGGTGTTTGTAAGGTCGGATCTTAACAAAGGACATCGTGAAACAGAGGAAAGCTTCAAGTGAGCTTTATTAGGGGGTGCTCCCAGGCGAGGTTCACCGGTCCGAGAGAAAGGGGCCAGAGAAGTCGCACCCGGGCGAGGTTTGGGCAAGATTTCATAGGGGAAGAAGGGAAAGCGGTGTGGTGAATCTGGGAGGGCTCAGGGTATTCCTTATTTGGTGGTCTCTTCGGGTATCGTGGCAATATCTGGTGCCGGTTACATCAGTCTTGGGACCGCTAGTCCCGCCCCTCGAAAGGCAGGAAGGCTGGGCCAGGTGGAAAATCCCCTGGTCAGTTCCTGGAACTGGGTGGTCCGGAATGTCTCCAGGTCAGTTTCTGGAACTGGGGGTTCCGGAGAGTTTCGGTCTGATGCAACCTTTGAATCTGATGCATTCCCCTGCCTCAGGCCAGTTGGCCTTACAGTGTTCAAGACTGAAACTGACCTGGATTTGAATTCCAGACTTCTCACTTACTTACACTTTACTACGCCTCAGTTCCCTTACTAATAATTAGAGATAATAGACATTTCAGGGACCACAGTAAGGATTAAATATATTATAATGTTTGGATCCAGAAAGGACATTCATTACCTCATTTAATGTAAACTCTTAGATAATCTGATTGAGTTTTGAGTATCTGATAACGGCTCTGCATCCTTTTGCTAAAAATAATTAGATAGGTAGATAACTATTCATAGCATTTTGCATAGAATTCCAGGGCTTTCCTAATATGAAAATCAATAAAAGGCTTTAGTTGGCACAAAGAACTCAGAGAAATTGTTATGGGGCAAGAATTAGAATTCTTCTTGAAATACAGACTATCATCCTGGAGAAGAAAGAACAACATTTTAATGTGGTCAGATTTGGGTCAAAACTATGCACTTCCATAATGGTGTTTCTACCAGGTCTTGATCTGACTGGGATTGAAATTTCTGACATTACTGTCCCCATCACAGACTTGAAAACCTGGCAGACAATCAAGTGCAACCTACAGTTAAAGGTCGCTCATCTAAAAAAAAAAATGGGTATGTTACTACCATTCTGACAAGAGCGTTATGAAGATTAAGAAAAAGCACAAATAAACTCTCCTAACACCTGACAGCCAAGTAGTGCATCTTTCAGCTCTTTCATTCATTTTTCCTTCTTACCTTACTTATTTCCTTCCCTGCTCTGAGTTCTCACTGTGTTTCATGTCCCACAATGCTGAAGTCATTGTAATGCTTTTACTCAGAAATCTCATTTAACATTTAGCATAGTAAATAAGAAAGCCTAAGAAGTGACTGAAGTAAACTGCCATTATTGCATCATTCTGATAACCTGATTTGTCCAGAAATGTAACTATGTGATTCTCCTTTACTTCTAGTTGCTCACCATTCATGGGCACAAATTGAGTGTATATCAGATATATCAAATTCCTGCAAAATTCTCTGTGGTGTGATTTGGGGTTCTCTTTGTGTACTACAGCTTTCCTAAAACTAAACTATTATCATTTCTACCCCTCTTCGGTCTGAAAATCCTCAAAATATAATTTCTAACTTATAGTTATACTAATTGGCATTATAATCATTCTTTTTTGCTTTTTCTCTGATTATAAGTATCTTCTGACCCTTAAGTCAATCAAATGGGTTCTCTACATATGAGGAAGTTCAAAGGGGAAAATAGGATGAGTAGGGTAAGAAGACATTCACACATAGAATTAATGGAATCCTTACCAGTAACAAAACTAGTGAAATTAGAGCTCATTAATTAGCAGTCAGGAAAATTTCATCATGTGTTGTCATTAATTGGTCAACTAGGGTAATTAGGCTTACAAACAATAGAAAGCAAAGAGTGGAAAATCTATTGTTTCTGCCAGCTTCTCCTGCTTGTTATCAGCACAATTTTCTCCTAGTTTATGAAACAATAGCAGTTTGGTATTAGGATTTAAATGCCATCAATATAAGATATGGAGATATGTGAAGCCTACTACAATTTCTTCGTAAACTAGTACTATAGCATCATAAATGACGCTACAGTAGAATGATTCAGTTGAAAGATAAAATTCATGCAGAGTACACTATTTGTTTAAACTTCAAAAAATCAAAAAGGATTGCTATATCTTGGCACACTCTTCTTTGTAGAATGTTAGAGCCAGACTTTTTTTGATTAAGAGCTACTGTTCTGTAGAGAACACTTTTTTCATGTTCATAATCATCAGGCAAATCAAGGATCTGACTTCCTTACAATCAGTGTTTTTTTCCTCACTTCTTAACAAAGAACAGAACAGCTGATAAGAAAACTAAAACACCTCTTTTTTATTGATGTATAGATGATTTATGATATTATATTAATTTCAGGTGTACAACATAGTGAGTCAATATTTTTATACATTATACTACATTTAATTATTATAAAATGATGGCTCTATTTCCCTGTGCTGAACAATAAAATCCCTCTTTTATTAAAAAAATAGCAAATGATGGAATGTTAGAAAATTAATTTATTTCCCATGAATAATGATCAATAACTATGGGACACTGGCCCATGTAAGTTAAGAGGCTTCTTTTTCCATGTGATTCTGAATACAAAATATATTCATATTCAGGAATCGTTTTCAAAGTGAATTTTTTTTGGTACCTTAATAATCATAATGGGTAGTAAGATCAATTTGTTTTAACGCTTATGTAGATAAGTGTTAAATATAAAATGATAAAATGTAGGGTCTTTTCACTTTCTAATTTTAAATCTGTATATGAGACAGAGAAAACTAACTGCTTTCTATCACACTGTAGTTTTTGCTCAACTCCTGCGACCAAAATTCTTGAAAGAGAGAATTACCTGTTTGTGTCCTTTCAGAACAAACCCCTTGCATACCAGGTCCATAAAAAAATCAATAGCCTTGAGAGACCTTTCAAGGAAATCATTGTTATTGATTCATCCCTCAAATAGGACCCAATTGAGCAACAAAATGATGCTGAAGTTTATCGTCTCTTCTCAGTGAATTAATAACTCTGGAAGATTTAAACGTCTTTTCCTAGATGACAGAGGTGGCTTCTATACACATACACGATGGACACATACACACAAATAACATTCTGATATCCATTTTACATCTGTAATTCCACTCTGAATTCTCCCTGCCATTAACCAACTCAAATGCCAAATTATTCAACTCCTTTCCCTTGCTGGTTGGATTGGATTCAGGAAACAGGGAGCAATTTTAATGTCCTCTTTAGTAAACCTACACCCTATTTATGAACTAAGAAGAAATAGTTTTGGTTTCTACTTTCTGATATCTTGAGCCTTTCATATGATTGCATCTCTCCAACTATATAGCTTGCAGAATTAGTATTATGACTAGAGATGCAGAAAAGTTTTGCTGCCTAAAAATGTCTTCTCATCTACTAACTGATGTTTGGCATTCAACTCTCATCCCTTTATCTCGGAATCTCATCCCTTTAGCTTAAATCTTTTTTTCCCATTAAAATTCAAATACTGGTTTTGCTTTAAGATCATAGTCATTTTTACCTCAGCCTGAATGATCCAAAAGCAAGTTTTGATGATGTGCAAGAGGGAAGAGAACTTGAGGGCATAAGTGTTCTGCAGAGGGTATTAGGGAATAGAGAAGACAGAGCAATAAATAGACTCACAGGGGAAACTCAGAAAGTGGAGCTTGATGAAACAAGCAAACATCACGGTTTTGCTAAGGTCTATTCTAATTAGTTGTTATTTGTGTGTAAAAGTTTGCCTAAAAAGCATAACCTATGAATGATTTGTGCCCCTGCATATTACGGATGTATAATATAATTCAAACAGTGCAAGGAACACACAGATTACCACATGGCCTCAGCCATGCTCCATTTTGTAGTCTGCCCACTTTGAGCATCAGAAAATGGATTGTAGAAATCTGGTTCATCTTATTTTAAACTTCTCATTCCCCAAATTTGAAATAGTATTTATTTAAAAACTAGGCTCTTTATAAAGATCGCAAAAACACTATAAAGTATTCATTGAAAAGAACCTAACATTTACTACTGTAGTACATTATGTACAATTTATTGACTATTTCTACTGAATATACATTTATGTATTACATAATCTAACATTTATATTAAGTATAAGTATAATATGACTCTTGTGTCAACCTTGACAAAGCTGGTGAAATCCTTTGCTACAAAAATATCTCTGCCTTATATTTTTGTTTCAGTATTAGTTTCCACATTTGCCAGCAAGATACTTTTCATCCTACTAAACTAATAGGCCACTTAGTTGAATACTGGATAAAATACAAATTGCAGAGAATTCTCCATTTCTGTTGATAATTTTAAAAATTTCAACTAAAAGTGCAAAGCTTTTATCAATTTCTGTAGCTTGCTCTCTTCCTAAACCTACTTACTTCTTCCATCAATATTTAAGTTTCTGGTTTTAAATAACTGTGACTCTCCTTTAATGTGTTCTCTGTTAAAGGCTTTCTCTCCCTTTAGAATTGTTAGTAGGAGAAGTGGTATTTTTGTGGGAAGAAAACTGCATCTTCTCTACTACTCAGCTGCCAGGACTATAGAGCTACATCCTCAGTTGTATAATCAAAAACCTGGCCTGGCATCAACTAGTGAGATTAAAAACCAGTTTTTCAATTCCTTGCAATTAAAATATTTACATCAACTTCTCTTGGTTTTAACCATAGCATATAGAACCCAGTGTGGGTGTGGCTCATGATTCTGCTTCTCTGACTCATGATCTTAGATGTCTTGCTTCCAACTTCCTAATGAATGTGCCCTTTAGCAATTGCTGGGGGCCAGGTTTGTTTACTGCTACTCCTCTCCAACAGTTCAAGGCCATGAGGCATCTCTTGAATGTATTTCTTTGCTACAAAGTATTTCTCTCCCTTGCCTTCACCCCACTCTCAGGTTCTGTTGCTTATTTAAGATTTGCATCTGTAAAGAGTCCTTTGGGTTTGTTTCCTTGGTGGACTGGCTGTCTTCCAAGATTTTGTTGTTAATCTTGTCTGACATTTTAAAGATGACCTTTTCGTGTTGTTATAAAACTTCTCAAGAAAAGGAAAACAGAAGTGCTCATCTAACCCTCTTCTAAAGACTATGCAAAAAAGCCAGTTGTTTTAAAACTTTATGGCTGGTGATATAAATGGCTGCAGCACATTATATCTACACCTGCATGTTTTTAACTTCCAGAAACTAAAAATCAGCTCTGCAACATGCAATCAGCCGTGAAGAAAGAAAGAAAGAAACAAAAACCCAGTATTGAAAATTTTCTGCCTGATACGTGAATGTATTGGAGAACAAACCTGCTACTTCCAGTATTTACATAAAGACAGTAGTCAAATAACCAATGCACTAAAACAAACAATTCTTCTGTGAGAAAAAAAGAATGATGCTACTTAGAGTTGATGGACATGAACTTTAGGAATTTTAGAGCTGAAAATAAACTTGGAGACCTCCTTTTAGAGATGAGGAATATGAGGTCTATGGTGGTTAAGTGAATTGTCCAAGCCAGAGATGGGACTAGGGTCAAAGTTGAGGTCTTCTGCCAGGATGTTGAGCTTACTCTTTGAACTTGCTGGGTGTTTACATATTGCATCAACAGAGCCCATATGTACTGGATTTTCTTCCATTTACTAATAGAAGCAAGTTAGTGCCTTTACAGGTATTGTAGTATAAAATCAGCCCATTCAGTCAAACTACTCAAAAATTAGTCAATCTAGGAGTCCCAAAGAGACAATGCTTTGCAGGCTTTTTCTTTTCTTTTCTTTTCGACTGGAAATGGGAATTAGATAGATAATGCATGTTTCTGTGTATGTATGTATATATATATATATATATATATATATATATATATATATATATATATATATATACATACTTATAACTTGTTCAAATTTAAAAGAATACAATTTTTTATAGTCTAATTACGTATGACATAAAAATAGAATGTCATTAATCAAATATATTTGCAGTATTTATTTTTATAAGTATCTTCCTTTCTTTATATATCTATACAGTTTTAAAGATAATGGGGGCTTCCCTGGTGGCGCAGTGGTTGAGAGTCCGCCTGCCGATGCAGGGGACACGGGTTCATGCCCAGGTCCGGGAAGATCCCACATGCCTCAGACGAACGCAGTATATTCAAATCCAAAAATTAAGCATGTCCTCATTTACTCTAAATCGTTTGTATATTGTCTTGACCACATTTCTTCTCACTCTGCCCCAAATAGACAGTCTCCATTCTCCAGAGTTTAGAAACATGTGTGGAACACCCAGAAGTCAGAAATGGGTCAGGTGAGCTTAGGTTCTAATCTTTAGAGTAGGCACTGGGACTGGAGGACCAAAGCCTGGGTTAAAGTCATCTACAGCAGCCTTTTCTGATATCCCTAGTGTGTTCTACACATATTCTCTTTTTCAGAATACACCTTGCCTTCCCCCTCCTACCCTACCCCCTCCAGACCCTGGAGCTTCGAGTCTTGCCTGTACCTTCTAGACAGGGCACTTTGAGTCTTATAGGAAATGCCCTATGACATCATTGGACATCCGTTTTGGCAGGTGGAATTGGGTACTCACTTAGGGATTGTACTTTTTCATCACTACCTGGTTAATTTTTCTCAATTTGTGAACTATTTATTTGGCTCTACTGTCATGAATGTACATGTTCAAGAACACGTCTCTAGCATCTACTGTTGCTTTTATTACAGTCCCTTCACCCTTTATGATATTGTCACTGGGACATGACAGTCCTCAGTGTGAACAGCTAGGGTACCTGAGGAGCATGGAGGTCCCTAATTTAAACAAGTAGAATCAGTGGAGATCATGGTGGGTCCTGATTTCTGCTTCATTTGCACGGGGACTTATGGATGACTAGTTGAGAGGGAGAAAATCCAGGAAGCCAGAGTCTTGGCGGGTGTTCCCTTCAGGAACCCCTGCAGGCTCTCATGGTGAGGATGGAGAGAGGTGCCCTGGTGGCTCTGGAGGGGGTGGGGACGAGGGGGTGGCCATGGAGCTTTGTATGTAGCAGAATCTTACTCTCCAGAGAAAGGACTTGGCCAGAGTGCAATTCTGAAATCTCATCCCAGCTAGAGGAAATAAATTCTCCCCCAATGCAGCCTTCTCCCTCTTTCCTTTTTCATGTGATGCAGTGTGTTGGGGGAACATATCAGCAGGGGATAGGGCTTCAAGGAAATGCTGCAGCCAAGGCAAGGAGTAGGGGCAGGGGAAAGAGCCATATCCCTGGGGAGTGTCAGAAACACTTGGTGAAGGCCACACCCTCAAACAGAGGCCCACTAGAGACTGGGATTTACTGCAAGATTAGAGAATGTCTTCCCTCCCCCACAGTTTACCGTCACACCCGCAGGCCTCCAGGACAGTTAGGAGTAGATCACTGCCAAAAGAACTGCAAGACACAGACTCAAGCTGAGCAACAGTACTTAGGGAAGCCCCAACGTCAAGATGAGAGACAAGGGACTTCCTTGGTGGTCCAGTGGTTAAGACTCTGTGCTCCCAATTCAGGGGACCCAGGTTTGATCCCTGGTCAGGGAACCAGATCCTGAATGACGCAACTAAGACCCGGCTCAGCCAAATAAATAAATATTTTTTTAAAAAAAAGGAGACACTAAAACAAGGACATTAGAGGAATTTGAAGTCTTTGGCACTTATGTTACCACAAACATTAAAAACAGAACAACTGACAAAGATCAGAAAGTTATATCTACATAAAGGGGGAACTTCCAAGGAGAAATGAATGCTGGTAGAATGAAATCCTTGAGTTTTCTGCTTCTTAATCAATCTAAAAAGAACTGTTATCAGCCCTGGTGGCCTAATGGATAACATATAAGTGTTTTAAGGGCCATTATTAACAATGTGCTAAGGAATTATGGCACATGGATAAGTGAAATTAATGACAGCCACGTCACTAGAATGGGAGAAAAGAAATGGGAATACTGTGTTATAAAGTTCCTGAACCCATGAAGTGGTGTGTTGGTATTTCAAGGTGGGATTAGATTATTTTAAAAATGCATATTGTAAACTCTAAGGAAACCATAAAAAATGTAAGAAGTATAACTTACACTCGTCAATGAGGAGATAAAATGGAAGCATTAGGGGAAACTGGGAACTGGGTACAAGGAACAGTCTGTACTATTTTTGCAACTTTGCTGTTATTCTAAAATTATCCCCAAAGTAGTAGTTGAATATGCTCCTTAAGTGTACCTGCTTAATTGTGAACCTCTGTCAAAGAAATTAATGGTGCATCTCTTGCCCTCAGTTCCGAATTTTAGAAAGGTAAAAAATCCTGGAAAAATGAGCACATTTAAGTCAGTTTCTCCACCCCACTCCAGGTGATTCTCTCCACATTGTCCCTCATTTGGCTATATAGATTATTTAGTTCTTTTTAGGATGCTAATACAGCTGTCACTCTAGCTACATATGCCCCATTAATGTATGTAAGAGAATATGCCCACATAGATTGCTGGATATATATGCCCTTATTCATGTTTTCCAAGACAAAAAATAAACAAGTAAGAGGATTGATTTTATTCAGGCTTTTGCAATAAGAAGATCAGAATGTCTTGCAGGGTGGTTTTTGCCTTAGACTTTTTTAGGGAAAGTAGAAAAGTTACAGGTGGGGCTGATTTACAGTTGGAATTATTTTGCAATTAGGTGAAGTCTCAGTTAGATGAACAGGAAGGTTCATCTCTGTGTCTGGCTAGTTTTAGAAGGACAAAGAGTTCTGAGCTCAGCTAATCATTTCATGAAACAAAGAAAGGGAAGTTGAGAGATCAGTGCCTGGTCTGATGAGCAGGTCAAGGCCAAAGGGGAAAAGTTGGTATTTCCGTGGTCACAGATAAACAAGGGAATGATGTCCAGGTCTTAGGGGAATCCTGAGAAGGCCTGGGTAGCAAATCTTATCTCAAGTGGGGTGGTTCTTTGTGGTACACCAAAGGTGGAGGATTTCAGAAAACAGAGGATAGGGTGATTTCTTAACTGTTGCTATTTTCTGAGATCACGAATCACAGGTAAAATTCAAAACTGTTGGGCCTCAGTTTTGTTCAGGACCAAGAAGTGTCATTCACACTTCTTGAACATCACAGAGACAATCATAAACCTTTGAGTGGGTCAAATCTGGGTCTGAGGAATAATCTCCTGAAGACTCTTGTTTGGCGTTGTTCCTGCAAAATCATTTGAACAATTGTTGAGAAGAAGTGGAAAAGATGAGCGTTTTAGAGTTCTGGAGATCAGGCGTCTTAAAAGAGGGATTCTAAAATGAAGAAGAGAAATATTAACCTAAAATATTATCGTAAGTAAAAAGTCTGTACCCTCTCTTTTCCATGTGAAAATCAGAGGCAAAATCGTATCAACTTAAAATTATGTTTAGTAACTAATTTTCAGTATTTTATCTTATTTAAAAATGTATAGGTATCTAAAGAATACTATTATTTAACTCAGTTTAGCATAAGTCTAATGTTTTAAGTTACCTAAAGATCTTGGAAAGTATCTTCATACCACAAAGCATAAGCACTGTTAAGATAAGATTGGTTTGAATAATGATTCAATTTGGTAAAAGAAAAATTTACATTTTTCATAATCTGAAACATCTGGTAGATACAATGCTCGTTTATTCAATCAGAAAAATTTTATAAGTTTAGGAAGAGCATATCCAGGTAGAATAAAAATGTATGATGTTGAAAACATAGCTGTTTTTATTAAACCAATAATATTAAATGAGTCTTTTTTGACAAAGATTTGCCTTAATTATGTAAACTTGAATTTTAAAAACTTTTTGGTTAGTTTCCATAAGAATACTTTTTTAAGCATATGAAAATCTCAGAAGTTCAGTTTCCTTAATTTCTGGTAATTTTAGAACTGTTCAATTTATGTGTGTTTGTTTCTGTTTAACCTAATCCAAACAGAATTCTCTTTAAGAAATTTCATAGTGCAATTTTGTAATACCATCCAAAGGTAGGCACTTACTACACATTCATAGACAAAAATACATACAGACAGACACAGCTAGAGAGCTTCAAGTCTACAACTTTAGCCATGCGTTCGACAAAAGCACAGAAATACTAATACATGATCCCTGGGGCATATAAAAGAGTTAGCTTTCATCCTTGTCCCACCGATACTTACAAAAGAGATCTTCAAGACTCCCTTTGTCCTGATGTGTAATCTGATGGATGCTGTGTAGTAAATTTTCGGCAAGTAGCCAAGAAGAGACCAAGTGGCCATCTGGGTGTCTCCAAAATCCATCTGAGTGGCAAAACATCCAGCTTGTTTCCAATGAGATTTTTCAGCCTCAGGTATTAGCAGGCTGTTGTGCTGTAGGTTCCTTAAGTAGAGTTTCCCATGTCTAAAAAAGAGTGAGCAAGGGGAAGCATGTAGGTAGCAGAGGACAGATTTTCTTGGGAAGTGACTCTGTTAACATGTTTTTTTCTTTTTTCTTTTTTTTCTTTTTCTTTCTTATTTTTTTATTTAACAAATTTAATCAGTTATACCTATACATATGTTCCCATATCCCCTCCCTTTTGTGTCTCCCTCCCGCCCTCCCTATCCCACCCCTCCAGGCGGTCACAAAGCACCGAGCTGGTCTCCCTGTGCTATGCGGCTGCTTCCCACTAGCTATCTACATTACGTTTAGTAGTGTATATATGTCCATGCCGCTCTTTCGCTTTGTCACAGCTTACCATTCCCCCTACCCATATCCTCAAGTCCATTCTCTAGTAGATCTGTGTCTTTATACCTGTCGTACCCCTATGTTCTTCATGACATTTTTTTCTTAAATTCCATATGTATGTGTCAGCATACAGTATTTGTCTTTCTCTTTCTCACTTACTTCATTCTGTATGACAGACTCTAGGTCCATCCACCTCATTACAAATAGCTCAATTTCATTTCTTTTTATGGCTGAGTAATATTCCATTGTATATATGTGCCACATCTTCTTTATCCATTCATCCGATGATGGACACTTAGGTTGTTTCCACCTCCAGGCTATTGTAAATAGGGCTGCTATGAACATTTTGGTACATGACTCTTTTTGAATTATGGTTTTCTCAGGGTATATGCCCAGTAGTGGGATTGCTGGGTCATATGGTAGTTCTATTTGTAGTTTTTTAAGGAACCTCCATACCGTTCTCCATAGTGGCTGTACCAATTCACATTTCCAGCAGTAGTGCAAGAGTGTTCCCATTTTTTCCACACCCTCTCCGGCATTTATTGTTTCTAGATTTTTTGATGATGGCCATTCTGACTTGTGTGAGATGATATCTCATTGTAGATTTGATTTGCATTTCTCTAATGAGTAAAGATGTTGAGCATCCTTTCATGTGTTTGTTGGCAGTCTGTATGTCTTCTGTGGAGAAATGTCTATTTAGGTCTTCTTCCCACTTTTGGATTGGGTTGTTTGTTTTTTTGTTATTGAGCTGCATGTGCTGCTTATAAATTTTGGAGATTAATCCTTTGTCAGTTGCTTCATTTGCACATATTTTCTCCCAATCTGAGGGTTGTCTTTTGGTCTTGGTGATGGTTTCCTTTGCTGTGCAAAAGCTTTTAAGTTTCATTAGGTCCCATGTGTTTATTTTTGTCTTTATTTCCATTACTCTAGAAGGTGGGTCAAAAAGGATCTTGCTGTGATTTATGTCATTGAGTGTTCTGCCTATGTTTTCCTCTAAGAGTTTGATAGTGTCTGGCCTTACATTTAGGTCTTTAATCCATTTTGAGCTTATTTTTGCGTATGGTGTTAGGGAGTGATCTAATCTCATACTTTTACATGTCCCTGTCAAGTTTTCCTAGCACCACTTATTGAAGAGACTGTCCTTTCTCCACTGTACATTCCGGCCTCCTTTATCAAAGATAAGGTGACCATATGTGCGTGGGTTTATCTCTGAGCTTTCTAACCTGTTCCATCGATCTATCTTTCTGTTTGTGTGCCAGTACCACACTGTCTTGATTACTGTAGCTTTGTAGTATAGTCTGAAGTCAGGGAGCCTGATTCCTCCAGCTCCATTTTTCGTTCTCAAGATTGCTTTGGCTATTCGGGGTCTTTTGTGTTTCCATACAAATTGTGAAATTTTTTGTTCTAGTTCTGTGAAAAATGCCAGTGGTAGTTTGATAGGGATTGCATTGAATCTGTAGATTGCTTTGGGTAGTAGAGTCATTTTCACAATATTGATTCTTCCAATCCAGGAGCATGGTATATCTCTCCATCTATTTGTATCATCTTTAATTTCTTTCATCAGTGTCTTATAATTTTCTGCATACAGGTCTTTTGTCTCCTTAGGTAGGTTTGTTCCTAGATATTTTATTCTTTTTGTTGCAATGATAAATGGGAGTGTTTCCTTGATTTCACTTTCAGAATTCTCATCATTGGTACATAGGAATGGCAGAGATTTCTGTGCATTAATTTTGTGTCGTGCTACTTTACCAAATTCATTGATTAGCTCTAGTAGTTTTCTGGTAGCATCTTTAGGATTCTCTATGTATAGTATCATGTCATCTGCAAACAGTGACAGCTTTACTTCTTTTCTGATATGGATTCCTTTTATTTCCTTTTCTTCTCTGATTGCTGTGGCTAAAACTTCCAAAACAATGTTGATTAAGAGTGGTGAGAGTGGGCAACCTTGTCTTGTTCCTGATCTTAGTGGAAATGGTTTCAGTTTTTCACCATTGAGGACGATGCTGTCTGTGGGTTTGTCATATATGGCCTTTATTATGTTGAGGAAAGTTCCCTCTATGCCTACTTTCTGCAGGGTTTTTATCATAACTGGGTGTTGAATTTTGTCGAAAGCTTTCTCTGCATCTATTGAGATGACTATATGGTTTTTCTCCTTCAATTTGTTAATATGGTGTATCACGTTGATTGATTTGCGTATATTGAAGAATCCTTGCATTCCTGGAATAAACCCCACTTGATCATGGTGTATGATCCTTTTAATGTGCTGTTGGATTCTGTTTGCTAGTATTTTGTTGAGGATTTTTGCATCTATGCTCATCAGTGATATTGGCCTGTAGTTTTCTTTCTTTGTGACATCCTTGTCTGGTTTTGGTATCAAGGTGATGGTGGCCTCGTAGAATGAGTTTGGGAGTGTTCCTCCCTCTGCTATATTTTGGAAGAGTTTCAGAAGGATAGGTGTTAGCTCTTCTCTAAATGCTTGATAGAATTCGCCTGTGAAGCCATCTGGTCCTGGGCTTTTGTTTGTTGGAAGATTTTTTATCACAGTTTCAATTTCAGTGCTTGTGATTGGTCTGTTCATATTTTCTGTTTCTTCCTGATTCAGTCTTGGCAGGTTGTGCATTTCTAAGAATTTGTCCATTTCTTCCAGGTTGTCCATTTTATTGGCATGGAGTTGCTTGTAATAATCTCTCATGATCTTTTGTATTTCTGCAGTGTCAGTTGTTACTTCTCCTTTTTCATTTCTAATTCTATTGATTTGAGTCTTCTCCCTTTTTTTCTTGATGAGTCTGGCTAATGGTTTATTAATTTTGTTTATCATCTCAAAGAACCAGCTTTCAGTTTTATTGATTTTTGCTATCATTTCCTTCATTTCATTTTCATTTATCTCTGTTCTGGTTTTTATGATTTATTGCCTTCCTCTAACTTTGGGTTTTTTTGTTCTTCTTTCTCTAATTGCTTTAGATGCAAGGTTTGAGATGTTTCCTGTTTCTTAAGGTAGGATTGTATTGCTATAAACTTCCCTCTTAGAACTTTTTGCTTTGGCTGCATTCCATAGGTTTTGGGTCATCATGTCTCCATTGTCATTTGTTACTAGGTATTTTTTGAATTCCTCTTAGATTTCATCAGTGATCACTTCGTTATTAAGCAGTGTATTGTTTAGCATCCATATGTTTATATTTTTTACAGATTTTTTCCTGTAATTGATATCTAGTCTCATAGTGTTGTGGTCGGAAAAGATACTTGATATGATTTCAATTTTCTTAAATTTACCAAGGCTTGATTTGTGACCCAAGATATGATCTCTCCTGGAGGATGTTCCATGAGCACTTGAGAAAAATGTGTATTCTGTTGTTTTTGGATGGAATGTCCTATAAATATCAATTAAGTCCATCTTGTTTAATGTATCATTTAAAACTTGTGTTTCCTTATTTATTTTCATTTTGGATGATCTGTCCATTGGTGAAAGTGGGGTGCGAAAGTCCCCTACTATGATTGTGTTACTGTCGGTTTCCCCTTTTATGGCTGTTAGTATTTGCCTTATGTATTGATGTGCTCCTATGTCAGGTGCATAAATATTTACAATTGTTATATCTTCTTCTTGGATCGACCCCTTGATCATTATGTAGTGTCCTTCTTTGTGTCTTCTAATAGTCTTTATTTTAAAGTCTATTTTGTCTGATATGAAAATTGCTAATCCAGCTTTCTTCTGATTTCCATTTGCATGGAATATCTTTTTCCATCCCCTCACTTTCAGTCTGTATGTGTCCCTAGGTCTGAAGTGGGTCTCTTGTAGACAGCATATATACAGGTCTTGTTTTTGTATCCATTCAGCCAGTCTCTGTCTTTTGATGAGAGCATTTAATCCATTTTCTTTTAAGTTAATTATTGATATGTATACTCCTATTCCCATTTTCTTAATTGTTTTGGGTTTGTTATTGTAGGTGTTTTCTTTCTCTTGTGTTTCTTGCCTCGAGAAATTCCTGTAGCATTTATTGTAAAGCTGGTTTGGTGTTGCTGAACTCTCTCAGCTTTTGCTTGTCTGTAAACGTTTTAATTTCTCCAGCAAATCTGAATGAGACCCTTGCTCTGTAGAGTAATCTTGGTTGTAGGTTTTTCTCCTTCATCACTTTAAATATGTCCTGCCACTCCCTTCTGGCTTGCAGAGTTTCTGCTGAAAGTTCAGCTGTTAACCTTATTGGGATTCCCTTTTGTGTTATTTGTTGATTTTCCCTTGCTCCTTTTAATATTTTGTCTGTGCATTTAATTTTTGATAATTTGATTAATATGTGTCTTGGCATGTTTCTTCTTGGATTTATCGTGTGTGGGACTCTCTGTGCTTCCTGGACTAGATTGACTATTTCCTTTCCCATATTACGGAAATTTTCCACTATAATCTCTTCAAATATTTTCTCAGTCCCTTTCTTTTTCTCTTCTTCTTCTGAGACCCCTATAATTGGAATGTCGGTGCCTTTAATGTTGTCCCAGAGGTCTCTGAAGGTGTCCTCAGTTCTTTTCATTCTTTTTTCTTTATTCTGCTCTGCAGTAGTTATTCCCACTATTTTACCTTCTGGGTCACTTATCTGTTCTTCTGCCTCAGTTATTCTGCTATTGATTCCTTCTAGAGTATTTTTAATTTCATTTATTGTGTTGTTCATTATTGGTTGTTTTCTCTTTAGTTCTTCTACGTCCTTGTTAAATGTTTCTTGCATTTTCTGTATTCTATTTCCAAGATATTTGATCATCTTTACTTTAATTTTTCTGAATTCTTTTTCAGGTAGGTTGCCTATTTCCTCTTCATTTGTTAGGTCTGGTGGGTTTTTACCTTGCTCCTTCAACTGCTGTGTGTTTTTCTGTCTTCTCATTTTGCTTATCTTACTGTGTGTGGGGTCTCCTTTTAGCGGGCTGAAGGTTCGTAGTTCCTTTTGTTTTTGGTGTGTGCCCCCAGTGGCTAAGGTTGGTTCAGTGGGTTGTGTAGGCTTCCTGGTTGGGGGGACTAGTGCCTGTGTCCTGGTGGATGAGACTGGATCTTGTCTTTCTGGTGGGCAGTTCCAAGTCCTGTGGTGTGTTTTTGGGTGTCTGTGGTCTTGTTATGGTTTTAGGCAGCCTCTCTTCTAATGGGTGGGGTTCTGCTCCTGTCTTCCTAGTTGTTTGACATAGGGTGTCCAGCACTGTAGCTTGCTGGTAGTTGAGTGAAGCTAGGTCTTGGCATTGAGATGGAGATCTCTGCGAGATTTTCGCCATTTGATATTACGTGGAGCTGGGAGGTCTCTTGTGGACCAGTGTCCTGAAGTTGGCTCTCCCACCTCAGAGTCACAGCACTAACTCCTGGCTGGAGCACCAAGAGCCTTTCATCTACATGGCTTAGAATAAAATGGAGAAAAAATAGAAAGAAAGAAAGAGGATAAAATAAAATTTCAACAAGTAAAAAAAAAAAAAAGAAAGAAAACAAACGGACAGAACCCTAGGTCAAATGGTGAAAGCAAAGCTCTACAGACACAATCTCACATAGAAGAATATACATACACACTCACAAAAAGAGGAAAAGGGGAAAAAATAATATATCTTGCTCCCAAAGTCCACCTCCTAAATTTACGATGATTCGTTGTCTATTCAGGTATTCTACAGATGCAGGGTACATCAAGTTGACTGTGGATATTTAATACGCTGCTCCTGAGGCTGCTGGGAGAAATTTCCCTTTCTCTTCTTTGTTCGCACAGCTCCCGGGGTTCACCTTTGGATTCGTCCCTGCCTCTGCATGTAGGTCACCTGAGAGCGTCTGTTCTTCGCTCAGGCAGGACGGGGTTAAAGGAGCAGCTGATTTGGCAGCTTTGGCTCACTCAGGCTGCGGGGAGGGAGGGGTACAGATGCGGAGTGCACCTGCGGCGGCAGAGGCCGGCGTGACGTTGCACCAGCCTAAGGCACGCCATGCGTTCTCCCCGGGAAGTTGTGCCTCGATCACGGGACACTAGCAGTGGCGTGCTGCACAGGTTCCCGGGAGGGGAGGTGTGGAGAGTGTCCTGTGCTCGAACATAGGCTTCTTGGTGGCCGCAGCAGCAGCCTTAGCGTCTCATGCCCGTCTCTGGTTTCCACACTGATAGCTGCGGCTAACGCCCGTCTCTGGAGCTCCTTTAAGCAGTGCTCTTAATCCCCTCTCCTCATGCACCTGGTAACAGAGAGGGAAGAAAAAGTCTCTTGCCCCTTCGGCAGGTGCAGACTTTTCCCTGTTCTCCCTCCTGGCTAGCCGGGGTACACTAACCCCCTGCAGGCTGTGTTCACGCCGCCAACTCCAGTCCTCTCCCTGCGCTCCGACCGAAGCCCGAGCCTCAGCTCCCAGCCCCGCCCGCCCCGGCGGGTGAGCAGACAAGCCTCTCGGGCTGGTGAGTGCTGGTCGGCACCGATCCTCTGTGCGGGAATCTCTCTGCTTTGCCCTCTGCACCCCTGTGGCTGCACTCTTCTCCGCGGCTCTGAAGCTCCCCCCTCCACCACCTGCAGTCACCGCCTGTGAAGGGGCTTCTAGCATGTGGAAATCTTTCCTCCTTCACGGCTCCCTCCCACTGGTGCAGGTCCCATCGCTATTCTTTTGTCTCTGTTTATTCTTTTTTCTTTTGCCCTACCCAGGTACGTGGGGAGTTTCTTGCCTTTTGGGAGGTCTGAGGTTTCTGCCAGCATTCAGTGGGTGTTCTATAGGAGCAGTTCCACGTGTAGATGTATTTCTGATGTATCTGTGGGGAGGAAGGTGATCTCCGTGTCTTACTCTTCCGCCATCTTCTCAAATCTCCACAATAGTTCTTGTTTGGTAACAATTAGATCAGTCCAAAAGGGACATAGTGAATTCCTTATTCTGTGAATTTAAGAAAAGGCTTTTTCTTTTCCTCCAGGAGTCATAGATGTTGTATTGAATATAAGCTTTAGCTGGAACATCAAGCCAATGCTTTTCACGTTTTCTTTTAATGGTTGTGTTCGGTGTTTTTAATCGGGATCGGTATGGAGCCTCACTCATGGTAGATCTGCAGCATTTGTTTACTTCTGCTGTGAATTCATGGCATTTATGTTTATCGATGGTTCTTGATTCATGGGATGCTTATTATTTTCATGTAATAAAAAACAGATATTAGGCACTATATGTATGTTGCATCTGGGTAATTCCCAACTGCATTGTTTATCATCAATGCAAGTGTCACATTACCTGAGATACCTTCTCCAGCTCTCTCAGTCAGAGCAACTGGATGCCTTCTCTGTTGCCTTTAGAACTTTGGGAAATTCATACATACACAGAGATCTAATAGGCACGCACACATCTATACATATAAACATGCATGTACATGTATATATATCCACCCATGTAAATATTTTACTTATTCTTTCTTTCAATAAGTTTTTTTCATATTTGTGTGATTTTTAACAACAATAACAGAAACCTACGGGGTTAAGCATACCATAAACAGACTTTAAAGCAGAGTGTGAATATCTTAAAATTAACATACTATAAAGATGGAAAATATTATATGAAAATTGAACAAAGCAACTTGATCATTCCAGAATAAATGCTTAAGAATTATATGACTTCCATAATACAACTAAATAACACTTTCATATATGTACAATAACGTTTTCTGTTTCTCTAAAACAAACAAACAAACAAAAGGATTAAATGGCTTCCAATAAATGTGTCCCTTGGCTCTTTAGTTTTTCGAGTTAAGTTTTATTTGGAGCAAAATGAGCACTGCAGACCGAGAGACAGCATTTCAGACAGCTCTGAGAAGCTGCTCCGAGGAGGCAAGGAGGGGAACCAGGTTATATAGAAGTTTTGTAACAAAGGGCATGTAGTCTGAACATTAAAAGATTATTGTTAATTAAGGAAAACCAGATATCTCAAGTTAAGGAATTCAGTGCTTTTCTGTCTGAATCACGTGACTATACTATGCACACCACAACTTTTGGCCAAGCTATCAGATCCATATTAGGGCTTTGTTTGCTTCCTTGATTGTTTATATATCCATAGCTATTTCCGTGTTCTTGCCAAGTTCCAGCTTGTGTTACACTTACATTTCTTTAAGACTTTTGAATAGTATTACCGTGTCATTAACAATAACTCAATTTCAGCTTTTCTACCAAAAGCTGAAATTGAGTTATTGTTGATGACACGGTAATACTTTAGAATAATATCTCTTATGGAATCAGGAAAGCTGAAATTGAGTTATTGTTGATGACAAGGGAATACTATGCTAATAAAAGACTAAAGGCACCCTGCATCCTTGATACAAATTTAAAGATAGATCAAATGCCTTCGAAGAGGAAAGTCTACCCTCTTTCCCTGAAATAGATAAGAAGAAATAGTATCTACTAAGGAATGTGAAAGAGAGATTTTGATTTGTAATGAATATATCATTTTGGAAGTGTGCTTTGGTATCATTAAGTATTCATTAATTTTCTTACTGATTTACTAAGCCCCCATTATTTTCTGCCCTATGCATTACCCCGTGTCAGATGCTGAAGTGGAGAGGGGTGATAGCAAAGACGAATTGGGGAAATTGGAAATTAACAGTGTACCAAAGAAAACTTAAAGGTCTGCAGAAAATCGTAAGGACATCTGGAAGAGGTGGTCACTTGCTCTGGCTTGAGGGAGCAGGAGAAAGCATTTCAGGTGAGGCCATGTACGTCTTGGTCCAAACATTGCAGTGCAACTTCACTAGGTGAAAAGGATAGGTATTCCTAGAAGACACACTAGAAATCACAGAGTGGGGAGAGGAAATCAACAGCAACAAAATATAACAGTGCATTAGGCAATAATAAAAGTTTTCAAAATGAATAGTCATAGGCTTTGGGAACAATTGCAAGACTAGGTGACTAACAAAAGAGATAGGACCACACTGTATAAGTTTTTGTTGTTGTTTGCTTCATAATTCCTAAAGAAAATGGCAGAGTCAGCCAGTACAGTAAAGTGTAATGTTTACAGTCAAAGAAGTCTCAAGGTAGGGTAAGAAGCAACAGTAGAGCTCTGCTCTGCAGTGTCATGTATTCCAACTGCCTTTTCTGTGCTTTTTTTTTTCCTTTTGTGCTCTCTGCAAGTCACTTAGTGTTCTTATGTTATCTTCTGTGTTTCCTCTTCTTAAAAACATCCAGCAAAACCAATTCGGCCTAAGGTGTAGAGCCCCAGAGTGAGGGCCATGCTAAGCCACAAGAAATGACACAGATTATGGAATCAGGATTATTAAAGAAATATCACTGGGGAGAAATAAGGTCGTGTCTATGCTAATTACCAACATCCAAAGGGAGTATGAACTCCTATGTTTTACTCAGTGGCATTACCTAACACACATTTCTACAGTGAGGCAGGAGGAGAGGTAATCATCCTCAGAGATGTAGTTGTGAACATATTCTTAGTTCTAACACACCACTCCTACTTGTCCTGCTCTCCCAATTCACTTGGCCACATGACTTGTTTTGACACTACAGGCCATTGGGTACCAACCATCACGGATTAGTCTGTAAATATGTTTTCTACTTTAGATGCCTAATTTCTCATTCGTTATTTGCTTTGTTCCCTTCTATGTCCAGTCACTCTCCTATCTATTTTCTCTAGTCTCTACAAACTTGACAGCAAATTTATGGTAATTAAAATTTTATTTGATTTTTATTACTTCATAACTTTAACTTATATATCACAACAAAGTACTTTGTGAGCAGAGTGGAAGGTCATTGCAATAAGGAAGTTGAGGGGCACTAAAAAGAGATTTTGTGGAAAATGTAATGTTTAACCTGGATATACCTATAGGTAAGATTATAAGGTGGCAGAAGAGGGAGTGTCAGGCAAGAAGTTTGGAAGCCAGTAGGATTAGGGGTATTTAAGAATGTCATAACCAGGTGGCTTGAAACTGTCCTAAAATGCAATAGTCAACCATTGTCACTGGTTGGGTTCTCTGGAAGTAGATGTTGAGGATGGGGTGTGGTGTGGTGTACAGAATATTTAAGAACAATCAACACCCAATGAAAGACAGAAACAAGGATTTCCTCAGGAATAAAAATGATAAAACTTTTAGAAATTATTAGTGTAAGCCACTGTTAATAGATTAAAAGAGACATGATACTTTTGATTATCCCACTATTTACATAAAACGGCACATGACACCATTTAACACCCTTTCATAGTAACCAGAACAACAACATAAACCTCAGCAGATGAGAAATGAAAAGATACTAATTTTAACTTGATAAAGACAAAAGTCAAAAAACAAAACAAAATAAACATCATACAGGAAGGTGAAGGGTTTAAACTGTTTCTTTTAAAATTGGGAACAGGAAAAGTATGCCCACTGTCACTGCTCTATACAGCGTTGTGCTAGGAAGCCTAGCTAATGTAGTAAGACAAGAAAGGAAACTATCATGTATAAGAAATATAAAGGAGGAAACAAAATCATTATTAGCAGTAGATAAAATAGTTGTCAACATGGAAATAAAACTCTAAACAAAGTTTTGAATTTCAAAGACAGTTTAGCATGTTTGCAGGATATAAGAATATTACCCTAAAAATCGACTGCAGTTACATATCTCAGCAACAAATTATTAGGAAACATGAAGACATCATTTACAGAAATATATAATCGCCAAGAATAAATCTAAAAGAATATGTGTTTATGTCCTTTATGGAAGAACATTTTCAAATTTTATTGAAAAACATTGGATAAGTCCCAAGACATTATTAACAGAATATCAGTTTTCCTCAAATGTGTCTAAATACAATTCTAATAAAAATCCCAAAGGTGGTACTTACTTAACTGGCAAGAATATTCCAAAATGTATATGGTAGAAATAGGGCCAAAATAGCCAAGAAAACAATATTTTTAAGATGTTAGTTCAAAACAATTGTGATGAATAAGAACAAATTTGGGAATGTTACCCCAACTGAGTTTCACTTAGTATAATCCTGTCAGTATGAGACGTGTAAAGATGGATATGTAAATCACTGAAAGAGAATAGAGTCCAGAATTAAATCCACACATAAAGGGAGGGTCGTTGATTTTCAACAAATGTGCCAAAGGGATTCAAAGGGGAAAGACATATTTTCAATAAATGGTGCTAGAACAATTAGATATACATATGCAAAAAAATGATCTTTGAATCTTACCTCAAAGCATATATGAAGATTAGCTCAGAATGGATCATAGACCTGAATGGAGGAGCTAAAACTATAAAACTTGTACAAAAATATATTAGAAGATATTTGTAGTTCTGAGTTTTAATATAGACTCAAAAATTTTTATTGATATATAAGACACAACATATTAATAAACTAGATTTTGTTAAATTTAAAAGCCTTTGCTCTTCAAAATACACTGTTAAGGAATTAAAAAGACAAGTCACAGACTGAAAGCAAATACATGTAAAACATATATTGGACATAGGATTTATATTCAGGATATGTAAAGAAGACTTGCAGCTCAGCAATAGAAGAGAAAATCCAGTAAGGAAATTGGCAAAATATTTG
This sequence comes from Mesoplodon mirus, assembly GCF_964341445.2. Lineage (NCBI taxonomy): Eukaryota > Metazoa > Chordata > Mammalia > Artiodactyla > Ziphiidae > Mesoplodon > Mesoplodon mirus. The sequence continues at coordinate 197,994,494 of NC_138976.1, read as the reverse complement.
TATAGAAACTTCACCATAGAGGAAATATATAAATAAATGGTAAAATAAGCCTGGTTTTTTGAGCCTGTAAAACACCAATGGTCATTTTTTTAATGTCCTATTTTTAAAATTTTTGAAGTGTGAGTGTGGTGTGAAGGTATGTCTGGGTGTGAATCTGCACCTGTGCCCTGCAGTGTGAAATGTGAGGAGAGACGTGGAGGGGGAGAATGAAGCCCAGGGACTAAGGTCCACTGGAAAGACCAGCAGCCTGGTAGAGGCCATGCAATTTAAGATAAACAATAAGGGAGGGGAAATGGTTGGTGACAGAAATAAGGAGGGACTGGGAGAAGTATGAGAATCTTTATAACCTGATCACTCAGAAATAGGAACTACGAAATGTTGGTTATGCAAAAAGGGGAACTCTGAATTACCAACTTCAGCCTTGACCAAGGTCTTATTTCTCCTCCCAGAATTAAAATACAGATTTTCTTTCCCTTTAGAGATACCTGAGTAATGGTGGCCTAGTGACTGTAAATAAATAAAAATATTTTCTAATTTCCAAAAAGTCATTGACAAACTATAGTGACTTCAATAAAAACTAAAAATATCTAAAATAAAAGTGGTATAGACAACAATATTCTGCTTCAAAAATTATACTATATTCTTATTTTTATCATATTTAATTTTCCTTATAAAATTGATTAACCATTTTCAATTTAAAATTTTCTATTATGCATATGTATAAATATATTTTGAATACCATTTCTATGCTTAACTTATTTACATAAATCATGAAAAAATAACTGTTTGTATAAAGATATAATTTAATATCTGGTGGGAAGAATAGATATGTAGCTGAAGATCTTTCTTGCGGGTTACATTATGTATGGTCTCTGGATACGAATGTGATCTCCAGAACTTTTTCTACATTGGATGAATACACCTAAGGACTTGCTTGACCACCTCACATTTATGAGTATTTGTAGATACCTAAATGCTTTCTGTTTGAATCAGGATAAATAGAGCTGAATTTGTTTTAGGTTGTAGAATTTCTCCAGCATAAAATGGGGCTAACCTCCTTCAAATCACTTGTTTTTCGACTTGGACATACATGAATAGGCAGCATTATCTATGTATTTCATTTGAAATACCCTAAATGCTTCAATCCGATATCAGTGCTTAATTTTCTTTCTGAACATCTGTCTAATTTTATAGTGAACTGAGCTAAAAAAAGCACAAAAGGGGACTTCCCTGGTGGCGCAGTGGTTACGAATCCGCCTGCCAATGCAGGGGACACGGGTTTGACCCCTGGTCTGGGAAGATCCCACATGCCACGGAACAACTAAGCCCATGCGCCATAACTGCTGAGCCCACATATCACAACTACCAAAGCCCGCACACCTAGATTCCATGCTCTGCAGCAAGAGGAGACACTGCAATGAGAAGCCTGTGCACAGCAACGAAGAGTAGCCTCCCGCTTGCCTCAACTAGAGAAAGCCCTGCACGCAGCAGTGAAGACCCAACACAGCCATATATCAGTAAATAAGTAAATAAATAAACGAAACAGAAAAAAATATAAAGCACAAAATAAGTATTACTTATGAGTAGAAATCCTAATGGGTCATGATTTTCCACCAAAGAGCCTAAAATATGTCGTCAGTTGAATACACTACTCAGTAGGAGCAGTATACAGTAATTCCACCTCTTCTTCATCTGGGTACAATTTCTGATAACATTATTCACTTGTTCTTTTGATGTAGTAAACTTTTACCTCTTGAAAATTTGCTTCACATTCTCCAGGGCTGAGGATGCATGATGATGAAGAAACGAGTAAGTATTCCTTTACCCAGCTCTGTCCAGAGCTGCTGCAATATCGATGCACAGACTGTACAATGAAAAGCATGCACAGCCATACACAGCAGCCCTGCAGTATCACCCCCATTTTCTTCCTTCATCTGTGGAAATCTTCAGGAAGCCAAGTGTTGTCATAACTGTAGCCTGTTGCCTCAGCTTCTTTGCTAATCAGAGACCAGACCACCGCCACCAAGCTCTAAAGTGGGTTCTGCTGGGCTGTTCCTTTCTGCTCTGTATCCGAGCTGTGGAATTTGGTTCCAAGGAAAGAGCTCTGTCATGAAAATAAGCTATTCTTCCAATCATTCCAATGGGAATTTCAAAACTTGGACTTGAAAGGACTTCCAACATATTCTAATCAAGATCTCTTCTCTGTCCAGATCCTCTCTTTTCCTATGCAGCAAATAAACATTCTGACCCAAATGTTCCAAATTGCTAAAGAATTCATATGATGGTATGGGACTGACCTCCAAATGAATGTAAGGTGGTGTATTTTCACCACTTGCCATGCTTACTCAATAGAGTATGTACCCAATGAGATTTTTAGTTAGTATATGTCTTGGCCTCTACTGGACTAGTTTGAGCCTTAGAATCTTTTAAAATTCAATAAAGTCTAGAATAAGGACACTCAGAGCATCTCTGCTGTTTTCAGTTTTGCCCACTACTTTCTTTGGTGACAACAAGCACTCATAAAATGTGTCTCTCTTTAATATTCATGTGTGTTAGAAATGAAAAAAAGAGATCTGTGTGTAATGTGTGTGATCCTTGTATCTGAAGTAAAAACTCAAATTTATCAGCTAAAGATGTATTTTCCTAGCACCATTTTGCCCATTGAGATGGTATGGATACATTTCTTTAAGCGCACCAGTGATAAATGATGGGCAGTGACAATGACTTGAGATCAACTTGTTAGTTGAAGATCTGCCTAGAATGCCTGGGTCAGAGGGCTCTCACACTTTCTCTTAGATCTTTCACCTGCTCTCTGGTGCAGTTCAGGGGCCTTTTCTCCAGCTTGTCCAGCACTCTGAGCCTGCATCGACTCTCTGCAGGGTGCCATAGACACAGAGGTAAACCCAGTCCAATCCATGATTTCAAGAGAATTTTAGGAGAAGTAAGCATGCCATATAATACATGCCTTGAAAGAGGTATGTCTCAAATGCCAGAGAAGTTAAAAACAAGAATCTCATTTTCAGGTAGGGCAATAAGAGGAAAGCTACCTGGAAGAAGTGACATTTAGGCCAACCTTTAAATGTGGGTATGATTTTAATGGGCAGAGAAGCACAGGGGTTCGTGAGACAGAGAGCATGACATTAGCTAATGTGTGGAGGAATGTCTGGGGCTAATGTGAATAGTCCAGTTTGCTTGATGAGTGGAGCAAAATATAAGGCAGGAATCAAGAAAGTTGAGCTCTGGAGAACCAAGAAAGTTGAGATCTGAATACAAATTATTGAGGAACAGGGATGTGATGTAACTGGGTTTTAGCAAACTCGTCAGAAGATGGTTTTCATATGGGATGAGTAGTAAGAGGCTAGAGGTGAGAAGGCCTGGTAGGAGGTGAAAGGTGAGAAGGGGATTTATAGGAAGGATGATGCATAGACAGATGGCTCTAATAGTCTTAACTGATTAATTAATTACTGCTGAGCACTGGGGATATGTGCTGAGCAAAAATTCAGTCTAATACAGTGGGCGAAATTAAATAATCCCACATCTGAGCAGAATCACATCTGTGATGAATACTTGACAGAAGCAATTTGACTCTAGGAGGATTTCAGAACTTGGGGGAGTGATTGGCAATATTATATTTTGAGCCCCAGATAATGTCACATTAAGAAATTTGGGTTTTGTCTTTTAGACTGTGAAAAACCACTGAAAATTTTGGATCAGAAACTAAGATTAAGAAAGCAGCCTTTCTCTTGGTCAATGTGGTCTTCTTTCTAGAGTTGGGGTATTACATTATATACACCATGAAATTCTGGAAACAATCAGAGATGGTCAATCCTGTATATGCCTCTTCTACCTTGAGTTGATGTTCAGTGGTCATTCAGTCAAATGCTTTTTAAAAGAATACTTCTGTTAAAACTGCAGTAATTCATTCAGAAGAGTATAGCAACTGTACTTACATTATAGTGCCTTGGATAATTAACGGATTCTGCCTTTGCAGCGTTGTGTTGTTTAATTTTCTGGAGTTACTGTTGGGCATATCTGGTTATTTTTTCTCACGTTAACATAAAGTCAAAATGAAAATAAGTCAGGAGAAGCATAGTGACCTTAAAAACTGTAACTTTAAAAAGTACTTCTGTGACTCTTATGAAACTTCCTTCTATCAAGGATTTTTATCTATTATGTTGATCATTTTTTACTGTATAGGTCCAATTTAAACACTTCCTTTAAAATGTATTGCCAAAAAACTTTCTCTCAATTAACGTATATTTGTAGTTTTTGTTTCTAAAATTCAGTATTCTCACCTGTTTATCTTCACAGAAATTGAGGATCTTTTCTTTATAGTGGTAAAATATGCATAACGTAATATTTATCATTTAAACTGTTCCAAAGTGTGTAATTCAGTAGCATCAAATACATTTGCAGTGTTGTGCAATCATCACCACTATATCTGAAACTTTTTTGTCATCCCCAACAAAAACTTTGTATCAATTAAACAATAATTCCTCTTTCCCCTTTAACTCTATTCTACTTTCTGTCTCTGTGAATCACCAAATGATTGCTGTTTTGTTATCTGGACAATTTCACTTAGCATAATGTTTTCAAGATACATCCATGTTGCAGCATATATAAAAATTTCATTTCTTCTTATGGCTGAATAATATTCCTTTGTATGTATATATCACAATTTGTTTAGACATTCCTTTGCTCAAGGACACATGTTATTTACACCTTTTGGCTATTGAGAATAACTTGGCTATGAACATCGGTGTACATATATATGTTCAAGTTCCTGCTTTTAATTCTTTTGAATGTATACCTAGGCATGAAATTGCGGGTCGTATGGTAGTTTCCTATTTAGTCTTTTGAAAAAACAACAAACTGTTTTCAACAGCAGCTGTACCATTTTACAGTCCCACCAGCAACGCACAAGAGTTCCAATTTCTCTACATCCTTGTCATCACTTGTTTCCCTTTTTTTAAAAACACATCCTAGTAGGTATAAAATGCTATCTCATTGTAGCTGTGATTTGCATTTCCCTAATGACTAATGCTATTGAGCACATTTTCATGTGCTTATTAGCCATTTGCATATCTCCTATGAGAAATGTCTATTCAAGCTCTTTGCCCGTTTTTGAATTGGGTTATTTGGTGTTATGGAGTTGTGGGTGCCCTTTATATATTCTGGATATTAATCCCTTATCAGATGTTCTTTGCAAATGTTTTACCCCATTATTTATTTATTATTTATTTATATATTTTGATAGTATCCTTTGGTACACAAACATTAATTTGATCAAGTCCAATTTATCATTTTTTTTCTTTTGTTACCTGTGCTTTGGTGTCATACTCATTAAGTCATTGCCAAATCCAATGTAATGAAGACTTTAAAATTTTTTCCCTGAGTTTTACAGTTTGAGCTCTTAAATTTAGATCTTTGATCCATTTTGAATTGACGTTTGCATTTAATAGGAGGTAAGGGTCCAACTTCTTTTGCACGTGGATATCCGGTTTTCCCAGCATCATTTGTTGAAAAGACTTTCTTTTTCCCATTGAATGGTCTTGGCACCTTTGTCAAAAATCAATTTACCATATATGTGAGAGTTTATTTCTGAGCTCTCTATTCTGTGCCAGTTGTCTATATGTCTGTCCTTATGCGAATACCATTCTGTATTACTTACTACAGCTTTGCAGTAAGTTTCAGAGTCAGGAAGTATGAGTCTTCCAGTTTTCTTTCTTTTCTGTAGGACTGTTTTAGCTATTTAAAGCCCCCTAAAATTCCATTTTTGTGAAAAGAACTATTGGTATTTTGATAGGGATGACATTGAATCTGTAGCTTGCTTTGGGTGGTATTAACATCATAAAAATATTAAGTCTTCCTAGCCATGAATATAAATATCTTTCCATTTATTTGTGTCTTCTTTAGTTTCTTATTTATTGATTCATTTATTTTTTGGCTGCGTTGGGTCTTCGTTGCTGCGAGCCGGCTCTCTCTAGTTACACTGAGTGGGGGCTATTCTTTGTTGCAGTGCACGGGCTTCTCATTGCGGTGGTTTCTCTTGTTGCAGAGCAGGGGCTCTAGGCTTGTGGGCTCAGTAGTTGTGGCACGTGGGCTCAGTAGTTGTGGCACGTGGGCTCAGTAGTTGTGGCACGCGGGCTGTAGAGTGCAGGCTCAGTAGTTGTGGTACATGAGCTTAGTTGCTCTGCAGTGTGTGGGATCTTCCTGGACAAGGGATCAAACCCCTGTCCCGTGCATTGGCAGGCGGATTCTTAACCACTGCACCACCAGGGAAGTCCCTTCTTCAGTTTCTTTTAGCAGTATTTTGTAGTTTTCAGTGTACAACTCTTTCACCTGCTTGGTTAGATTTACTACAATGTATTTAATTCTTTTAGGTGCTGTTATCAATAGAATTGCTTTCCTAATTTTTTTTTTTGCCTTTTTCATTGCTGGTATTTAGAAACGCATCTGATTTTTGCGTGTTGATCTTGTACTCTGCAACTTCGCTGAATTTATTAGTTCTAGTAGCTTTCTACTTGGTGTATTCTATATATTGGATGGTGTCATCTGCAATAGTTTTAGCTCTTTCTATTTTGGATGCCTTTTATTCACTTTTCTTTTCTGATAGCTCTGGTTAGAACTTCTAGTAGAATGTTGAATAGCAGCAGTGAAAGTGGGTATTCTTGTTTTTGTTTCTTATCTTAGGTGGACAGTTTTCAGTCCCTTACCATTGATTATAATGTTAGCTGTGGGTTTTTCTAAATATTTTTTAATACGTTGAGGGATTTTCCCTCTATTTCCAGACTTCTGGAAGTTTTTTTATCATGAAAGTATGTTTGATTTTGTCAAATGCCTTTTCTGCATCAATTGGGATAATCATGTGTTTGTTTTCCCTTGTTGTATTAATGTCACACATTACATTGATTAATATTCTTATGTTGAATGACTCTTACATTTCAGGAATAAATGGTATTTGGTCATGGTAAGTAATTATTTTAAAATGCTGTTGGATTCAATTTACTAATATTTTGTTGAGGACTTTTGCATCTATCTTCATAAGGGCTGTTGATCTGTGATTTACTTTTCTTGTGGTATTTTTTTTTCTGGCTTTGATATAAATTAATGCTGGATTCATAAAATGAGGTAGGAAGTGTTCCCTCCTTGTCAGTGATTTGGAAGAACTTAAGTAGGATTGATATTACTTCTTCTTTAAATGTTTGGTAGGATTCTTTTTTGAAGCCACCTGGTCCAGGACTTCTCTTTGCTGGTAAGTTTTAGATTAATAATTCAGTCACTTTACCTGTTATAGGTCTTTTGAGATTTTTATTTGTGAGTTGGTTTAGGGCATTTGTGTGTTTCAAGAAGTTTGTCCATTTCTCTTAATGGTTGTCTAATTTGTTGGCTTACAGTTGTTCATAGTATTCTTCTATAATTCCTTTTTGCCTCTATAAGGTTTGTAGTAATACTTCCACTGTTATTCTGATTTTAGTTATTTGTGTCTTCTCTTTTTTATTTTGTCGGTCTAGCTAAAGGTTTGTCAATTTTGTTTATTTTTTCAAAGAACCAATTTTTAGTTTCATTAATTTTTTTCTATTGTTTGATTTCTCCAGCTTGTTAACTTTGCTCTAAACTTTATTATTTCTTTCCATCTGCTAGCTTTGAGTTTGGCTTTATTTTCCTTTTCTAGTTCCTTATGGTGTGAAGCTGTTCATTTGAGATCTTACATTTTTTTACAATGTAAACATTTACACCTATCGATTTCCCTCTGAGCACTACTTGCACTGCATCCCATTAATTTGGTATGTTGTGTTTTTATGTTTATTTGTTTCTAAGTATTTTCTAATTTATCTTGTGATGGCTTCTTTAAGAGTATGTTGTTGAGTTTCCACAAATTTGTGAATTTTCCTGTTTTCTTTGTTACTGATTTTTAACTTCATCCTGTTGTGATTGGAGAAGGTACTTAGTATGATATCTGCCTTTTAAGCTATTCAGACTTATTTTGTGGTTTAACATGTGATCTGTCCTGTAGAATGTCCCATGTGCACTTGAAAAAAAAACTGTATTCTGCTGTTTTGGGGTAGTGTTCTATATAACTTTTATATCTAGTTGGTTTGTTGCATTTTTCAAGTCCTCTATTTTCTTACATCTCTTATGTCTGACTGATCTATCCATTACTGAAAGTGAGGCATTGATATCACCACCATTATTATAGCGCTCTCTATTTCTCACCTTCTGTTCTATCAATTTGATGCTTCATATATTTTGAGGTATTTTATTAGGTGCATAAATGTTTGTAATTTCTATTTTCATTGTGATATCGAACCTTTTTTAATTTAATTTTTTATTGAAGTATAGTTGATTTACAACATTTTATTAGTTTCAGGTGTACAACATAGTTATTCAATATTTTTACAAGTTATACTCCGTTTAACGTTATTACAAAATAATGGCTCTATTCCCTGTGCTCTACAATATATCCTTGTTGCTTGTGTATTTTAGATCTAGTAGTTTCTATCTCTTAATCCCATACCCCTATCTTGCCCTTCTCTCCTTCTCTCTCCCCACTGCTAACCACTAGTTTGTTTTCCATATCTGAGAGTCTGTTTCTAATTTGTTATATACCTTTGTTTTATTTTTTCAGATACCACATATGTGATAACAAAGAGTGTTTGTCTTTTTCTGTCTGACTTATTTCACTAAGCATAGTACTCTCTAGGTCCATTCAGTCTGTTGCAAATGGCAGAATTTTATTCTTTTATATGACTGAGTAATATTCATAGTATATATATATACACCACATCTTTATCCATTTATCTGTTGATGAATACTTAGATTATTTCTTGAGACTTTTATCAAGATACATCTTCTTTGTATCTTGTAAACGTTTTAGAGTTAAGGTCTATTTTGTTTGATATGAGTATAGCCACTCCAGCCCTATTTTCGTCACCATTTTTATGAAATATGTTTTTGTATCCTTTTACGTTCAACCTATTTGTCTTCAGAAGTAATGTCTCTGATACAGAGCACATAGTTGGATTATGAATTTTTATTCATTTTGCCAATTTCTATATTTTTATTGAAGAGTTTAATCAATTTACACTTAAGGTAGTTACTGATAAGGAGGGATTTCCTTCTGCCATTTTTCAGAAAACAAATGTTTTCTCTATGCCTGTAGGTTTTTATGTCCCTCATTTTCTCCATTACTGCTTTATTTTTAGTTAACTTTTGATAGTGAAATGTTTCATTTCTCTTCTCAATTCTTTATATGTATATCCTATAGATATTTTCTTGGTGGTTACCATGGGTATTATATTGAATATCCCAAAGTTATAATAATCTAATTTGAATTGATGCCAACTTAACTTCAATAACATAAAAAAGCTCTACTACTATACCACACCACCCTCAGTTTCTGTTATTAATGTCATAGATTACATCATTACACATTTTGTGTACAATAAACTAGATTCATCATTTTTATGCATTTGTATTTTAAACCCTTTAGAAAATAAAAGTCAGGCTCAACCAAAATTACAGTAATAGGAGCTTTTACAGTTGCCCATACATTTACCTTTACCCTAATTTCTTTATATGGCTTCAAGTACCATCTTCCTTTCATTTCAACCTGAAGCACTTCCTTTAACATTTCTTGGAGGGAAGGTGTGGTGGTAATGACCTCCCTCAGCTTTTTAAAATCTGGGGGTGTCATTTCTTCCTCATGTTTGAAGAGTAGCTTTATTGGATATAAAGTTGTCCATCGACAGTTTTGTTTTCCTTTAAGCATATGGGGTATATCAACCCACTGACTTCTGGCCTTCAAGCTTTCTGAAGAGAAATTGACAGATAACCTCATTGGGGATCACTTGTATGTGATGAGTCACTCCTCTCTTGCTGCTTTCAAGATTGTCTCTTTGTCTCTTTCAACATTTTGATTATAATGTATCTCAGTGTGAGTATTTTTGAGTAGATTCTAGTTGGAGTTTTTGAGCTTCTTGGATTTGTAGATGCATTTATTGCAATTTCAATCCTTTAAATTTGGGGAGTTTTCAGGCATTATTCATTTCGTTCCTTTCTCTCTCTCTTCTGATGGCATTTCCACAATGCCTATGTTGGTCCACTTGATGGTGTTTCACAGGTCTCTTAGGCTCTGTTCAATTTTCTTCTTTCTTTTTTCTTTCTGTTCCTTAGACTTGATAATTTCAGTTGTTCTTTCTTTACGTTCACTGATTCTCCCATTTGCACAAATCTGCTTTTTAACCCTTTTGAGGTAGTTTTCATTTCAGTTATTATACTTTTCAGCATCAAAATTTCTTTTTGGTTCTATTTGAAAATAATTTAATCTCTTCATTGATATTTTTTAATGTATTATTTTCCTTTGTCCATGTCTTCCTTTAGCTCTTTGAGTGTCTTTAAAACAGTTGCTTTAAAATCTTTGTCTAGTAATTTTGACATTTGTGCTTCCTTGGGTACATTTTCTGTTGGTTTATTTTGCTTCTTCTTTTTTTTTTTTTTGTGGTACGTTGGCCTCTCACTGTTGTGGCCTCTCCCGTTGCAGACCTCAGGCTCCGGACACGCAGGTTCAGTGGTCACGGATCACAGTCCCAGCCGCTCCGTGGCACGTGGGGTCCTCCCAGACTGGGGCATGAACCCATGTCCCCTGCATCAGAAGGTGGACTCTCAATCACTGTGCCACCAGGGAAGCCCTTTTTTGCTTCTTTGAATCAGCTGTACATCCTTGTTTCTTTGTATGCCTTGTTGTTTTTTTACTGAAAATTGGACTTTTGAATTTGATAACATGGAACCTGGGGAAATCAGATTTTCCCTTTTCCCAGAGTTTGGTACTTCTAAAAGTTGCTATAAGGTGTCTCTGTATTGGAGTAAAAGCTTAAGACCTTCTGCATGTCTTTTCTGAGCTCCATATTTCCCTAGGTATGCATGGTGGCTTTCTAAGTTCCCCCATATACATAGTTGCTTTTGAATATCAAAAACAAACAAACAAACAAAAAGGAAGCAAACAAAAAGACAGGTGGCTCTTTTAAATCTCCTGGAAATTACTTCAGCTGGTGGAATTTGGAACATTGGTGGCCAGCCTCGAAACCCACACTTCAGCAGTGAGAGTGGTAATTCACAGTTAGAACCAAGGACCCCTACATGTGGATGACAAGGATCTTATTGGCCACCCTGGCTCCAGAGGAAGTTGCTCCAGATATTTGGGTTACGTTCTTCACAGCTGCATGATATGGGGCTGGGTTAGGGGGCTGAGTAGCTGCAACCACGCTAATGGCTGAAATAAACCAAAATGAATGAAAATGTCCTAGGCAAGCTATCCCCTTGAAGTTACAAGTGTTCAAATAAACTCCAAACTTCCAAAATATCCACCTCTGATAGTTTCTCCTAGTACAGTTGCTGTCCAGGTAGAGAGATGAATTCTTGGTGCTTCCAACTTCACTATCTTCCCCGACTTTATTCTCTTGAGGTTTAATCTTAATAGTAATACACGATAACTTTTTAAACCATATTGGTTTCCCTGTATTGGAGATCCTGATTTTCTCTTTTATTAAATTTAGTGTCCATGACCTGTTTATTGGCTACATTAAATACATAACTTTAAGAAACCTAGGTATTTTAATAAATCAGAAAATTACAGTGCACTAACATCCTAGTCAATCAAGTGTCTTCATGGCACTATAGTACCACTTTGTGGGGTAACTGAAATCACTTTTCTTTGCTATTACTAACTATCATGCAGTATGAAATAATTTAAAAAGTATAAAGGTTCTTGAGGAGAGCAATTTACCTGTGTTCTTTTTAAAAAACTTTTATTGGAATATAGTTGATTTACAATGTTGTGTTAGTTTCAGGTGTACAACAAATTGAATCAGATATATATATATATATATATATATATATATATATATATATATATATATATATATCCACTGTTTTTTTTAAAAGATATTTTTCCCATATAGGCCATTACAGAGTATTGAGTAGCATTCCCTGTGCTATACAGCAGGTTCTTATTAGTTATCTATTTTATATATGGTAGTGTGTATATGTCAATACCAATCTCCCAATTTATTCTTCCCCCCACCTATCCCCTGGTAACCACAAGTTTGTTTTCTACATCTGTGATTCTACTTCTATTTTGTAAATAAGCTCATTTGTATCACTTATTTAGATTCCACATGTAAGTGATATCATATGCTATTTGTCTTTCTGTGTCTGACTTACTTCACTCAGTCTGACAATCTCTAGGTCCATCCATGTTGCTGCAAATGACACTATTTTGTTCTTTTTTATGGCCGAGTAATATTCCATTGTATATATATAGATCACATCTTCTTTATCCATTTCTTTGTTGATGGACATTTAGGTTGCTTCCATGTCCTGGCTATTGTAAATAGTGCTGCAAAAAACATTGGGGTGCATATATCTTTTGAAATTATGGTTTTCTCTGGGTATATGCCCAGGAGGGGGATTGCTGGATTATATTGTAGTTTTATTTTTAGTTTTTTAAGGAACCTCCATACTGTTTTCTGTAGTGGCTGTACCAGTTTACATCCCCACCAACAGTGTAGGAGGGTTCCGTTTTCTCCACACACTCTCCAGCATTTTTGTTTGTAGGTTTTTGATGACAGCCATTCTGGCCAGTGTGAGGTGATACCTCACTGTAGTTGTGATTTGCATTTCTCTAATAATTAGTGATGTTGAACATCTTTTTATGTGCTTTTTCGCCATCTGTATATCTTATTTGGAGAAATGTCTTAATCCATTTTGAGTTTAGTTTTGTGTATGGTGTTAGGAAGTGTTCTAATTTCATTATTTTACATGTAGTTGTCCAGCTTTCCCAGCACCACTTATTGAAGAGGCTGTCTTTTCTCCATTGTATATTCTTGCCTCCATTATCAAAAATAAGGTGACCATATGTGTGTGGGTTTATCTCTGGACTTTCTATCCTGTACCATTGATCTATATTTCTGTTTTTGTGCTAGTACCATCCTGTCTTGATTATTGTAGGTTTGTAGTATAGTGTGAGTCAGGGAGCTTGATTTCTCCAGCTCCATTTTTCTTTCTCAAGAGTGCTTTGGTTATTTGGCGTCTTTTGTGTTTCCATACAAACTGTAAACGTTTTTGTTCTAATTCTGTGGAAAATGCCATTGGTAGTTTGATAGGGATTGCATTGAATCTGTAGATTGCTTTGGGTAGTATAGTCATTTTCACAATATTCCTTCTTCCAATCCAAGAACATGATCCATCTCTCCATCTGTTTGTGTCATCTTTGATTTATTTCATCAGTATCTTACAGTTTCCTGAGTACAGGTCTTTTGCCTCCTTAGGTAGGTTTATTCCTAGGTATTTTATTCTTTTTGTTGTGATTCTCTATATTCTTGGCATTAACATGTACTAATAGAGTGAGTTCCTTCTGGGAAAAATCAGCTTAAGTGAGTTCAAAGTTTTGGAGAGTACCACCATGGTAAAACTAGGTGGGTATGTATAGATAGATTTCAGTGTGAAAAATTATCAATTTGCCAATAATAGCCCTGAGTTTGGTGCTCTAAGTGCACGTAAAGGCATGACTTAACATAGAGGGATTTAGAAAGGAAATGCCGTTGACTTCCCAATCTGTGCACTTCATGGGATGCAGTTTTGTAATAAAGACCGTAGAAAATTATGAAACTTCTGAAAGAAACTTCCTGTCTGTGTATGTATATGTGTGTGTTTACAGTTTATACTGGATTAGGATTATAAGCCTTGATAGTGTCTAAAAATACTAAAGGGGAATATGAGGATGTAAGCCAAATAAATGAGGCGTGCTAGAATGCTTAATTGTGTATTAGTCTTTTTTTTAGCAGTGTATATTCTTCAGGAAACAGCTGCCTCAGAACCCATCTCCTGATAGAAAACAGTTCTGAGTTTGAAATTCAAGGCTCTCAGAATGAAAAATGGTGACCCTCTAGAATTTTAGTCTTATCACTAAATTTGCAAAGTTGGATTAGACCAAGCCCAGCTACTTATCAACTGCATTATTACTCTCTCCCTTGGGCCTTGGTTAACTCATCCATGGAAATGCGGAGTCACACTCGATATCCTTAAAGTCCCTCTTAAATGCATGTCCTCTGGTCACACACATGTCAATCCTCTAGTTAAACTTTCTGTGCCACAGATGGTGTTTTGTATAGCATCCTGCAAGTGTTTCCCAACTCTGCTGAGAGGGCTCCAGGCAGACCAGGAGAGTCTGGGTTCATTACAAACATCCCTCTTTGAAAACTAATATCCGTGGTATTCACCTATCTTTTCTTAGCTAGTTGGATCTTACTTCCATATGTTACTACTCCTCCTTTAGGTCTTATACTTTCAGCCAGTCTTACACGTGTCCATTGAGTTCTAAGGACAAGTTTTCAGAATGCTCATCTCCTGTTTGTTTTCCTCTAGAGCTACATTTGTTCATTAATCTGCCTTTTGTAATGTGCTTTTCACCCTGAATGAAGCTACTAAAATTGTAGCTACTAAAATAATTGCTGTGGTACTTCAGTGGTTAGACGTGTTCTTCATATTTACTGGTCAGTATGAATTTTAAAATTAAAGTGCGTATTTAGTATAGTATTTGTTTTTCCTCCTTTAGTCCTCTTAAAATATTAATGGTGTCTCTTATAATCAATAATTCTGGTGCTGAAAAAGTAATAAATTTCTCTGATGTTTGCACAAATTTCTAATAATAATGTACTAAAAGATAAAGTATATAAAGTACAACTATCTTGCCATAATCAGTCCTAAGGAATTGGTTTTCACTCTGGAATTACACTTGAATTTCAATTTCTTATTAAACCCAAGCCCATTTTTCTCCCCTGTGATATATATATATATATATATATATATATATATATATAATCATATGGGTATTATTTTAGTTGTTATAGAGCCTGGTAACAGCTATTTGATGTTGACTGTCCACTTCTGTTCAACTGCTAATGATAGCAAGAGCTCTGTGGTCCCATAGGACTCATATTTTATTATATTGCTATTGCTGCCATGCTTGTTATTTCCTCAGCCTCTTCTGCAGAAGGAATTCTGTAGGAATGTTTACGTAATTTCAGTTTTGAATTTTGTTTAACATAACAGCATGCTCACTTTTAAAAATAAAGGAAGGAGACTGATTTCTACTCTTTGCCATCCTATTTATTTATTGATTTGTGGTCTAGTTGATTACAATGTTGTGCCAATCTCTGTTGTACAGCAAAGTGACTCAGTTATACACAGAGACATTTTTAAAAATATTATTTTCCATTATGGTTTATCCCAGGAGATTTGGTATAGGTCCCTGTGCTGTAGAGTAGGACCTTGTTGTTTATCCATCCTATATATAATAGTTTGCATCTGCTATAAAATAAAATTTGTTTAAAATAAAATTTATTTTCAGCTATAAAATAAAGAAGTCATAGGGATGTAATGTACAGCATGGTGACTACAGTTAATAATACTGTACTGCGTATTTGAAAGTTGCTAAGAGAGTAGATCTTGAAAGTTCTCATCAGGACTTCCCAGGTGGTGCAGTGGTTAAGAATACGCCTGTCAATGCAGGGGACATGGGTTCAATCCCTGGTCTGGGAAGATCCCACATGCCTTGGAGCAATTAAGCCAGTGAGCCACAACTACTGAGCCCGTGTGCCCTAGAGCACACGCGCTGCAACTGCTGAAGCCCGTGTGCCTAGAGCCCATGCTCCACAACAAGAGAAGCCTCCGCAATGAGAAGCACCCACCTGCCTCAACTAGAGAAAGCCCACGTGCAGCAACAAAGACCTAGCACAGCCAAAAGAAAATAAATTAAAAAAGAAAAGTTTGCATCACAACAAAAAATTCTTGTGTATGGTGATGGATGCTAACTAGATCTGTTGTGGTTATCATTTTGCAATATATGTAAATATTGAATCATTATGTTGTACACTTGAAACTAATACAATGTTCTATGTCAATTGTACCTCAATTTAAAAAAAGAAAATTTCAAGTGTATATGTAAGTTGGAGAAGAGAAATGGAGGAGTATTTAGAGGTGGATATGGAGGTCAAAATAGGTATTATGTATGTATGTATGTATTTATTTTTTTGCGGTACGCGGGCCTCTCACTGGTGTGGCCTCTCCCGTGGCAGAGCACAGGCTTCAGACGTGCAGGCTCAGTGGCCATGGCTCATGGACCCAGCTGCTCCGTGGCACGTGGGATCTTCCCAGACCAGGGCACGAACCCGTGTCCCCTGCATTGGCAGGCAGACTCTCAACCACTGCACCACCAGGGAAGCCCTATGTATTTATTTCTTAAGATGCAAAAATTATGGTACCATTGTATGCTGATTGTAATGATTATATAAAATGTTTATTGTTTATCCATGAGGTGGTGTTGCTGATTATCTGGGGCAGTATACTGCCTTGTATCTTTCTGTTGGGGAGAGTAGATAGATTCTGGTGCAAAGTGGAAGGTTTGGTCTCCGCAAGGGGCATGGACAGTGAATCCACTGTGTCAGGAGAGAAGTCAGGGTGCATGGACACAATGGCATGTAGGTGGGCAGATGTGGGGAAAATAGGGAAGTTGCCTTCCGATTGCTTCTGTCTTCTCAGGCCTATGGAAATGTCACATACAAAGTGGCACTTGCCATCTACCTCTACAAAAATTAAATTATGAGACGCTACATCTGCTGACCTTCAACACCCCCTGAAAGGAATTCAGGGTGGAGGTCAGAAATGAGGCACTCTGTGCTCTGGAAAAAAACTAGCAGAACTGGTCCTTAGACAGTTAGATATTTTCAGGAGAGGATTTTATGAGCCCAATTCTTGCATCTCCTCATATCTAGAAAAGCACTAAAAAATTCTTCATGGTGATGTCTGCTCCTCGGGACTAGCAGTAACCTTCATGAAACTAGCAGAACCTTCTGCAAAAGTATCTGCTTGATTGCATGTACTCCCCCTTCACCAAAATCACTTATATACTGACCTTCTCCACTTCCTCTTCGGAGCAGTTTCTCAGAGCTATTTGATATGCTGTTTCCCAGGCTATAGTCCTCATTTTGCCCCAAATAAAACTTAACTCACAGCTCTCACGCTGTGCAGTTTTTTTTTAGTCAGCAGAAGCAAGTCATCAGCTGAGAGTGGTCACTGAGGAGGAGAAGACTTGGGAAGTTTTCAGAAAGAGAAGGTGTGAAGTATGAAATAGTTGAGGAGCGTGAGAGAGTGAGCAGACAAAGGAATATGTTAGAATTGTCGGGCAACAGTGAGGGTCCTTGTGAAGTTATTGGTCATGAGTTAAAGCGAGACCAAAACTTAGACATCTTAGAGGAGGTCTGGTCCGGATCAAACCTGGTTGTTCCTGTTAATTAGATTCATCACCTGGACCAGGTCCATTAATTGATGCCTGAGCCCCATAGAGCAGAGGACAAAGAGTTAGACGTGCAAACAAAAAAACTGTCGACAAAAGCTCTGAAATTTTGATACTTCTTTAAATTTTGTAAACAAAGGCAGGAAAGAAGACCATGTCCGCTCTCCTGCCCCTCATCAAGGGGCACGTCAAGGAATCTCCTGCTTTGCCACTGGTGGAATTATCGGCCACACCAGGTGAGGATGGTAGTGTCTTTGAGGAACTTTATGAAACCTGATGAATGTGGAAGAGCTGGGGAACGTCGCAGTCCCCAGGAAGATGTAGAGGATTAATGTGTAATTATCACATGGTAACCTACTAGAATGTTTCATCATCAACTACAAGACCCCTCTGGGAAATCCCAGAAGGGCTTAAATGCACTTAACTTATTACAGGCTGTAGCAGGGAGATTTCTAAACCTGGTCTTCCAAGATTCCTGTTCTCTGATTCTTCATTGAAACACTAATCTGGATACTGCTGTGAAGAGAATTTACAGTTGTAAAACTGAATGGATTGATCTTAATACATAGAGTTTATCCAGGTGGACTGGACCCAATCAGGTAAACACTTTACGTACAGAGTTTGCTCCAGCTGGCAGCAGAAGAGAAGATCAGAGAGATTTGATGTACAAGGTGACTTGATACATCATTGCTGGCCTGAAGGCAGAGGACAACACATGAAAAGGAATGTGGGTGGTCTTAAGATGCTGAGAGAGGACCCTGGGTGACAGCCAGAGAAGAAGGGACCTAGCACTTCCAACAGCAAGGAACCGTACTCTAACAACCTAAATGAGCCTAGAGGCAGATGTCTTCCTAGAGCCTCCAGACAAGGAATCTGCCTTGCTAACACCTTTCTCTCAGCCTTATGATACTCTGACCATTGAATCCAGGCTGCTGTAAACTATACGATAATAAACGGGTGTTATTTGAAGACACTTAGCTTGTGGTAATCTGTTATGCATCAACAGAAAACTAATCCATAGTCCTTTACATTTCGTTTGCTCAGGAGCGAGATGAGTTTCAGAACTGGGTCATTTGTGCCTATGCAGGTGGCACTCAGCCAAGTAAACTGCAGCCATGTGCTATCAAGTTCTCTCTCAAATTCACCAATATACCTGGGAGTTGTGCTGGTCTCCATAGTGGTTCAGTTAACGAGGTCTTTTTCTCAAACTTGGTGGGGTGATTTTGAGCATGATTCAATTGCAAAATTATTGTTTAACATAACTCTATCCATAAATTGTTATTTGTTTATTAATGGCGAGATATTAAAACTTTTTGACAAAGAAAATAAAAATCTTCACTTTCAGTTTTATGTTTCCTTTTTTTTCACTTTACTAATTTCTTTCTGAGAGAGGAAGCCTAGTCTTTTTAACAAATGATGCTGGAGAAAACGGGTGTCCACAGGCTAAAAAAACTCAACCCAAACTTCACCCCTTTCACACTAATTAACTCAAAATGGATCACAAAATTAAATATAAAATATAATACTATAAAACTTTTAGAAAAAATCCTGGGAGAAAACCTCTGGGATCTAGGGCTAGGCAAGGAGTTCTTTTTTAAGTACATTTTAATGAAATTTTATGTTCAATTGTAGATTGATGTGTACCTTCACTTATTCTGAGAAAACAATAACATGTATTCAATTTGCCCTTCCAGGTTTATAGACAAATCACATGAATTGATCATATTATAAACCCATAGTTGGTCAGCAGTAGAACCATGCAGTGTTCTCCTGAGGAGAAACTTTTCTTTATGTTCATAAGATTTTTGGAGGATTAGGGCTGTAATTAGAGGGTCGGCGTAAGCTGGGGATTCTGCCAGTGGAGGTGAGAGCAGGGAGGGAACTCACCAAACCCAAGGACGGACAGACCTGTCAGAAACTGCTGGAGAGAGAGAACAGTTCCTTGGGATTCAAATCTGATCAGCCTTGGTGTGCTATGTTTTGTGGAACAATAAAAATAGTATTTTCCTGCAAAAACTGGAGTAGGTATTGCAAATTTAAGGATGCTAAAACGCACAGATATGTATGTGTGTATATACATACACAAAACATATATATGTATACATGTATATATCTGTATATATACGTCTGTATTTGTTCCAGCTTTATTGAAGTATGATTGACAAATAAAAATTGTATATGTTTAAGTTGTACAATATAATATTTTGATCTACATACACATTGTGGAAGGATTCCAGAATCTTTTCACAAAGTGAAATCAGGAAATCATACCATAATCAAGCTAATTTACATATTCATCATTTCCCATAGTTAACTTTTGTGTGCGTGTGTGCCTATGTGTGTCTGTGTGCGTGGTGAGAACACTTGAGATCTATTCTTCTAGAAAACTTCAAGTATACAGTATTGATTGGTATTCTGTGACACCTTTTGGTATTTATGTCCAGGCTTACCTCTGGATATCATCAGGGCTGTTGTTGTTTTTGCTTTTTCTCTCTCTCTCACAAGACAGATGAAGCATGGGAGAAGCATTTAGCTTCAATTGGAAGGCATCATTCTAGAAGTTTAGAAATCAATGGAAAAGTACAGGTCTTCTAGCCAAACCCATACACCTGTCTGTATGAAGGACAAACAGATTAACAGAGTAAGTGCATTGTTAGCTTGAATGTATTTTCTAAGATTTGCTTAGCTCCCCTACTCCCATATTTTATACTTGTTATATTTTGATCTAGTAAAAATTCATAAATGTGAAAACCACCAGTAAGATTTCAGTTCATCCATCTTCCCTTAAATACTTTCTCAGCCTGGGAGTGTTGATTCCCTTTGCTTAGGATTTAAATCTCTTATCAGTACACCTCCCCAACTCTATTCAGTAGGAAACTGGTGAAATGATATCAGAGTGGGATGACATTAAACAAAGAAGACATCCACATGCACACAAAAAAACTGTCTATAAAGTCTGCTCATAATTTGAATACAAAGTGTTTCAATAAAAAAGAATTTAACCACTGCTAAATTATCCATATACTGAGTAAAAGGAAAAATGTTACCCTAATAAAAGGAGTGTAGACATGACAGCCCATGAAGCCATGTGGGATGAAATTAAAAATAGAGTATGTCTCCAGAGATTATCCGGCAACACTTTTTTCAAGTTTGTAATGTGTAGTATTTTTTTCACCATTCCTTTTTGTGTTGATAAATCAATCATGTCATATTGTATCATAGATTGTGTATTATATATCATTTCATATCATATCATATCAATCAGTATTTTTTACCATTCCTTTGTATATTGATACGTTAATCATGCCATGTCATATTATATATCATTTATTATATATCATATCATGAAATGTTTCATTTGATGGTCATCTATCTGAGAGCAAGTTGCGAGATTTTCACACTTTCACTTGAGTCCTTCACTGACATCCAGCTTGACCTTGACAAGTATATCTGACCTCCCCGCTGTGTTAGAGATCAGAGTGTGTGAAATAATGACAACTACTGAAGATTACTGGGTAATGTAGACAGTGTGCAGTGGATCGATCAGTATAGACTCAAGTCCATTTCCTACATCTAGTAACATGTTCAAGTGATTGGTTTTGGCATCAAAACTGAAATACTTCTCTTTCTCAACTTGCTGTTCACACATTATCTTCCAATGGCAAGTGCTGACAACTACAGATGGTACTTTCACTAAAACTTCATTATTGACTAAACTCCCCTCATCTTAGCTTAAAACCCCTGAATTGGGAGAAAGTGTATCCGATCTGCCTGTGCTTAAGCTGGATCACAGCAGTTGCTTGGCCTAATAGCTGAGACCCTTTCTCAATATGCCAGTTTGTGGGTGTGATCAGTGGTTGTGCACCCTAGGTACATTGATCTGATGTTTAATTTTGTCTAATAGTTTTACTCTCCTGCTTACTAGTCAATTCACTCTATCCATACATTTGACTTGATGAGTCCAGTTTTCTTTTCTTTCTTCAGAACTGTTTACCTGATCCAAAACACCTTCCAGTGGATTTTCTCTATGTAAAACCTGTTTTTTAAATTAGTAACTGAAACTACTGCCTTCAGAATTTTGCCTCGAAAGCAACAGGCTACTTTCAACCATCGAATGTAAATGCAAACCACTGCATTCTTACCTAAAAGCCATTCTCCTGGGTATGGTGTGTGCTGCTATTCACCAATCTCTGCTAGATGGTGCCTGAGGTCCCCCTTGATTCTACACCCTCACACATTCCCCCTGCAGCTCTGATGCTGCTGGAAGGTCCGGAAGGTCCTTCACTGTATTCTCACTGGATCTGTGCTCTTACTACGGACTTTGGGTCCCTACCAATCCACAGCTGCATGGTGTTTGCAGGCAAGTGGGGGAAGAATGGTTCACTTACCTGTGTAATCTGCCCTCTGCCTACAAGGTGAAACTCAGTGCTGACAGGGTCCCTCTGATTTTCAGAGTTTGGTGAAACCGATATTCTAGAGCTTATTCATGGTTCACCTTCTCCCTGGACAGGCCACACACATGTGCTTTGCCTGACAGAGCCCAGAGCCCATGGCTGTTTTGGATTCTGGTTTGATTCCTTAGAAAAGGCCAGGAATCTGGTTCATCTTAGTGTTCTCCAACACTTTTATCCTTCTCCTACTCAGGAAAAAGTTTTCTAAGCATGAAGATCCAGTGTGTATATTTATGCATTTTCAAATTAAATGCATGGACTATGGTTCCATAATTTATATGCAAGACAAAAATTGTACAGATATAGGAATTTTAAAAGAATGAGATGAGAAAGCATACAAATGGAAGTTCTAATATTTTCTTCCTGCACCCTAGTATACTGTGTTGTCCACTCTGACTGGCGGGCTTCCCCATCAAGAAGTCTCTTAGTGAGCCTCCATGCCGCTCAAGTGAGGGAGTGTGTGGGGACATGGGGGTAAAGCAGGGATGGTGTTTCCAGGAACTGGATTTTGTGTACTTTTGCCTTCAACTCTCAAAATCTGCATGGATGACCTTGAATTGCAGGTGGATTCGGGATTCAGAGAGTTATGTTTTTCATGATGGAGTTCTGTCCAGAGAAGTGGATGTGGCTCACATGACATTTCATTGTTTTTCCTGGAAGTTTCTTTCTCTTGTTATTCTTTTCCTTTTAAACCATGTTATGATGAAAAATCACAGACTGCTATCCAAGAAGGGTAGTATACTCTTAAATACTTTAACTGGCGAAATATATATATATATATATATATATATATATATATATATTTTTTGCTAAAACAGTACTCTGTGCCATAACCTCGTGGTGGTGGAAATAACTTACACTAGGTTTATCATCTGGATGATCTGTGAAAAGGATTCTTTCATACAGGTTATATGATGTAGCAGAGGAAGCATTTGGTCTGCGTCAGTTGTGGAAAGCGAATATCTGTATGGTTTGGGGAATCTCTGTCTGTCTCAGGGTCTGCATTTGTTCATTAGGTGACCAGACTAGAGAAGAGGCCACAGTCATTTTTTGGTAATGACTTTGCTTCATCATCCTCCTTCTCCTGTTCCCTCCCCACTCCTGCTCTCCTCCTTCTCCTCTTCTTCTTCCTCACCGAATCTCCTTCATCTAAAGTCCCCAGTAAGTCCCCAGACAGACAATGAAGGAGGGCTATAGGGCATAGGGTGGTGAAAGGCAGTGTCATCTAGGAGTAAATAGAGGGAAGGAGCAGCACTCATCACTTTGACCAAGTTGTGGTTTCTACTTCAATTATGGACAAATCTTTTAGGTGGTATCCTGGCCGTGGCCAGCAGACCCTAGACCTGCCTGTCCTTCTTGATCTACTCTTTGCAACTCCTTTCATCAAGTAGCTTTGGGGGAGTCCTTCCAGTTTTAATAGACTAAAATGTATGTAATTATTTGTGCGCAGATTTATCTCAGCTGCCTACCTGAAGTCTCCACCTTTTTCCTTCTACTGGGAAAGTTCAAGGAAATGTCATCGTTTTTCCAGAAACTCTTTGTGCTGGTTGTTCTGTTTACCCTCATGTTCCATTCCATGAGGGATAAGAATGGCCAAGGAGCCTAATTTATAAACCACATATCTTATGTGTCACTTATGTAAAAAATATTCTAGCCCACACATCTTAAAAATAGAATATTAATGCATCCAATCCAGAGGACCAGCTAAAGCACACACACACACACAAATGCTTAGACCAAAGAGCTGTGTCACTCAAATTTCTTGTTATCAGGATGAGATGAGGCAACTGTGTTTTCCTATGAAAGATGCCAGTATTTCCTAAATCCTCATGTACTTGGTTGGGGATTCCATTATTTTATAATGCCTCTTCCTCGAAGTTAGTTGTGTCTCAAACACATGGTTTAGAAATATTGGCTTAAACTTCCAAAAAGAGAGTGTCATTTTCACGAATGTGAGATGTTGTAGGTGTGGGTATCTATAGGAAAACGTTGAGCTAGTCTAGTTAGTAAATATTATTGATTGGCTATTAGAGGACATCTGTGGCTACTTTCCAAAGTTCTGTGATTCCATAACATAAGAAAATGTCACAAAGGGAGCACATTTTGAAAAATTAATAGCTATGATTTTTAAAAAGATTTGACAGCCTGAATATTTGTTTTTCTTAATTAAAAAAGACACACAGGGCCCTCACATCAGCTCACTCCTCTCTTTTGAGAGAAAGGACCATGACACTCTTACCCCACAGAGTGACCTGAGAGACTTAACCAGACATAGTACTTGACATCTGTACATTATCCAGACTTTACCATGTAAAGGGCAGCAGAATTTATGACCAATGAGAAATATGTAGTCTCAATGGAGGGCACAATTTGGAAAGGATTAGGCAGACAATGAGACCTCTATTATTATTATTATAACAGAAATGTTGATGAAAGGTATACTTTCTTTAACAGATGTTAAAATGCCAATTCCCAAGCAATATGAGGTAATATATATTTCAAGCACCATTTAAGTGACATATTTTCTAAGATTTCAAAATTCTTTTAAGCAGTGTATCCTTTTTCTAGCCCTATAATAAATAAGTAAACTATAAATTTCCTGAGTCTTGGAAAATGCACATTTCTTAGAATTATATAAAAATATGAGTTCTTCTAAATGTTCAAAAGTTTAAGCTATCACAGGTGAGCATTAGGATTTTTCATGTTCTAAATACATGCATACCATACAACGATCTTGACTGTACTACTATATTTTAAAAGGAGTAAAATAAACAATATCATGTAATATTAGGCAGTTAAGTACAAATATGCCAGATAATGTAATAGAGATATTGCCAAAAATCTGTCACATTTGTGAATAAGCTTCACGTGTTTGATAAGGTGGCTCACTTCATTGAAAAATGAAGTAAACCTCACAAACCTGACACAAGCTATTCTGTGCGAAATCCCATGCCATTTGCACAGCTAGGAAGTGAGGGTTAGCTGCCTCTTTGCTGGTTCATTTCTCCATGGATCCCACTTGCTGTAGGCCTCTCTACATCATGTTTCCAAAGAAATAAGTCACTTTGAGTGCAGGAACTTGTCCCCAGCAAAACAAAGCATGGGACCCCCTGATGCCATTTGACCGAACGATAGTTAAAATTGGACAAAGATTTTTCCCTCATAAGATGATGGCACAGTTTTGCTCCTTTTCAAAGTCTGTCATTCTTTCAACTGTGAGTCAGAGCTCAAGCTAAGTAAAACCTGTGAAGGAAAGGATTTTGTGGGTTTCCATGGGGAATGTGGAATTCTCGTTTTTCAGAAGTAATTAAAAACGACACAAGAATTTTCTCTGTGGGCACTGGTACTGATCTCCTCCCACACCTTCAGTTTGTTACATGGCTTGGGATGCACTCAGAGCCGGCTGGTGGCTCAGGCTCATTTGAGTGGGTGTCAGGCCGCTGTTTCAAGGGTCTCTGTGGTCTCGGTGGGGCACTGGGGCCTGTGTGTGGACTGCATGGAACTGTGTCTCTTGAGGTCTCTTGATATTTCTCTTCTCAGAGAGGGCTGTGTATAAGGCTCCTGTGAGAGGTCTCTGTGAAGTCTGTGTGTTACCTCTGAGAGGTCCCTGTGTCGGGTGAGTGTGGATCCCCGTGTGGGGTTAGTGTGGGTCCCCGTGTGGGGTGAGTGTAGGGGCCTGTGTCGGGTGAGTGTGGGTCCCCATGTGGGGTGAGTGTGGGTCCCTGTGTGGAATCATTGTGGGTCCCCGTGTGGGTTGAGTGTGGGTCCCCGTGTGGAATCAGTGTGGGTCCACGTGTGAGGTCACTGTGGTTCCCCGTGTGGAATCAGTGTGGGTCCACGTGTGAGGTCACTGTGAGTCCCCGTGTGGGGTGAGTGTGGGTCCCAGTGTGGAATCAGTGTCAGTCCATGTGTGAGGTCACTGTGCGTCCCCGTGTGGAATCAGTGTGGGTCCACGTGTGAGGTCACTGTGGGTCCACTTGTGGAATCAGTGTGGGTCCACGTGTGAGGTCATTGTGGGTCCCTGTGTGGAATCAGCTTGGGTCCCCATGTGGGGTGAGTGTGGGTCCCTGTGTTGGGGACTCTTAGTGAGGGGCCCTCCATTGCTGGCCTTTCTGCACCTCACAGCAGAAGGGCAAAGGGACTTGCACCTTCTTGTTTCTTGCTGTTGTGTCAGTGTCCCTCTGTGCCACTTCTCCCGACAGATTCCTTGGGCGTCCAGCACCCACAAAGCCAGCACTCACCTCTTGGTGCCCCTGAGAGGACCCGGCAGCAGTCAGGCTCAGGGTCTCTGCTCTGTGCCACAGTCTCCTGAGCTCTGGAGGTTGTTCTGTGCTCTGCATCCCAGCCCCTCCCTCAGGCTCTGGCTGTGCCCCCAGTGCTGTGTCTGCCCTGGAGGATGGGGCCCAGAGGTGAGACCTGGCTCCAGGGAGAAAGCACAGCATAAGCAGGCCTGTGCCCGCTCCCCACAGCTGGTACTGGCCCCGCATGTTGTGGTCCTGACAGGCGTAAGGCAGGGCCATTCAAGCTGTCACCTGGATCAGGGGAGCCTCCTGGAGCAGGACTCTCCACCACGGGAGGGACTGTGACACAGAGCCCCAAATTGCTCTGTAGAATTGCTCCTGTCTCCCTGGTTTCCTGTGTGGACGGGCCAGCGAGGAAAGCTGAAGGCACCCTCGTTCTCCACAGGTCACTTCCCGCCCGCTGGGTGACACATCCTGTCTGCTGGCCTCTTGCCCCTCCAGGCTCTGGGGTGAGCAAGGCTGATTGCAGGTGAGACTTGCTACGACCCCAGCACAGTCCCTGAGCCTGTTAAGTCCCACCTGTCCCCTGGGAGCCTCCTTGGACCACACGTGTAAGTGAAGGTCACAGAGCGCCAGTCTGTCGTGAGCTCCCAGTCCTGTGAAAGTTGATGAAATACACTGTGGAGAAGTGAACCTTCCCTGCTTGGCGGCTCCTTGGCCTCTGGGAGCCTGGCCCTCTGTGGAGGAGCTCCAGGCGCCTTCCCTCTGTCTGGGTTCTGGGAGCCAGAGTCGGGGGAGAGTCTGGGCTGGGGCCACCGTGAGCCACTGGCCCCTAACTTCTTTCCTCTGGGCCTGTACATGGTGGTGGGTCGCCAGGGACTCCTTGGTCACTGTGCCATTTCTGGGCACCTCTGCCACTTGCCTCCGTCCCCTGCATCCCACCCTAGGGGGACATGACAGACAGTGAGGTGACTGCACACACAGTCACACCCCTGCTCGCTCGCTGGGGGAGGTGGGCACTGTGAGTAGGGCTGTCCTCTCCTCTGGGGCAGGAGTGGACGGCCCTTGGCGGCCTCCATGGTTCTCACCTCACACCCTCAGAGCTGGGGGTGCGTGGTCTTTGTTTTCACCACTGCTCCAGAGTGTGAGAAAGGCGGAGGCCGGGTGACGCTCCCGGCCCATCTCAATCCCAGCTCCATGGGGGAGAGAAGGAGCTTCCAGGGCAGGCATCATCTATCCCCACCAAGACATGGGGGCAAAGTTTCTGCCACCTCTGGACACTGGGCTCGCACTGCCCCCAAACTCCCCTCCTTATTCTGACGTGGGAACTTGTCTCTGACACTTTCTGGAGCCTGAGGGGAATTTCAGCCTCTGCAAACCCCTCCCCTACAGTCCCTCAAGTTCCAGGTAGAGAGAGAGCAGGAGAGGACTGAGCCAGTTCCTGAGAAGGGTGAGGTCTTTAGGTTTAGTTCACCTTGACACGTCCTGAATGCTGCCGCTTGTTTCTGTAATGCTGCTATTATGGAAACTTAAGTGCAGTGAGGGAATTGAGGTGAGGATGCGTAGTCCACGCTGGGACCAGCCTCCCTCCATGGCCCTCTCCCATGTGGAAGCCAGAGCAGGCACCTGGGAAGAGTGGACCCTGACCCCTTCCCTTCCTCCCAGCAAGGCACAGACAGAGGCCACCACCTCTCATGAGAAAAAAAAAAAAAAAAAACATGTGTCTTGGGAAACAATACAAATTGTGGTAGGAAGAAGCCATTAGCACATAGACGATTTATTAACATGAGAAGAAGCAGGTTTTCTTTACATGAACTGAACTTCTTTGGGCACTACTTTCGTGCCAGGAAAGGCATGAGAAGCACACTCTGGTTGACCAGAAGGAACACATTTTTGAGGACATGTTGGGGTAATGATGCAGGTGGCCTGAGTCACCTGCCACCCTTGGTCTAGGCTGGCAGGTCAGACTGGGGACTCCAGTTCCCTGGGTGGGCAGGCTAACTTGTCGCCGCTGCCTCTGGTATGCCTGCTCTTGTTAACGTAGCTGTGGTCCTTGGGGCTGGCTTGGTGACTGTAAGCTGTATCTTTCAACACTCTCTGTTCTGAAAAAGAGAGAACCCTGTGTTAGTGGGAATACGCCTATGCTGGGACCTGGAGCTGTCCTGGGTGCTGATTTAACTCTGAGGCACAGAGTCTTTGGCGAGGCACCAGTTTCTCTCCTAGGACCTGTCCAACAGCTCTTCCAATCGCACAAGGATCAATAGCCCTGCTCTCTACACCCACTTTGCCTTTGATCGGTTTCTGGTGGTGAGCAGTGGCTGATGCAGGCTTGCCTTTTTGAAGGGATTCTTCTATTCCTTTGCCTTTTTTATCGTGGCTAAGATACTGCAGAAAGTGCCGCATCCTTTTTGGGCTTTCTGGTGAAAGCTCTCTCTTCCCTGGCGAGAGCTGGGGGTGTTTGCTCCCAAGGGACTCTCCTCTTTCCCTGACCTGAGAAGTGTGGCTCATCCCACTTGCTTGAGAAGCCTTTAGTCCTGAAGACCTTTCTTTATACTCTCCAGGTTTGGGCCTCCAGTCGTTCTCCCTCTCATCAGTCGAGGCAAACTGGCCCTTCCACGGGTCCCTGACTTTTGGTTTCCTGGGTTCCTGTTGTCCCTGGTTGCTTCTCGTTTCTTCACGTTCTCCTGGTTGGAGTCTCCTAACGCACCTCCACTCCTCAGCTGGGGCAGGCATCTTGCTCTGGCTTTTTGGTTCTTCATGCTGTCCTGATTGGGGCTTCGTGAAACCCCTCCACCCCTCAGCGGATGCAAGCATCTCCCTCTGGCTCTTCATTTCTTCATGCTTTCCAGTTTGGAGCTTCTTTCAGCCCCTCCACTCGTCAGTTGGGGCAGACATCTCACTCTGGCTCTGCAATGAGTCCTTAAGTATTGGTTTTTTGAATTTCTGCTGCCCCTAGCTGCTCTGTTCACTCACGTTGAGGTCATATGGCACCACCTGGAAAGCTGGCGCGCCCTCACTAGCATGTTCCCTCTGGGAACTGGAAAGAGACCGGTGAGAAGCCAAGATGTGTGCAAGAAGGAGCACTTCAGTGTGAGAGTCTTGAAGGAGCTCACCAGTGGCACGGCCTTGAGCCACCTGTGTTTTAAGGCATGGCTCCTTTGGATGTTGGGCAACTGACATTGTTGGTGGTGACAGGGTTTTCCTAGTGGATGGAAACCCCAAGACAGTCCCATTCTCCCACCGTCTGCCCATGCGGTTGACTGTGGACATCTGATAAGGCAGTCTGCCCTCCTGTCCAGTCAGAGGGGCCTCTGAGGGCCCATAACTGTCACCAGGTGAAGTCTTTCCTCAGGCCCTCTGGATTTCTTTTTTTTTTTTTCTTCTTTTTGCGGTATGCAGGCCTCTCACTGCTGTGGCCTCTCCCGTTGTGGAGCACAGGCTCCAGACGTGCAGGCTCAGCGGCCACGGCTCACGGGCTCAGCCGCTCCGCGGCATGTGGGATCTTCCCGGACTGGGGCACGAACCCATGTGCCCTGCATCGGCAGGCGGACTCTCAACCGCTGTGCCACCAGGGAAACCCGCCCTCTGCATTTCTCTATGCTAAGGTAAGGGAAGAGGGTGGGAACTCGCCAGGGTGGGAACTGTTGCTTTTGTTATCTATCACTTTCATTCCCTGATGGGGCTGAGGTTTTCCAGAGAACTTAGTAGCCAAGTCGGCTTTTGAGTGTGCCCCAGATTGACAGGTGGCAGAGGGGGAAAAGGTGGACCTTGGAGAGGACAAGGGTTGAGCCCCACATGGCTTGAGATTTATGGGCTCAAAGGCCTGGTTGGGTGAGCCCCACCTGTGGCTTACCTGCCACCTTATAACATGTGCTTCCAGCATGTGCCGAACCCTTGGACTGAGGAAGGAAAGCTCATGGGAGGATTCTACACAGGGTTGCCAATGCTTCAAGGATGCTAGATTTCTGAGTTCCTTGTGAGGGTGGGGCTTAGAAAAAGCACATTTGGCAACAAGCCAGGATTGACGCACAATCACAGGTATGAAACCTTGACTAATCTGCCTCAACTTTGTGCTCAAATGGGCTTTCAAGTTTTTTTCTAGATGTTTCTCCTCTGGGCTACTGGGTAAATAGTGTCCAGAGTCACTCTTCAAGGGTGTCATCAAGTATCTTTCTGACTTCTTTCAGAGTTTCTGTGCAGAAACTTCACTGGCAGCCGGGCCCTGGAGGAAGCTTTTGAGATCCTCCTCAGACATGGCCTTAGACCCTTGCCGAAATCCTTCCCTGGTTGGAATTGCATTTGACCCTTCCCGTGGGATCTCCTAGGGCACCTGGACCTTATCTTCTGTCGGTCCAGTCTCCTTTTTCCTGTAAAAGCAGAGGGCTGCCAGGATCCCTGCTTGCCCTGTGCCTGATAAGTCCTTAAAAAATGGCACTGAGGGGAACTCAATTCCAGAGACAGAGACAGGTGGATACTGAGGGCCAGGCCCCTCTTGGTTTCATCTTGGATGAGCCTCTTTTGAAGATGTTGCTTCTGGACATCAGGGCCAATTAAGTCCTCATGGTGAATGGAAACTGACCTTTGGGCCTGAGAGCGCCCCCTCTCTTGGGGAAGGTTGAGAATGAGTTGGCTAAAGGCTTTCTGAGATCTTTTGACCACAGAGGGTGAAGGCGCCCCACTTTCCAGTTGCTTTTGCAACAAGGGGCATTTCAGACACTGAGTTTCAGTTGGGATAAAATTTAGTGTGTTGTTCTGAAATGTAGGACAACCTAGTCCACAGGTACTCATCTGGGGTGGAGAATAAGTTGGTCGGAATAGGAGAGAAGATGGGAGGTAGGGCTGGGCCTGGATCTGAGCCAGAGGTGGGGGCTGGCAGGGAGGCAAGTTTTGAGTGAAAGGCTGGGGTGGGACCCCCGGGCAGGGCAAGACTGGGGCCTGGGTAGGACCTAAAGTTATTCTAGTTTGAATTGAAAGTGGAAAACCATTAGAAACTCCACTGAATGAAACCAAGTGTGCCTGGTGTTGAGAAGAGCTCCTAGTAGCCACCAGGGACTCACTGTGCATAGAGGGGAGACCCCAGTAGAGCTGACTGTATTTCTGTTCCAAGTGGTCCATCAAGACCTCGGAGTGTAAGAGCTGCCGAGGACCGGGTCGCTGCTCTGTTTTGTCTTTCATGTTCCAGAAAAATTGAGGGGTTGTGTTGTCCTGCTCAGCACCCAGTGATTTCCGCATATTCCCTAAAGTGCTCAGGTGGTCGTCTGAGCTCATTTGTTCTGAGAATGACCCATCCTTTTCTTTCTCCTTACAAATGTTTGGTTTTACTTTCTTGGTGATTAGAATCTGCAGCAGCTTCTGGACTTCAGGGTTGACAAATGGGGGGCTACCAGTCTTTACCTGCTTGTCTGTGGGCCCTCCCGAGAACGGGGCCCCTGGTGGCTGGTGGGACAGGTGTTCTTGCCAGGCCTCATTCTCTGATGAGGTGAGGAAGAACAAGGCCTTGGTAGTCTTCCACCAGAAGAACAAGAACCAAATGGGATAGCACGCGAGGCCAAGACTCAAGATGTCTGCAATGGTAGATGCGAAAAAAGAGTTACCTGGAGATGAGCTCTTTGCAACAGTGCCAAGGGTGATTCTGTTCAAGTTGGATGGGTCTTGATGTTCTGTTGACAGGGTGGAGGCCACAGGTAAAGAGCCCTGGATTGGAGGAGCCAGGGCAGCTGATGGGCAAATGGCAGGAACAGCCTCTTCTGCAGGTTCCCCGCAGGGCTGGTGGGCTCCAGCAGGCTCTGCTTTGCACATCTCACAAAGGGGGTCTTGACAGGAGATCTCATGGAAGCCGCCATTGTCACGGAACTTCTCCAGGTAGCTGCAGGAGACATGAGGCACAAGCTGCAGCCAGGAGCCCTCAGGGCCCGGAGGGCTGGGCAGGGCAGTCAGGGGTGGGCACCTGTGGCCCACCACCCTCCACGGCCCTCATGCTGACTTCACAGTGCTCCTGCTGTCCCTCACCCCAGGGCTTTAGACATATGCTGTCCTCAGGGCTTCCCCTCGAATTTCAGCCCCAGGCTCCCTGTAGCCCAGGTGTCACATCATAGGCTTGGGGTGGAAGAAGAACCCAGGAGAGAAGGGAAAGATTCTTTACCTATGCAGAAGTGAAATCAGGGCCCAAGCCACTTCCGTGTCTTCCAGGCAATATGCGAGATCTGGAAATCAGCAGAGTGGGTCATGATGGTGAAGGCAAGGGCCTAGGGGCTCTTACAGGAGCCTGAGTGCAGTGGCCCTTTAAGGGGACACCATTGGGAGATTGGAGCCCAAGCACCAGCGTCCAGGGCCACATGATCCCTGACAGTGATGACAAAGCTCATGAAAGGATTTATCATTTACAAAGTACTTCCATATCCATTACCCCTTGCTTCCCTCACATCCTCCCTGTGGGGGACAATGGGCAGGGGTCACCTCACAGAGGAATCTGAGCAAAGTTAAACAACTTGTCCACGGTTGGACCTGGAGGTCCCACCTCCCAATCCAGGTGCTACTGGTCCACTGTAGCCCACACACCCCTGCTGGGCCACACCCTTTTTCCAGGCCCCCTACCGCTTCATTGTGCCCATGGAATCTGGGAAGTATCTGGGTTCTGCTCTCCTTCCCAGGAGCCTCCCTGAGGGTTCTGTTTCTTGAGGGACAGGCCCTGCCACTGGCCTCCTGGGAGCCTCTGGAGCTGGGCCCTCAGGGATGGGAGAGATGGGGGCTAACACTCGGGGCACATGGGGATGAATGGCACAACTTACCTTCCCAAGCTCCGTTTTTCTCGTTATTCTTGCGTCTCATCTTCGGCTCTATTTGATGCTGAGAGACAGAAAAAAAGAGGACCTGGGACCCAATTCTAACTCTCCCCTCTCTAGACGAGCCTCAGACACTCAGCGACCGTACATAATATGACTTTCTACATTTACCTAACAGAGCTTTGTGTTTTTTCTTTCCTTTCACTCATTTTTAAAGAGGATAAAAATATTTTCTCTTTTCCTTCTCTGAAGAACATAAAGAAGGATTTTCAATGTGAGATTCACCCTGGATTTCTTTCGTCACTGATACTCTGCTCAGGAAACACTCACATTCTCTGAACTATGGGTTGATCTGAGCTCCAACAGGTGGGTCTCTGTTTCCCGAGGCCAGGGCCACTCCAGCCCCTGCTCTGTGAGGCTGCCAGGGCCTCAGCACTGCCAGCAGATCAGCCCTCATCCGAGACACTTGTTCACAGCTGGTGATCCAGTGCTCATGGGCCTGTTCTCTGGCTGAGATTGAACTCGGTATCCAGTCCTCACCCTCTGGTCACCGTGTGTGAGACTTGCCCTGGAGCCCTCTACCATACCTGGGCAACTGGTCTGAGATCTTTGGATAGAAATCCTAGTGTTTACTCTATCCCTTGCCCGGGCTGGCTTGTCCTTACAGGGATGATGTTCTATTCTTGGGAGTAGATGTCCTATTCTTTCCCATTTCAGGAGTGTCTGTAGTTGATTCAGAAAAGTGGAAATAAGAATAGAAAAGAAGAGAGAATCATGTGCTTGTGCGTCTGGTCCAGGGGTTCCTTACCTTCCTGATGTCTTCATGTTTCCTAGGAGGTGGTGAAGATACATTATTCTTGAGGTAGGGGAGTAACAGGACAAAGAGCCCCAGTCCACACAGAGAGCCGACGATGTCAGTCACCCAGTGAGTGGGACAGGGGCACAGACTAGGATCAAAATGGCTTTTCAGAAAAAAGAGAGGATTCTCCATCATCTGAATCACACTGCTGCCCACAGGCAACTGAGCACAGGGTGTGCACTTGGTGACTAAAACACTAGGCTTAAATGGTAGAGCTGTGGTTTGGTCACAAAGGGCTCCTGAGGGTGTGGGAGGGAGTCATAGAGGAGGAGTCATAAAGGAGTCATAGAGGAGTCATGGCCCCTCCCCACGCATCTGCCCCACAGCTGTATCCCTCCACCCTCATGGGTCTTCTAGACCTTAGTCAATTTTCTATTCATTCCACCTGGAAATCACCTTTTTCCTGGTTCCTCAGATCTCTTGGGGATCTCGGCTTGAACCCACCATTTTCATAGCCTTTGAAACTCTGAAATTCGCCCAGGATTTTGGCTGTTTCCCAATGATTTAGACTCTCAGTATCTCCTTTGTTCACAACTCCATGGTTTTTTCATCTCGCATATTTACATTTCAGTTGTATCAATACGTTCTCAGCAAATTTCAGTTATACAATACAGTATTATCAACTCTGGTCACCATGTTGTACATTAGATCCTAAGACATTCATCTCATACAAAGTTTGTACCCTGCTGCCACCCTCTCCTTATTTCCCCCAACCCTAGCCCTGGGCAAACACTCCTCTGTTTCTATGAGTTTGACTTTTTTCTTTGTAGATTCTGCATATAGTTGATAATAGGCAGTGTTTGCCTGTCTCTGTCTGGCTTTCTCTTAGCATGATGTCCTCTAGATTCATCCACATTGTTGCAAATAGGAACACCACTTTTCCCATATAATAAGTGTTTTACTTTCATCAAACCAGAAATAGAACTTTTTTTATACTTATTTAATTTTGAATATTTAATTGGTTATAGTTGCCATCCACCTTTGCCAACTTCACTCAGAATAATTAACACAAAAATTCAAACTAATGATTATTATTTCAAATTGACAAAACCAAGTATAATAAAAAGATAAGTAATTAAACTTCTAAATGATATGTTTTGTGTTAGTGACCTTTTATACTTCTGAAGTTAGAAAAGCTTCACAAAGACTGTACACACACACACACACACACACACACACACACACACACTCCGACAGATGAACGCAGTATATTGAAATCCAAAAATTAAGCATGTCCTCATTTTCTCTAAATCTTTTGTATATTGTCTTGACCACATTTCTTCTCACACTGCCCCAAATAGACAGTCTCCATTCTCCAGAGTTTAGAAACATGTGTGGAACACCCAGAAGTCAGAAATGGGTCAGGTGAGCTTAGGTTCTAATCTTTAGAGTAGGCCCTGGGACTGGAGGACCAAGGCCTGGGTTAAAGTCATCTACAGTAGCCTTTTCTGATATCCCTAGTGTGTTCTACACATATTCTCTTTTTCAGAATACACCTTGCCTTCCCCCTCCTACCCTACCCCCTCCAGACCCTGGAGCTTCGAGTCTTGCCTGTACCTTCTAGACAGGGCACTTTGAGTCTTATAGGAAATGCCCTATGACATCATTGGACATCCGTTTTGGCAGGTGGAATTGGGTACTCACTTAGGGATTGTACTTTTTCATCACTACCTGGTTAATTTTTCTCAATTTGTGAACTATTTATTTGGCTCTACTGTCATGAATGTACATGTTCAAGAACACGTCTCTAGCATCTACTGTTGCTTTTATTACAGTCCCTTCACCCTTTATGATATTGTCACTGGGACATGACAGTCCTCAGTGTGAACAGCTAGGGTACCTGAGGAGCATGGAGGTCCCTAATTTAAACAAGTAGAATCAGTGGAGATCATGGTGGGTCCTGATTTCTGCTTCATTTGCACGGGGACTTATGGATGACTAGTTGAGAGGGAGAAAATCCAGGAAGCCAGAGTCTTGGCGGGTGTTCCCTTCAGGAACCCCTGCAGGCTCTCATGGTGAGGATGGAGAGAGGTGCCCTGGTGGCTCTGGAGGGGGTGGGGACGAGGGGGTGGCCATGGAGCTTTGTATGTAGCAGAATCTTACTCTCCAGAGAAAGGACTTGGCCAGAGTGCAATTCTGAAATCTCATCCCAGCTAGAGGAAATAAATTCTCCCCCAATGCAGCCTTCTCCCTCTTTCCTTTTTCATGTGATGCAGTGTGTTGGGGGAACATATCAGCAGGGGATAGGGCTTCAAGGAAATGCTGCAGCCAAGGCAAGGAGTAGGGGCAGGGGAAAGAGCCATATCCCTGGGGAGTGTCAGAAACACTTGGTGAAGGCCACACCCTCAAACAGAGGCCCACTAGAGACTGGGATTTACTGCAAGATTAGAGAATGTCTTCCCTCCCCCACAGTTTACCATCACACCCGCAGGCCTCCAGGACAGTTAGGAGTAGATCACTGCCAAAAGAACTGCAAGACACAGACTCAAGCTGAGCAACAGTACTTAGGGAAGCCCCAACGTCAAGATGAGAGACAAGGGACTTCCTTGGTGGTCCAGTGGTTAAGACTCTGTGCTCCCAATTCAGGGGACCCAGGTTTGATCCCTGGTCAGGGAACCAGATCCTGAATGATGCAACTAAGACCCGGCTCAGCCAAATAAATAAATATTTTTTTTTAAAAAAAGGAGACACAAAAACAAGGACATTAGAGGAATTTGAAGTCTTTGGCACTTATGTTACCACAAACATTAAAAACAGAACAACTGACAAAGATCAGAAAGTTATATCTACATAAAGGAGGAACTTCCAAGGAGAAATGAATGCTGGTAAAATGAAATCCTTGAGTTTTCTGCTTCTTAATCAATCTAAAAAAAGAACTCTTATCAGCCCTGGTGGCCTAATGGATAGCATATAAGTGTTTTAAGGGCCAGTATTAACAATGTGCTAAGGAATTATGGCACATGGATAAGTGAAATTAATGACAGCCACGTCACTAGAATGGGAGAAAAGAAATGGGAATACTGTGTTATAAAGTTCCTGAACCCATGAAGTTGTGTGTTGGTATTTCAAGGTGGGTATTAGATTATTTTAAAAATGCATATTGTAAACTCTAAGGAAACCATAAAAAATGTAAGAAGTATAACTTACACTCGTCAATGAGGAGATAAAATGGAAGCATTAGGGGAAACTGGGAACTGGGTACAAGGAACAGTCTGTACTATTTTTGCAACTTTGCTGTTATTCTAAAATTATTCCCAAAGTAGTAGTTGAATATTCTCCTTAAGTGTACCTGCTTAATTATGAAACTCTGTCAAAGAAATTAATGGTGCATCTCTTGCCCTCAGTTCCGAATTTTAGAAAGGTAAAAAAATCCTGGAAAAATGAGCACATTTAAGTCAGTTTCTCCACCCCACTCCAGGTGATTCTCTCCACATTGTCCCTCATTTGGCTATATAGATTATTTAGTTCTTTTTAGGATGCTAATACAGCTGTCACTTTAGCTACATATGCCCCATTAATGTATGTAAGAGAATATGCCCACATAGATTGCTGGATATATATGCCCTTATTCATGTTTTCCAAGACAAAAAATAAACAAGTAAGAGGATTGATTTTATTCAGGCTTTTGCAATAAGAAGATCAGAATGTCTTGCAGGGTGGTTTTTGCCTTAGACTTTTTTAGGGAAAGTAGAAAAGTTACAGGTGGGGCTGATTTACAGTTGGAATTATTTTGCAATTAGGTGAAGTCTCAGTTAGATGAACAGGAAGGTTCATCTCTGTGTCTGGCTAGTTTTAGAAGGACAAAGAGTTCTGAGCTCAGCTAATCATTTCATGAAACAAAGAAAGGGAAGTTGAGAGATCAGTGCCTGGTCTGATGAGCAGGTCAAGGCCAAAGGGGAAAAGTTGGTATTTCCGTGGTCACAGATAAACAAGGGAGTGATGTCCAGGTCTTAGGGGAATCCTGAGAAGGCCTGGGTAGCAAATCTTATCTCAAGTGGGGTGGTTCTTTGTGGTACACCAAAGGTGGAGGATTTCAGAAAACAGAGGATAGGGTGATTTCTTAACTGTTGCTATTTTCTGAGATCACGAATCACAGGTAAAATTCAAAACTGTTGGGCCTCAGTTTTGTTCAGGACCAAGAAGTGTCATTCACACTTCTTGAACATCACAGAGACAATCATAAACCTTTGAGTGGGTCAAATCTGGGTCTGAGGAATAATCTCCTGAAGACTCTTGTTTGGCGTTGTTCCTGCAAAATCATTTGAACAATTGTTGAGAAGAAGTGGAAAAGATGAGCGTTTTAGAGTTCTGGAGATCAGGCGTCTTAAAAGAGGGATTCTAAAATGAAGAAGAGAAATATTAACCTAAAATATTATCGTAAGTAAAAAGTCTGTACCCTCTCTTTTCCATGTGAAAATCAGAGGCAAAATCGTATCAACTTAAAATTATGTTTAGTAACTAATTTTCAGTATTTTATCTTATTTAAAAATGTATAGGTATCTAAAGAATACTATTATTTAACTCAGTTTAGCATAAGTCTAATGTTTTAAGTTACCTAAAGATCTTGGAAAGTATCTTCATACCACAAAGCATAAGCACTGTTAAGATAAGATTGGTTTGAATAATGATTCAATTTGGTTAAAGAAAAATTTACATTTTTCATAATCTGAAACATCTGGTAGATACAATGCTCGTTTATTCAATCAGAAAAATTTTATAAGTTTAGGAAGAGCATATCCAGGTAGAATAAAAATGTATGATGTTGAAAACATAGCTGTTTTTATTAAACCAATAATATTAAACGAGTCTTTTTTGACAAAGATTTGCCTTAATTATGTAAACTTGAATTTTAAAAACTTTTTAGTTAGTTTCCATAAGAATACTTTTTTAAGCATATGAAAATCTCAGAAGTTCAGTTTCCTTAATTTCTGGTAATTTTAGAACTGTTCAATGTATGTGTGTTTGTTTCTGTTTAACCTAATCCAAACAGAATTCTCTTTAAGAAATGCCATAGTATGGGGCTTCCCTGGTGGCGCAGTGGTTGGGAGTCCGCCTGCCGATGCAGGGGACACGGGTTCGTGCCCCGATCCCGGAGGATCCCACATGCCGCGGAGCGGCTGGGCCCGCGAGCCATGGCCGCGGAGCCTGTGTGTCCGGAGCCTGTGCTCCGCAACGGGAGAGGCCACAGCAGTGAGCGGCCCGCGTACAGCAAAAAAAAAAAAAAAAAAAAAAAGAAATGCCATAGTGCAATTTTGTAATACCATCCAAAGGTAGACACTTACTACACATTCATAGACAAAAATACATACAGACAGACACAGCTAGAGAGCTTCAAGTCTACAACTTTAGCCATGCGTTGGACAAAAGCACAGAAATACTAATACATGATCCCTGGGCCATATAAAAGAGTTAGCTTTCATCCTTGTCCCACCGATACTTGCAAAAGAGATCTTCAAGATTCCCTTTGTCCTGGTGTGTAATCTGATGGATGCTGTGTAGTAAATTTTTGGCAAGTAGCCAAGAAGAGACCAAGTGGCCATCTGGGTGTCTCCAAAATCCATCTGAGTGGCAAAATATCCAGCTTGTTTCCAATGAGATTTTTCAGCCTCAGGTATTAGCAGGCTGTTGTGCTGTAGGTTCCTTAAGTAGAGTTTCCCATGTCTAAAAAAGAGTGAGCAAGGGGAAGCATGTAGGTAGCAGACAGATTTTCTTGGGAAGTGGCTCTGTTAACATGTTTTTTTTTCTTTTTTCTTTTTTTATCTTTTTCCTTTTTATTTTTTTATTTAACAAATTTAATCAGTTATACATATACATATGTTCCCATATCCCCTACCTTTTGCGTCTCCCTCCCGCCCTCCCTATCCCACCCCTCCAGGTGGTCAAAAAGCACCGAGCTGGTCTCCCTGTGCTATGCGGCTGCTTCCCACTAGCTATCTACCTTACGTTTGGTAGTGTATATATGTCCATGCCGCTCTTTCGCTTTGTCACAGCTTACCATTCCCCCTCCCCATATCATCAAGTCCATTCTCTAGTAGATCTGTGTCTTTATTCCTGTCTTACCCCTATGTTCTTCATGACATTTTTTTCTTAATTTCCATATATATGTGTCAGCATACAGTATTTGTCTTTCTCTTTCTGACCTACTTCACTCTGTATGACCGACTCTAGGTCCATCCACCTCATTACAAATAGCTCAATTTCATTTGTTTTTATGGCTGAGTAATATTCCATTGTATATATGTGGCACATCTTCTTTATCCATTCATCCGATGATGGGCACTTAGGTTGTTTCCATCTCCGGGCTATTGTAAATAGGGCTGCTATGAACATTTTGGTACATGACACTTTTTGAATTATGGTTTTCTCAGGGTATATGCCCAGTAGTGGGATTGCTGGGTCCTATGGTAGTTCTATTTGTAGTTTATTAAGGAACCTCCATACCTTTCTCCATAGTGGCTGTACCAATTCACATTCCCACCAGCAGTGCAAGAGTGTTCGCTTTTTTCCACACCCTCTCCGGCATTTATTGTTTCTAGATTTTTTGATGATGGCCATTCTGACTTGTGTGACATGATATCTCATTGTAGATTTGATTTGCATTTCTCTAATGAGTAAAGACGTTGAGCATCCTTTCATGTGTTTCTTGGCAGTCTGTACATCTTCTGTGGAGAAATGTCTATTTAGGTCTTCTGTCCATTTTTGGATTGGGTTGTTTTTTTTTTGTTGTTGTTGTTATTGAGCCGCATGAGCTGCTTATAAATTTTGGAGATTAATCCTTTGTCAGCTGCTTCATTTGCAAATATTTTCTCCCATTCTGAGGGTTGTCTTTTGGTCTTGGTTATGGTTTCCTTTGCTGTGCAAAAGCTTTTAAGTTTCATTAGGTCCCATGTGTTTATTTTTGTCTTTATTTCCATTACTCTAGGAGGTGGGTCAAAAAGGATCTTGCTGTGATTTATGTCATAGAGTGTTCTGCCTATGTTTTCCTCTAAGAGTTTGATAGTGTCTGGCCTTACATTTAGGTCTTTAATCCATTTTGAGCTTATTTTTGTGTATGGTGTTCGGGAGTGATCTAATCTCATACTTTTACATGTCCCTGTCCAGTTTTCCCAGCACCACTTATTGAAGAGACTGTCATTTCTCCACTGTACATTCTGGCCTCCTTTATCAAAGATAAGGTGACCATATGTGTGTGGGTTTATCTCTGGGCTTTCTATCCTATTCCATTGATCTATCTTTCTGTTTTTGTGCCAGTACCACACTGTCTTGATTACTGTAGCTTTGTAGTATAGTCTGAAGTCAGGGAGCCTGATTCCTCCAGCTTCATTTTTCGTTCTCAAGATTGCTTTGGCTATTCGGGGTCTTTTGTGTTTCCATACAAATTGTGAAATTTTTGGTTCTAGTTCTGTGGTAGTTTGATAGGGATTGCATTGAATCTGTAGATTGCTTTGGGTAGTAGAGTCATTTTCACAATGTTGATTCTTCCAATCCAAGAACATGGTACTTCTCTCCATCTATTTGTATCATCTTTAGTTTCTTTCATCAGTGTCTTATAATTTTCTGCATACAGGTCTTTTGTCTCCTTCGGTAGGTTTGTTCCTAGATATTTTATTCTTTTTGTTGCAGTGGTAAAAGGGAGTGTTTCCTTGATTTCACTTTCAGATTTTTCATCATTAGTATATAGGAATGCCAGAGATTTCTGTGCATTAATGTTGTATCCTGCTACTTTACCAAACTCATTGATTAGCTCTAGCAGTTTTCTGGTAGCATCTTTAGGATTCTCTATGTATAGTATCATGTCATCTGCAAACAGTGACAGCTTTACTTCTTCTTTTCCGATTTGGATTCCTTTTATTTCCTTTTCTTCTCTGATTGCTGTGGCTAAAACTTCCAAAACTAGGTTGAATAAGAGTGGTGAGAGTGGGCAACCTTGTCTTGTTCCTGATCTTAGTGGAAATGGTTTCAGTTTTTCACCATTGAGGATGTTGCTGGCTGTGGATTTGTCATATATGGCCTTTATTATGTTGAGGAAAGTTCCCTCTATGCCTACTTTCTGCAGGGTTTTTATCATAAATGGGTGTTGAATTTTGTCGAAATCTTTCTCTGCATCTATTGAGACGACTATATGGTTTTTCTCCTTCAATTTGATAATATGGTGTATCACATTGATTGATTTGCGTATATTGAAGAATCCTTGCATTCCTGGAATAAACCCCACTTGATCATGGTGTATGATCCTTTTAATGTGCTGTTGGATTCTGTTTGCTAGTATTTTGTTGAGGGTTTTTGCATCTATGTTCATCAGTGATATTGGCCTGTAGTTTTCTTTCTCTGTGACATCCTTGTCTGGTTTTGGTATCAAGGTGATGGTGGCCTCATAGAATGAGTTGGGGAGTGTTCCTCCCTCTGCTATATTTTGGAAGAGTTTGAGAAGGATAGGTGTTAGCTCTTCTCTAAATGCTTGATAGAATTCGCCTGTGAAGCCATCTGGTCCTGGGCTTTTGTTTGTTGGAAGATTTTTTATCACAGTTTCAATTTCAGTGCTTGTGATTGGTCTGTTCATATTTTCTGTTTCTTCCTGATTCAGTCTTGGCAGGTTGTGCATTTCTAAGAATTTGTCCATTTCTTCCAGGTTGTCCATTTTATCGGCATAGAGTTGCTTGTAATAATCTCTCATGATCTTTTGTATT
Organism: Mesoplodon mirus; assembly: GCF_964341445.2. NCBI lineage: Eukaryota > Metazoa > Chordata > Mammalia > Artiodactyla > Ziphiidae > Mesoplodon > Mesoplodon mirus. The sequence continues at coordinate 197,952,121 of NC_138976.1, read as the reverse complement.
TCTGCAGTGTCAGTTGTTACTTCTCCTTTTCATTTCTAATTCTATTGATTTGAGTCGTCTCCCTTTATTTCTTGATGAGTCTGGCTAACGGTTTATCAACTTTGTTTATCTTCTCAAAGAACCAGCTTTCAGTTTTATTGATTTTTGCTATCGTTTCCTTCATTTTTTTTCCATTTATTTCTGATCTGATTTTTATGATTTCTTTCCTTCTGCTAACTTTGGGGGTCTTTTGTTCTTCTTTCTCTAATTGCTTTAGATGCAAGGTTAGGTTGTTTATTCGAGATGTTTCCTGTTTCTTAAGGTGGGATTGTATTGCTATAAACTTCCCTCTTAGAACTTTTTGCTTTGGCTGCATTCCATAGGTTTTGGGTCGTCATGTCTCCATTGTCATTTGTTACTAGGTATTTTTTGAATTCCTCTTAGATTTCATCAGTGATCACTTCGTTATTAAGCAGTGTATTGTTTAGCATCCATATGTTTATATTTTTTACAGATCTTTTCCTGTAATTGATATCTAGTCTCATAGTGTTGTGGTCGGAAAAGATACTTGATACGATTTCAATTTTCTTAAATTTACCAAGGCTTGATTTGTGACCCAAGATATGATCTCTCCTGGAGGATGTTCCATGAGCACTTGAGAAAAATGTGTATTCTGTTGTTTTTGGATGGAATGTCCTATAAATATCAATTAAGTCCATCTTGTTTAATGTATCATTTAAAACTTGTGTTTCCTTATTTATTTTCATTTTGGATGATCTGTCCATTGGTGAAAGTGGGGTGCGAAAGTCCCCTACTATGATTGTGTTACTGTCGATTTCCCCTTTTATGGCTGTTAGCATTTGCCTTATGTATTGAGGTGCTCCTATGTCAGGTGCATAAATATTTACAATTGTTATATCTTCTTCTTGGATCGACCCCTTGATCATTATGTAGTGTCCTTCTTTGTCTCTTGTAATAGTCTTTATTTTAAAGTCTATTTTGTCTGATATGAAAATTGCTAATCCAGCTTTCTTCTAATTTCCATTTGCATGGAATATCTTTTTCCATCCCCTCACTTTCAGTCTGTATGTGTCCCTAGGTCTGAAGTGGGTCTCTTGTAGACAGCATATATACAGGTCTTGTTTTTGTATCCATTCAGCCAGTCTGTGTCTTTTGATGGGAGCATTTAATCCATTTGCATTTAAGTTAATTATTGATATGAATATTCCTATTCCCATTTTCTTAATTGTTTTGGGTTTGTTATTGTAGGTGTTTTCTTTCTCTTGTGTTTCTTGCCTCGAGAAATTCCTGTAGCATTTATTGTAAAGCTGGTTTGGTGTTGCTGAACTCTCTCAGCTTTTGCTTGTCTGTAAACGTTTTAATTCTTCCATCAAATATGAATGAGATCCTTGCTGTGTAGAGTAATCTTGGTTGTAGGTTTTTCTCCTTCATCACTTTAAATATGTCCTGCCACTCCCTTCTGGCTTGCAGAGTTTCTGCTCAAAGTTCAGCTGTTAACCTTATTGGGATTCCCTTTTGTGTTATTTGTTGATTTTCCCTTGCTCCTTTTAATAATTTTTCTGTGCAAAAATTTTTTGATAATTTGATTAATATGTGTCTTGGCATATTTCTTCTTGGATTTATCTTGTGTGGGACTCTCTGTGCTTCCTGGACTTGATTGACCATTTCCTTTCCCATATTAGGGAAATCTTCTAATATAATCTCTTCAAATATTTTCTCAGTCCCTTTCTTTTTCTCTTCTTCTTCTGGGACCCCTATAATTGGAATGTTGGTGCATTTAATGTCGTCCCAGAGGTCTCTGAAGCTGTCCTCAGTTCTTTTCGTTCTTTTTTCTTTATTCTGCTCTGCAGTAGTTATTCCCACTATTTTACCTTCTGGGTCACTTATCTGTTCTTCTTCCTCGGTTATTCTGCTATTGATTCCTTCTAGAGTGTTTTTAATTTCATTTATTGTGTTGTTCATCGTTGGTTGTTTTCTGTTTAGTTCTTCTAGGTCCTTGTTAAATATTTCTTGCATTTTCTGTATTCTATTTCCAAGATATTTGATCATCTTTACTTTCATTTTTCTGAATTCTTTTTCAGGTAGATTGCCTATTTCCTCTTCATTTGTTAGGTCTGGTGGGTTTTTACCTTGCTCCTTCATCTGCTGTGTGTTCTTCTGTCTTCTCATTTTGCTTATCTTACTGTGTGTGGGGTCTCCTTTTAGCGGGCTGAAGGTTCGTAGTTCCTTTTGTTTTTGGTGTGTGCCCCCAGTGGCTAAGGTTGGTTCAGTGGGTTGTGTAGGCTTCCTGGTGGAGGAGACTAGTGCCTGTGTCCTGGCAGATGAGACTGGATCTTGTCTTTCTTGTGGGCAGTTCCACGTCCTGTGGTGTGTTTTTGGGTGTCTGTGGTCTTGTTATGATTTTAGGCAGCCTCTCTTCTAATGCGTGGGGTTGTGCTCCTGTCTTGCTAGTTGTTTGACATAGGGTGTCCAGCAGTGTAGCTTGCTGGTGGTTGAGTGAAGCTGGGTCTTGGCATTGAGATGGAGATCTCTGGGAGATTTTCACCATTTGATATTACGTGGAGCTGGGAGGTCTCTTGTGGGCCAGTGTCCTGAAGTTGGCTCGCCCACCTCAGAGGCACGGCACTGACTCCTGGCTGGAGCACCAAGAGCCTTTCATCTTCACGGCTCAGAATAAAATGGAGAAAAAATAGAAAGAAAGAAAGAGGATAAAATAAAATAAAGTAAGATAAAATACAATACAGTTATTCAAATAAAATAATTATTAAGAAAATAATTTTAATAAGTAAAAAAAAAAAGAAAAAAAACGGACGGAACCCTAGGACAAATGGTGAAAGCAAAGCTCTACAGACACAATCTCACATAGAATCATCTACATACACACTCACAAAAAGAGGAAAAGGGGAAAAAATAATATATCTTGCTCCCAAAGTCCACCTCCTCAATTTACGATGATTCTTTGTCTATTCAGGTATTCTACAGATGCAGGGTACATCAAGTTGACTGTGGATATTTAATCCGCTGCTCCTGAGGCTGCTGGGAGACATTTCCCTTTCTCTTCTTTGTTCGCACAGCTCCCGTGGTTCACCTTTGGATTTGGCCCCGCCTCTGCATGTAGGCCGCCTGAGAGCATCTGTTCTTCGCTCAGACAGGACGGGGTTAAAGTTGCAGCTGATTTGGCAGCTCTGGCTCACTCAGGCTGCGGGGAGGGAGGGGTACAGATGCGGAGTGCACCTGCGGCGGCAGAGGCCGGCGTGACGTTGCACCAGCCTAAGGCGCGCCGTGCGTTCTCCCTGGGAAGTTGTCCCTCGATCACAGGACCCTAGCAGTGGCGGGCTGCACAGGTCCCTGAGAGGAGAGGGGTGGAGAGTGTCCTGTGCTCGAACATAGGCTTCTTGGTGGCCGCAGCAGCAGCCTTAGTGTCTCATGCCCGTCTCTGGTTTCCACACTGATAGCTGCGGCTAACGCCCGTCTCTGGAGCTCCTTTAAGCAGTGCTCTTATTCCCCTCTCCTCACGCACCAGGTAACAAAGAGTGAAAAAAATATCTCTTCCCTCTTCGGCAGGTGCAGACTTTTCCCCGGACTCTCTCCTGGCTAGCCGGGGTGCACTAACCCGCTGCAGGCTGTGTTCATGCCGCCAACCCCAGTCCTCTCCCTGCGCTCCGACCGAAGCCCGAGCCTCAGCTCCCAGCCCCGCCCACCCCGGTGGGTGAGCAGACCAGCCTCTCGGGCTGGTGAGTGCTGGTCAGCACCGATCCTCTGTGCGGGAATCTCTCTGCTTTGCCCTCTGCACCCCTGTGGCTGCACTCTTCTCCGCAGCTCTGAAGCTCACCCCCCTTCCGCCACCTGCAGTCACCACCCGCGAAGGGGCTTCTAGTGTGTGGAAACCTTTCCTCCTTCATGGCTCCCTCCCACTGGTGCAGGTCCCATCGCTATTCTTTTGTCTCTGTTTATTCTTTTTTCTTTTGCCCTACCCAGGTACGTGGGGAGTTTCTTGCCTTTTGGGAGGTCTGAGGTCTTCTGCCAGCATTCAGTGGGTGTTCTATAGGAGCAGTTCCACGTGTAGATGTATTTCTGATGTATCTGTGGGGAGGAAGGTGATCTCCGTGTCTTACTCTTCCGCCATCTTCTCAAATCTCCACAATAGTTCTTGTTTGGTAACAATTAGATCAGTCCAAAAGGGACATAGTGAATTCCTTATTCTGTGAATTTAAGAAAAGGCTTTTTCTTTTCCTCCAGGAGTCATAGATGTTGTATTGGATATAAGCTTTAGCTGGAACATCAAGCCAATGCTTTTCACGTTTTCTTTTAATGTTTGTGTCCGGTGTTTTAATCGGGATCGGTATGGAGCCTCACTCATGGTAGATCTGCAGTATGTGTTTAATTCTGCTGTGAATTCATGGCATTTATGTTTATCGATGGTTCTTGATTCATGGGATGCTTATTATTTTCATGTAATAAAAAACAGATATTAGGCACTTTATGTATGTTGCATCTGGGTAATTCCCAACTGCATTGTTTATCATCAATGCAAGTGTCACATTACCTGAGATACCTTCTCCAGCTCTCTCAGTCAGAGCAACTGGATGCCTTCTCTGTTGCCTTTAGAACTTTGGGAAATTCATACATACACAGAGATCTAATAGGCACACACACACCTATACATATAAACATGCATGCACATGTATATATATCCACCCATGTAAATATTTTACTTATTCTTTCTTTCAATAAGTTTTTTTCATATTTGTGTGATTTTTAACAACAATAACAGAAACCTACGGGGTTAAGCATACCATAAACAGACTTTAAAGCAGAGTGTGAATATCTTAAAATTAACATACTATAAAGATCGAAAATATTATATGAAAATTGAACAAAGCAACTTGATCATTCCAGAATAAATGCTTAAGAATTATGTGACTTCCATAATACAACTAAATAACACTTTCATATATGTACAATAACGTTTTCTGTTTCTCTAAAACAAACAAACAAAAAAAAGGATTACATGGCTTCCAATAAATGTGTCCCTTGGCTCTTTAGTTTTTCGAGTTAAGTTTTATTTGGAGCAAAATGAGCACTGCAGACCGAGAGACAGCATTTCAGACAGCTCTGAGAAGCTGCTCCGAGGAGGCAAGGAGGGGAACCAGGTTATATAGAAGTTTTGTAACAAAGGGCATGTAGTCTGAACATCAAAAGATTATTGTTAATTAAGGAAAACCAGATATCTCAAGTTAAGGAATTCAGTGCTTTTCTGTCTGAATCACGTGACTATACTATGCACACCACAACTTTTGGCCAAGCTATCAAATCCATATTAGGGCTTTGTTTGCTTCCTTGATTGTTTATATATCCATAGCTATTTCCGTGTTCTTGCCAAGTTCCAGCTTGTGTTACACTTACATTTCTTTAAGACTTTTGAATAGTATTACCGTGTCATTAACAATAACTCAATTTCAGCTTTTCTACCAAAAGCTGAAATTGAGTTATTGTTGACGACACGGTAATACTTTAGAATAATATCTCTTATGGAATCAGGAAAGCTGAAATTGAGTTATTGTTGATGACAAGGGAATACTATGCTAATAAAAGACTAAAGGCACCCTGCATCCTTGATACAAATTTAAAGATAGATCAAATGCCTTTGAAGAGGAAGGTCTACCCTCTTTCCCTGAAATAGATAAGAAGAAATAGTATCTACTAAGGAATGTGAAAGAGAGATTTTGACTTGTAATGAATATATAATTTTGGAAGTGTGCTTTGATATCATTAAGTATTCATTTATTTTCTTACTGATTTACTCAGCCCCGATTATTTTCTGCCATATGCATTACCCCATGTTAATGCTGAAGTGGAGAGGGGTGATAGCAAAGACGAATTGGGGAAAATGAAAATTAACAGTGTACCAAGGAAAACTTAAAGGTCTGCAGAAAATCGTAAGGACATCTGGAAGAGGTGGTCACTTGCTCTGGCTTGAGGGAGCTGGAGAAAGCATTTCAGGTGAGGCCATGCACGTCTTGGTCCAAACATTGCAGTGCGACTTCACCAGGTGAAAAGCATTGGTATTCCTAGAAGACACACTAGAAATCACAGAGTGGGGAGAGGAAATCAACAGCAACAAAAATATAACAGTGCATTAGGCAATAATAAAAGTTTTCAAAATGAATAGTCATAGGCTTTGGGAACAATTGCAAGACTAGGTGACTAACAAAAGAGATAGGACCACACTGTATAAGTTTTTGTTGTTGTTTGCTTCATAATTCCTAAAGAAAATGGCAGAGTCAGCCAGTCCAGTAAAGTGTAATGTTTACAGTCAAAGAAATCTCAAGGTAGGGTAAGAAGCAACAGTAGAGCTCTGCTCTGCAGTGTCATGCATTCCAACTGCCTTTTCTGTGCTTTTATTTCCTTTTGTGCTCTCTGCAAGTCACTTAGTGTTCTTATGTTATCTTCTGTGTTTCCTCTTCTTAAAAACATCCAGCAAAACCAATTCGGCCTAAGGTGTAGAGCCCCAGAGTGAGGGCCATGCTAAGCCACAAGAAATGACACAGATTATGGAATCAGGATTATTAAAGAAATATCACTGGGGAGAAATAAGGTCGTGTCTATGCTAATTACCGACATCCAAAGGGAGTATGAACTCCTACATTTTACTCAGTGGCATTACCTAACACACATTTCTACAGTGAGGCAGGAGGAGAGGTAATCATCCTCAGAGATGTAGTTGTGAACATATTCTTAGTTCTAACACACCACTCCTACTTGTCCTGCTCTCCCAATTCACTTGGCCACATGACTTGTTTTGACACTACAGGCCACTGGGTACCAACCATCATGGATTAGTCTGTAAATATGTTTTCTACTTTAGATGCCTAATTTCTCATTCGTTATTTGCTTTGTTTCCTTCTATGTCCAGTCACTCTCCTATCTATTTTCTCTAGTCTCTACAAACTTGACAGCAAATTTATGGTAATTAAAATTTTATTTGATTTTTATTACTTCATAAATTTAACTTACATATCACAACAAAGTGCTTTGTGAGCAGAGTGGAAGGTCATTGCAATAAGGAAGTTGAGGGGCACTAAAAAGAGATTTTGTGGAAAATGCAATGTTTAACCTGGATATACCTATAGGTAAGATTATAAGGTGGCAGAAGAGGGAGTGTCAGGCAAGAAGTTTGGAAGCCAGTAGGATTAGGGGTATTTAAGAATGTCATAACCAGGTGGCTTGAAACTGTCCTAAAATGCAATAGTCAACCATTGTCACTGGTTGGGTTCTCTGGAAGTAGATGTTGAGGATGGGGTGTGGTGTGGTGTGCAGAATATTTAAGAACAATCAACACCCAATGAAAGACAGAAACAAGGATTGCCTCAGGAATAAAAATGATAAAACTTTTAGAAATTATTAGTGTAAGCCACTGTTAATAGATTAAAAGAGACATGATACTTTTGATTATCCCAGTATTTACAGAAAACGGCACATGACACCATTTAACACCCTTTTATAGTAACCAGAACAACAACATAAACCTCAGCAGATGAGAAATGAAAAGATACTTATTTTAACTTGATAAAGACAAAAGTCAAAAAACAAAACAAAATAAACATCATACTGGAAGGTGAAGGGTTTAAACCGTTTCTTTTAACATTGGGAACAGGAAAAGAATGCCCACTGTCACTGCTCTATTCAGCATTGTGCTAGGAAGCCTAGCTAAAGTAGTAAGACAAGAAAGGAAACTATCATGTATAAGAAATATAAAGGAGGAAACAAAATCATTATTAGCAGTAGATAAAATAGTTGTCAACATGGAAACAAAACTCTAAACAAAGTTTTGAATTTCAAAGACAGTTTAGCATGTTTGCAGGATATAAGAATATTACCCTAAAAATCGACTGCAGTTACATATCACAGCAACAAATTATTAGGAAACATGAAGACATCATTTACAGAAATATATAATGCCCAAGAATAAATCTAAAAGAATATGTGTTTATGTCCTTTATGGAAGAACATTTTCAAATTTTATTGAAAAATATTGGATAAGTCCCAAGACATTATTAACAGAATATCAGTTTTCCTCAAATGTGTCTAAATACCATTCTAATAAAAATCCCAAAGGTGGTACTTACTTAACTGGCAAGAATATTCCAAAATGTATATGGCAGAAATAGGGCCAAAATAGCCAAGAAAACAATATTTTTAAGATGTTAGTTCAAAACAGTTGTGATGAATAAGAACAAAGTTGGGAATGTTACCCCAACTGAGTTTCACTTAGTATAATCCTGTCAGTATGAGACATGTAAAGATGGTTATGTAAATCACTGGAAGAGAATAGAGTCCAGAATTAAATCCACACATAAAGGGAGGGTCGTTGATTTTCAACAAATGTGCCAAAGTGATTCAAAGGGGAAAGACATATTTTCAATAAATGGTGCTAGAACAATTAAATATACATATGCAATAAAATGAACTTTGACTCTTACCTCAAAGCATATATGAAGATTAACTCAGAATGGATCATAGACCTGAATGGGAGAGCTAAAACTATAAAACTTGTATAAAAAATATGAGAAGATATTTGTAGTTCTGAGTTTTAATATAGACTCATAAAAATTTTTATTGATATATAGGACACAACATATTAATAAACTAGATTTTGTTAAAGTTAAAAGCTTTTGCTCTTCAAAATACACTGTTAAGGAATTAAAAAGACAAGTCACAGACTGAAAGCAAATACTTGTAAAACATATATTGGACATAGGATTTATATTCAGGATATGTAAAGAAGACTTGCAGCTCAGCAATAGAAGAGAAAATCCAGTAAGGAAATTGGCAATATATTTGTATGGAAACTTCACCATAGAGGAAATATATAAATAAACGGTAAAATAAGCCTGTTTTTTTGAGCCTGTAAAACAACAATGGTCATTTTTTTTAATGTCCTATTTTTATAATTTTTGAAATGTGAGTGTGGTGTGAAGGTATGTCTGGGTGTGAATCTGCACCTGTGCCCTGCAGTGTGAAATGTGAGGAGAGACATGGAGGGGGAGAAGGAAGCCCAGGGACTAAGGTCCACTGGAAAGACCAGCAGCCTGGTAGAGGCCATGCCATTTAAGATAAACAATAAGGGAGGGGAAATGGTTGATGACAGAAATAAGGAGGGACTGGGAGAAGTATGAGAATCTTTATAACCTGATCACTCAGAAATAGGAACTATGAAATGTTGGTTATGCAAAAAGGGGAACTCTGAATTACCAACTTCAGCCTTGACCAAGGTCTTATTCCTCCTCCCAGAATTAAAATACAGATTTTCTTTCCCTTTAGAGATACCTGAGTAATGGTGGCCTAGTGACTGTAAATAAATTAAAATATTTTCTAATTTCCAAAAAGTCATTGACAAACTATAGTGACTTCAATAAAAACTAAAAATATCTAAAATAAAAATGGTATAGACAACAATATTCTGCTTCAAATATTATACTATATTCTTATTTTTATCATATTTAATTTTCCTAATAAAATTGATTAACCATTTTCAATTTAAAATTTTCTATTATGCATATGTATAAATATATTTTGAATACCATTTCCATGCTTAACTTATTTACATAAATCATGAAAAAATAACTTTGTTTGTATAAAGATATAACTTAATATCTGGTGGGAAGACTAGATATGTAGCTGAAGATCTTTCTTGCGGGTTACATTATGTATGGTCTCTGGATACGAATGTGATCTCCAGAACTTTTTCTACATTGGATGAATACACCTAAGGACTTGCTTGACCACCTCACATATATTAGTATTTGTAGATACCTAAATGTTTTCTGTTTAAATCAGGATAAATAGAGCTGAATTTGTTTTAGGTTGTAGAATTTCTCCAGCCTAAAATGGGGCTAACCTCCTTCAAGTCACTTGTTTTTCAACTTGGGCATACATGAATAGGCAGCATTATCTATGTATTTCATTTGAAATACACTAAATGCTTCAATCCGATATCAGTGCTTAATTTTCTCTCTGAACATCTGTCTAATTTTATAGTGAACTGAGCTAAAAAAAGCACAAAAGGGGACTTCCCTGGTGGCGCAGTGGTTACGAATCTGCCTGCCAATGAAGGGGACACGGGTTTGATCCCTGGTCTGGGAAGATCCCACATGCCACGGAACAACGAAGCCCGTGCGCCATAACTGCTGAGCCCACATACCACAACTACCGAAGCCCGCGCACCTAGATTCCATGCTCTGCAACAAGAGGAGACACTGCAATGAGAAGCCCGTGCACAGCAATGAAGAGTAGTCCCACGCTTGCGTCAACTAGAAAAAGCCCTGCACGCAGCAATGAAGACCCAACACAGCCATAAATCAGTAAATAAGTAAATCAATAAACGAAACAGAAAAAATATAAAGCACAAAATAAGTATTACTTATGAGCAGAAATCTTAATGGATCATGATTTTCCACCAAAGAGACTAAAGTATGTTGTCAGTTGAATACACTACTCAGTAGGAGCAGTGTACAATAATTCCACCTCTTCTTCATCTGGGTACAATTTCTGAGAACATTATTCACTTGTTCTTTGGATAGAATAAACTTTAACCTCTTGAAAATTTGCTTCACATTCTCCAGGTCTGAGGATGCATGATGATGAAGAAACGAGTAAGTATTCCTTTACCCAGCTGTGTCCAGAGCTGTTGCAATATCGATGCACAGACTGTACAATGAAAAGCATGCACAGCCATACACAGCAGCCCTGCAGTATCACCCCCATTTTCTTCCTTCATCTGTGGAAATCTTCAGGAAGCCAACTGTTGCCATAACTGTAGCCTGTTGCCTCAGCTTCTTTGCTAATCAGAGACCAGACCACCGCCACCAAGCTCTAATGTGGGTTCTGCTGGGCTGTTCCTTTCTGCTCTGTATCCGAGCTGTGGAATTTGGTTCCAAGGAAAGAGCTCTGTCATGAAAATAAGCTATTCTTCCAATCATTCCAATGGGAATTTCAAAACTTGGACTTGAAAGGACTTCCAACATATTCTAATCAAGATCTCTTCTCTGTCCAGATCCTCTCTTTTCCTATGCAGCAAATAAACATTCTGACCCAAATGTTCCAAATTGCTAAAGAATTCATATGATGGTATGGGACTGACCTCCAAATGAATGTAAGGTGGTGTATTTTCACCACTTGCCATGCTTACTCAATAGAGTATGTACCCAATGAGATTTTTAGTTAGTATATGTCTTGGCCTCTACTGGACTAGTTTGAGCCTTAGAATCTTTTAAAATTCAATAAAGTCTAGAATAAGGACACTCAGAGCATCTCTGCTGTTTTCAGTTTTGCCCACTACTTTCTTTGGTGACAACAAGCACTCATAAAATGTGTCTCTCTTTAATATTCATGTGTGTTAGAAATGAAAAAAAGAGATCTGTGTGTAATGTGTGTGATCCTTGTATCTGAAGTAAAAACTCAAATTTATCAGCTAAAGATGTATTTTCCTAGCACCATTTTGCCCATTGAGATGGTATGGATACATTTCTTTAAGCGCACCAGTGATAAATGATGGGCAGTGACAATGACTTGAGATCAACTTGTTAGTTGAAGATCTGCCTAGAATGCCTGGGTCAGAGGGCTCTCACACTTTCTCTTAGATCTTTCACCTGCTCTCTGGTGCAGTTCAGGGGCCTTTTCTCCAGCTTGTCCAGCACTCTGAGCCTGCATCGACTCTCTGCAGGGTGCCATAGACACAGAGGTAAACCCAGTCCAATCCATGATTTCAAGAGAATTTTAGGAGAAGTAAGCATGCCATATAATACATGCCTTGAAAGAGGTATGTCTCCAATGCCAGAGGAGTTAAAAACAAGAATCTCATTTTCAGGTAGGGCAATAAGAGGAAAGCTACCTGGAAGAAGTGACATTTAGGCCAACCTTTAAATGTGGGTATGATTTTAATGGGCAGAGAAGCACAGGGGTTCGTGAGACAGAGAGCATGACATTAGCTAATGTGTGGAGGAATGTCTGGGGCTAATGTGAATAGTCCAGTTTGCTTGATGAGTGGAGCAAAATATAAGGCAGGAATCAAGAAAGTTGAGCTCTGGAGAACCAAGAAAGTTGAGATCTGAATACAAATTATTGAGGAACAGGGATGTGATGTAACTGGGTTTTAGCAAACTCGTCAGAAGATGGTTTTCATATGGGATGAGTAGTAAGAGGCTAGAGGTGAGAAGGCCTGGTAGGAGGTGAAAGGTGAGAAGGGGATTTATAGGAAGGATGATGCATAGACAGATGGCTCTAATAGTCTTAACTGATTAATTAATTACTGCTGAGCACTGGGGATATGTGCTGAGCAAAAATTCAGTCTAATACAGTGGGCGAAATTAAATAATCCCACATCTGAGCAGAATCACATCTGTGATGAATACTTGACAGAAGCAATTTGACTCTAGGAGGATTTCAGAACTTGGGGGAGTGATTGGCAATATTATATTTTGAGCCCCAGATAATGTCACATTAAGAAATTTGGGTTTTGTCTTTTAGACTGTGAAAAACCACTGAAAATTTTGGATCAGAAACTAAGATTAAGAAAGCAGCCTTTCTCTTGGTCAATGTGGTCTTCTTTCTAGAGTTGGGGTATTACATTATATACACCATGAAATTCTGGAAACAATCAGAGATGGTCAATCCTGTATATGCCTCTTCTACCTTGAGTTGATGTTCAGTGGTCATTCAGTCAAATGCTTTTTAAAAGAATACTTCTGTTAAAACTGCAGTAATTCATTCAGAACAGTATAGCAACTGTACTTACATTATAGTGCCTTGGATAATTAACGGATTCTGCCTTTGCAGCGTTGTGTTGTTTAATTTTCTGGAGTTACTGTTGGGCATATCTGGTTATTTTTTCTCACGTTAACATAAAGTCAAAATGAAAATAAGTCAGGTGAAGCATAGTGACCTTAAAAACTGTAACTTTAAAAAGTACTTCTGTGACTCTTATGAAACTTCTATCAAGGATTTTTATCTATTATGTTGATCATTTTTTACTGTATAGGTCCAATTTAAACACTTCCTTTAAAATTTATTGCCAAAAAACTTTCTCTCAATTAACGTATATTTGTAGTTTTTGTTTCTAAAATTCAGTATTCTCACCTGCTTATCTTCACAGAAATTGAGGATCTTTTCTTTATAGTGGTAAAATATGCATAACGTAATATTTATCATTTAAACTGTTCCAAAGTGTGTAATTCAGTAGCATCAAATACATTTGCAGTGTTGTGCAATCATCACCACTATATCTGAAACTTTTTTGTCATCCCCAACAAAAACTTTGTATCAATTAAACAATAATTCCTCTTTCCCCTTTAACTCTATTCTACTTTCTGTCTCTGTGGATGAGCAAATGATTGTTGTTTTGTTATCTGGACAATTTCATTTAGCATAATGTTTTCAAGATACATCCATGTTGCAGCATATATAAAAATTTCATTTCTTCTTATGGCTGAATAATATTCCTTTGTATGTATATATCACAATTTGTTTAGACATTCGTTTGCTCAAGGACACATGTTATTTACACCTTTTGGCTATTGAGAATAACTTGGCTATGAACATTGGTGTACATATATATGTTCAAGTCCCTGCTTTTAATTCTTTTGAATGTATACCTAGGAATGAAATTGCGGGTCGTATGGTAGTTTCATGTTTAGTCTTTTGCAAAAACAACAAACTGTTTTCAACAGCAGGTGTACCATTTTACATTCCCACCAGCAATGCACAAGAGTTCCAATTTCTCTACATCCTTCTCATCGCTTGTTTCCTTTTTTTTTTAAACCCATCCTACTAGATATAAAATGCTATCTCATTGTAGCTGTGATTTGCATTTCCCTAATGACTAATGATATTGAGCACATTTTCATGTGCTTATTAGCCACTTGCATATGTCCTTTGAGAAATGTCTATTCAAGTCCTTTGCCCGTTTTTGAATTGGGTTATTTGGTGTTATGGAGTTGTGGGAGCTCTTTATATATTCTGGATATTAATCCCCTATCAGATGTTATTTGCAAATATTTTACCCCATTATGTATTTATTATTTATTTATATATTTTGATAGTATCCTTTGGTGCACAGACATTAATTTGATCAAGTCCAATTTATCATTTTTTTCTTTTGTTACCTATGCTTTGGTGTCATAGTCATTAGGTCATTGCCAAATCCAATGGAATGAAGACTTTAAAATTTTTTTCCCTGAGTTTTACTGTTTGAGCTGTTAAATTTAGATCTTTGATCCATTTTGAATTGACCTTTGTGTTTAATAGGAGGTAAGCGTCCAACTTCTTTTGCATGTGGATATCCAGTTTTCCCAGCATCATTTGTTGAAAAGACTTTCTTTTTCCCATTGAATGGTCTTGGCACCTTTGTCAAAAATCAATTTACCATACATGTGAGAGTTTATTTCTGAGCTCTCTATTCCATGCCAGTGGTCTATATGTCTGTCCTTATGCCAATACCATTCTGTATTAGTTATTACAGCTTTGCAGTAAGTTTCAAAGTCAGGAAGTATGAGTCTTCCAGTTTTCTTTCTTTTCTGTAGGACTGTTTTAGCTATTTAATGCCCCCTAAATTTCCATTTTGAAAAGAACTATTGGTAATTTGATAGGGATTATATTGAATCTGTAGCTTGCTTTGGGTGATATTAACTTCATAAAAATATTAAGTCTTCCTAGCCATGAATATAAATATCTTTCCATTTATTTGTGTCTTCTTTAGTTTCTTATTTATTTATTCATTTATTTTTTGGCTGCATTGGGTCTTCGTTGCTGCGAGCTGGCTTTCTCTAGTTGTGGTGAGTGGGGGCTACTCTTTGTTGCAGTGTGCAGGCTTCTCATTGTGGTGGTTTCTCTTGTTGCAGTGCAGGGGCTCTAGGCACGTGGACTCAGTAGTTGTGGCACGTGGGCTCAGTAGTTGTGGCACAAGGGCTGTAGAGTGCAGGCTCAGTAGTTGTGGTACATGGGCTTAGTTGCTCTGCAGCGTGTGGGATCTTCCTGGACCAGGGATCGAACTCCTGTCCCGTGCATTGGCAGGCGGATTCTTAACCACTGCACCACTAGGGAAGTCCCTTCTTCAGTTTCTTTCAGCAGTATTTTGTAGTTTTCAGTGTACAACTCTTTCACCTGCTTGGTTAGATTTACTACAATGTATTTAATTCTTTTAGGTGCTATTATCAATAGAATTGCTTTCCTAATTTTTTTTTTTTGCCTTTTTCATTGCTGGTATTTAGAAACGCATCTGATTTTTGCGTGTTGATCTTGTACTCTGCAACTTCGCTGAATTTATTAGTTCTAGTAGCTTTCTACTTGGTGTATTCTATATATTGGATGGTGTCATCTGCAATAGTTTTAGATCTTTCTATTTTGGATGCCTTTTATTCACTTTTCTTTTCTGATAGCTCTGGTTAGAACTTCCAGTAGAATGTTGAATAGCAGCAGTGAAAGTGGGTATTCTTGTTTTTGTTTCTTATCTTAGGTGGACAGTTTTCAGTCCCTTACCATTGATTATAATGTTAGCTGTGGTTTTTTCTAAATATTTTTTAATATGTTGAGGGATTTTCCCTCTATTTCCAGACTTCTGGAAAGTTTTTTTTTTTATCATGAAAGTATGTTTGATTTTGTCAAATGACTTTTCTGCATCAACTGGGATAATCATGTGTTTTTTTCCTTGCTCTATTAATGTCACACATTACATTGATTAATATTCTTATGTTGAATGACTCTTACATTTCAGGAATAAATGGTATTTGGTCATGGTAAGTAATTATTTTAAAATGCTGTTGGATTCAATTTACTAATATTTTGTTGAGGACTTTTGCATCTATCTTCATAAGGGCTGTTGATCTGTGATTTACTTTTCTTGTGGTATTTTTTTTTCTGGCTTTGATATAAATTAATGCTGGATTCATAAAATGGGGTAGGATGTGTTCCCTCCTTGTCATTGATTTGGAAGAGCTTGAGTAGGATTGATATTACTTCTTCTTTAAATGTTTGGTAGGATTCTTTTTTGAAGCCACCTGGTCCAGGACTTCTCTTTGCTGGTAAGTTTTAGATTAATAATTCAGTCACTTTACCTGTTAAAGGTCTGTTGAGATTTTTATTTGTGAGTTGGTTTAGGGCATTTGTGTGTTTCAAGAAGTTTGTCCATTTCTCTTAATGGTTGTCTAATTTGTTGGCTTACAGTTGTTCATAGTATTCTTCTATAATTCCTTTTTGCCTCTATAAGGTTTGTAGTAATACTTCCACTGTTATTCTGATTTTAGTTATTTGTGTCTTCTCTTTTTTATTTTGTCGGTCTAGCTAAAGGTTTGTCAATTTTGTTTATTTTTTCAAAGAACCAATTTTTAGTTTCATTAATTTTTTTCTATTGTTTGATTTCTCCAGCTTGTTAACTTTGCTCTAAACTTTATTATTTCTTTCCATCTGCTAGCTTTGAGTTGGGCTTTATTTTCCTTTTCTAGTTCCTTATGGTGTGAAGCTGTTCATTTGAGATCTTACATTTTTTTACAATGTAAACATTTACACCTATCGATTTCCCTCTGAGCACTACTTGCACTGCATCCCATTAATTTGGTATGTTGTGTTTTTATGTTTATTTGTTTCTAAGTATTTTCTAATTTATCTTGTGATGGCTTCTTTAAGAGTATGTTGTTGAGTTTCCACAAATTTGTGAATTTTCCTGTTTTCTTTGTTACTGATTTTTAACTTCATCCTGTTGTGATTGGAGAAGGTACTTAGTATGATATCTGCCTTTTAAGCTATTCAGACTTATTTTGTGGTTTAACATGTGATCTGTCCTGTAGAATGTCCCATGTGCACTTGAAAAAAAAACTGTATTCTGCTGTTTTGGGGTAGTGTTCTATATAACTTTTATATCTAGTTGGTTTGTTGCATTTTTCAAGTCCTCTATTTTCTTACATCTCTTATGTCTGACTGATCTATCCATTACTGAAAGTGAGGCATTGATATCACCACCATTATTATAGTGCTCTCTATTTCTCACCTTCTGTTCTATCAATTTGATGCTTCATATATTTTGAGGTATTTTATTAGGTGCATAAATGTTTGTAATTTCTATTTTCATTGTGATATCGAACCTTTTTTAATTTAATTTTTTATTGAAGTATAGTTGATTTACAACATTTTATTAGTTTCAGGTGTACAACATAGTTATTCAATATTTTTACAAGTTATACTCCGTTTAACGTTATTACAAAATAATGGCTCTATTCCCTGTGCTCTACAATATATCCTTGTTGCTTGTGTATTTTAGATCTAGTAGTTTCTATCTCTTAATCCCATACCCCTATCTTGCCCTTCTCTCCTTCTCTCTCCCCACTGCTAACCACTAGTTTGTTTTCCATATCTGAGAGTCTGTTTCTAATTTGTTATATACCTTTGTTTTATTTTTTCAGATACCACATATGTGATAACAAAGAGTGTTTGTCTTTTTCTGTCTGACTTATTTCACTAAGCATAGTACTCTCTAGGTCCATTCAGTCTGTTGCAAATGGCAGAATTTTATTCTTTTATATGACTGAGTAATATTCATAGTATATATATATACACCACATCTTTATCCATTTATCTGTTGATGAATACTTAGATTATTTCTTGAGACTTTTATCAAGATACATCTTCTTTGTATCTTGTAAACGTTTTAGAGTTAAGGTCTATTTTGTTTGATATGAGTATAGCCACTCCAGCCCTATTTTCGTCACCATTTTTATGAAATATGTTTTTGTATCCTTTTACGTTCAACCTATTTGTCTTCAGAAGTAATGTCTCTGATACAGAGCACATAGTTGGATTATGAATTTTTATTCATTTTGCCAATTTCTATATTTTTATTGAAGAGTTTAATCAATTTACACTTAAGGTAGTTACTGATAAGGAGGGATTTCCTTCTGCCATTTTTCAGAAAACAAATGTTTTCTCTATGCCTGTAGGTTTTTATGTCCCTCATTTTCTCCATTACTGCTTTATTTTTAGTTAACTTTTGATAGTGAAATGTTTCATTTCTCTTCTCAATTCTTTATATGTATATCCTATAGATATTTTCTTGGTGGTTACCATGGGTATTATATTGAATATCCCAAAGTTATAATAATCTAATTTGAATTGATGCCAACTTAACTTCAATAACATAAAAAAGCTCTACTACTATACCACACCACCCTCAGTTTCTGTTATTAATGTCATAGATTACATCATTACACATTTTGTGTACAATAAACTAGATTCATCATTTTTATGCATTTGTATTTTAAACCCTTTAGAAAATAAAAGTCAGGCTCAACCAAAATTACAGTAATAGGAGCTTTTACAGTTGCCCATACATTTACCTTTACCCTAATTTCTTTATATGGCTTCAAGTACCATCTTCCTTTCATTTCAACCTGAAGCACTTCCTTTAACATTTCTTGGAGGGAAGGTGTGGTGGTAATGACCTCCCTCAGCTTTTTAAAATCTGGGGGTGTCATTTCTTCCTCATGTTTGAAGAGTAGCTTTATTGGATATAAAGTTGTCCATCGACAGTTTTGTTTTCCTTTAAGCATATGGGGTATATCAACCCACTGACTTCTGGCCTTCAAGCTTTCTGAAGAGAAATTGACAGATAACCTCATTGGGGATCACTTGTATGTGATGAGTCACTCCTCTCTTGCTGCTTTCAAGATTGTCTCTTTGTCTCTTTCAACATTTTGATTATAATGTATCTCAGTGTGAGTATTTTTGAGTAGATTCTAGTTGGAGTTTTTGAGCTTCTTGGATTTGTAGATGCATTTATTGCAATTTCAATCCTTTAAATTTGGGGAGTTTTCAGGCATTATTCATTTCGTTCCTTTCTCTCTCTCTTCTGATGGCATTTCCACAATGCCTATGTTGGTCCACTTGATGGTGTTTCACAGGTCTCTTAGGCTCTGTTCAATTTTCTTCTTTCTTTTTTCTTTCTGTTCCTTAGACTTGATAATTTCAGTTGTTCTTTCTTTACGTTCACTGATTCTCCCATTTGCACAAATCTGCTTTTTAACCCTTTTGAGGTAGTTTTCATTTCAGTTATTATACTTTTCAGCATCAAAATTTCTTTTTGGTTCTATTTGAAAATAATTTAATCTCTTCATTGATATTTTTTAATGTATTATTTTCCTTTGTCCATGTCTTCCTTTAGCTCTTTGAGTGTCTTTAAAACAGTTGCTTTAAAATCTTTGTCTAGTAATTTTGACATTTGTGCTTCCTTGGGTACATTTTCTGTTGGTTTATTTTGCTTCTTCTTTTTTTTTTTTTTGTGGTACGTTGGCCTCTCACTGTTGTGGCCTCTCCCGTTGCAGACCACAGGCTCCGGACACGCAGGTTCAGTGGTCACGGATCACAGTCCCAGCCGCTCCGCGGCACGTGGGGTCCTCCCAGACTGGGGCATGAACCCATGTCCCCTGCATCAGAAGGTGGACTCTCAATCACTGTGCCACCAGGGAAGCCCTTTTTTGCTTCTTTGAATCAGCTGTACATCCTTGTTTCTTTGTATGCCTTGTTGTTTTTTTACTGAAAATTGGACTTTTGAATTTGATAACATGGAACCTGGGGAAATCAGATTTTCCCTTTTCCCAGAGTTTGGTACTTCTAAAAGTTGCTATAAGGTGTCTCTGTATTGGAGTAAAAGCTTAAGACCTTCTGCATGTCTTTTCTGAGCTCCATATTTCCCTAGGTATGCATGGTGGCTTTCTAAGTTCCCCCATATACATAGTTGCTTTTGAATATCAAAAACAAACAAACAAACAAAAAGGAAGCAAACAAAAAGACAGGTGGCTCTTTTAAATCTCCTGGAAATTACTTCAGCTGGTGGAATTTGGAACATTGGTGGCCAGCCTCGAAACCCACACTTCAGCAGTGAGAGTGGTAATTCACAGTTAGAACCAAGGACCCCTACATGTGGATGACAAGGATCTTATTGGCCACCCTGGCTCCAGAGGAAGTTGCTCCAGATATTTGGGTTACGTTCTTCACAGCTGCATGATATGGGGCTGGGTTAGGGGGCTGAGTAGCTGCAACCACGCTAATGGCTGAAATAAACCAAAATGAATGAAAATGTCCTAGGCAAGCTATCCCCTTGAAGTTACAAGTGTTCAAATAAACTCCAAACTTCCAAAATATCCACCTCTGATAGTTTCTCCTAGTACAGTTGCTGTCCAGGTAGAGAGATGAATTCTTGGTGCTTCCAACTTCACTATCTTCCCCGACTTTATTCTCTTGAGGTTTAATCTTAATAGTAATACACGATAACTTTTTAAACCATATTGGTTTCCCTGTATTGGAGATCCTGATTTTCTCTTTTATTAAATTTAGTGTCCATGACCTGTTTATTGGCTACATTAAATACATAACTTTAAGAAACCTAGGTATTTTAATAAATCAGAAAATTACAGTGCACTAACATCCTAGTCAATCAAGTGTCTTCATGGCACTATAGTACCACTTTGTGGGGTAACTGAAATCACTTTTCTTTGCTATTACTAACTATCATGCAGTATGAAATAATTTAAAAAGTATAAAGGTTCTTGAGGAGAGCAATTTACCTGTGTTCTTTTTAAAAAACTTTTATTGGAATATAGTTGATTTACAATGTTGTGTTAGTTTCAGGTGTACAACAAATTGAATCAGATATATATATATATATATATATATATATATATATATATATATATATATATATATATCCACTGTTTTTTTTAAAAGATATTTTTCCCATATAGGCCATTACAGAGTATTGAGTAGCATTCCCTGTGCTATACAGCAGGTTCTTATTAGTTATCTATTTTATATATGGTAGTGTGTATATGTCAATACCAATCTCCCAATTTATTCTTCCCCCCACCTATCCCCTGGTAACCACAAGTTTGTTTTCTACATCTGTGATTCTACTTCTATTTTGTAAATAAGCTCATTTGTATCACTTATTTAGATTCCACATGTAAGTGATATCATATGCTATTTGTCTTTCTGTGTCTGACTTACTTCACTCAGTCTGACAATCTCTAGGTCCATCCATGTTGCTGCAAATGACACTATTTTGTTCTTTTTTATGGCCGAGTAATATTCCATTGTATATATATAGATCACATCTTCTTTATCCATTTCTTTGTTGATGGACATTTAGGTTGCTTCCATGTCCTGGCTATTGTAAATAGTGCTGCAAAAAACATTGGGGTGCATATATCTTTTGAAATTATGGTTTTCTCTGGGTATATGCCCAGGAGGGGGATTGCTGGATTATATTGTAGTTTTATTTTTAGTTTTTTAAGGAACCTCCATACTGTTTTCTGTAGTGGCTGTACCAGTTTACATCCCCACCAACAGTGTAGGAGGGTTCCGTTTTCTCCACACACTCTCCAGCATTTTTGTTTGTAGGTTTTTGATGACAGCCATTCTGGCCAGTGTGAGGTGATACCTCACTGTAGTTGTGATTTGCATTTCTCTAATAATTAGTGATGTTGAACATCTTTTTATGTGCTTTTTCGCCATCTGTATATCTTATTTGGAGAAATGTCTTAATCCATTTTGAGTTTAGTTTTGTGTATGGTGTTAGGAAGTGTTCTAATTTCATTATTTTACATGTAGTTGTCCAGCTTTCCCAGCACCACTTATTGAAGAGGCTGTCTTTTCTCCATTGTATATTCTTGCCTCCATTATCAAAAATAAGGTGACCATATGTGTGTGGGTTTATCTCTGGACTTTCTATCCTGTACCATTGATCTATATTTCTGTTTTTGTGCTAGTACCATCCTGTCTTGATTATTGTAGGTTTGTAGTATAGTGTGAGTCAGGGAGCTTGATTTCTCCAGCTCCATTTTTCTTTCTCAAGAGTGCTTTGGTTATTTGGCGTCTTTTGTGTTTCCATACAAACTGTAAACGTTTTTGTTCTAATTCTGTGGAAAATGCCATTGGTAGTTTGATAGGGATTGCATTGAATCTGTAGATTGCTTTGGGTAGTATAGTCATTTTCACAATATTCCTTCTTCCAATCCAAGAACATGATCCATCTCTCCATCTGTTTGTGTCATCTTTGATTTATTTCATCAGTATCTTACAGTTTCCTGAGTACAGGTCTTTTGCCTCCTTAGGTAGGTTTATTCCTAGGTATTTTATTCTTTTTGTTGTGATTCTCTATATTCTTGGCATTAACATGTACTAATAGAGTGAGTTCCTTCTGGGAAAAATCAGCTTAAGTGAGTTCAAAGTTTTGGAGAGTACCACCATGGTAAAACTAGGTGGGTATGTATAGATAGATTTCAGTGTGAAAAATTATCAATTTGCCAATAATAGCCCTGAGTTTGGTGCTCTAAGTGCACGTAAAGGCATGACTTAACATAGAGGGATTTAGAAAGGAAATGCCGTTGACTTCCCAATCTGTGCACTTCATGGGATGCAGTTTTGTAATAAAGACCGTAGAAAATTATGAAACTTCTGAAAGAAACTTCCTGTCTGTGTATGTATATGTGTGTGTTTACAGTTTATACTGGATTAGGATTATAAGCCTTGATAGTGTCTAAAAATACTAAAGGGGAATATGAGGATGTAAGCCAAATAAATGAGGCGTGCTAGAATGCTTAATTGTGTATTAGTCTTTTTTTTAGCAGTGTATATTCTTCAGGAAACAGCTGCCTCAGAACCCATCTCCTGATAGAAAACAGTTCTGAGTTTGAAATTCAAGGCTCTCAGAATGAAAAATGGTGACCCTCTAGAATTTTAGTCTTATCACTAAATTTGCAAAGTTGGATTAGACCAAGCCCAGCTACTTATCAACTGCATTATTACTCTCTCCCTTGGGCCTTGGTTAACTCATCCATGGAAATGCGGAGTCACACTCGATATCCTTAAAGTCCCTCTTAAATGCATGTCCTCTGGTCACACACATGTCAATCCTCTAGTTAAACTTTCTGTGCCACAGATGGTGTTTTGTATAGCATCCTGCAAGTGTTTCCCAACTCTGCTGAGAGGGCTCCAGGCAGACCAGGAGAGTCTGGGTTCATTACAAACATCCCTCTTTGAAAACTAATATCCGTGGTATTCACCTATCTTTTCTTAGCTAGTTGGATCTTACTTCCATATGTTACTACTCCTCCTTTAGGTCTTATACTTTCAGCCAGTCTTACACGTGTCCATTGAGTTCTAAGGACAAGTTTTCAGAATGCTCATCTCCTGTTTGTTTTCCTCTAGAGCTACATTTGTTCATTAATCTGCCTTTTGTAATGTGCTTTTCACCCTGAATGAAGCTACTAAAATTGTAGCTACTAAAATAATTGCTGTGGTACTTCAGTGGTTAGACGTGTTCTTCATATTTACTGGTCAGTATGAATTTTAAAATTAAAGTGCGTATTTAGTATAGTATTTGTTTTTCCTCCTTTAGTCCTCTTAAAATATTAATGGTGTCTCTTATAATCAATAATTCTGGTGCTGAAAAAGTAATAAATTTCTCTGATGTTTGCACAAATTTCTAATAATAATGTACTAAAAGATAAAGTATATAAAGTACAACTATCTTGCCATAATCAGTCCTAAGGAATTGGTTTTCACTCTGGAATTACACTTGAATTTCAATTTCTTATTAAACCCAAGCCCATTTTTCTCCCCTGTGATATATATATATATATATATATATATATATATATATATAATCATATGGGTATTATTTTAGTTGTTATAGAGCCTGGTAACAGCTATTTGATGTTGACTGTCCACTTCTGTTCAACTGCTAATGATAGCAAGAGCTCTGTGGTCCCATAGGACTCATATTTTATTATATTGCTATTGCTGCCATGCTTGTTATTTCCTCAGCCTCTTCTGCAGAAGGAATTCTGTAGGAATGTTTACGTAATTTCAGTTTTGAATTTTGTTTAACATAACAGCATGCTCACTTTTAAAAATAAAGGAAGGAGACTGATTTCTACTCTTTGCCATCCTATTTATTTATTGATTTGTGGTCTAGTTGATTACAATGTTGTGCCAATCTCTGTTGTACAGCAAAGTGACTCAGTTATACACAGAGACATTTTTAAAAATATTATTTTCCATTATGGTTTATCCCAGGAGATTTGGTATAGGTCCCTGTGCTGTAGAGTAGGACCTTGTTGTTTATCCATCCTATATATAATAGTTTGCATCTGCTATAAAATAAAATTTGTTTAAAATAAAATTTATTTTCAGCTATAAAATAAAGAAGTCATAGGGATGTAATGTACAGCATGGTGACTACAGTTAATAATACTGTACTGCGTATTTGAAAGTTGCTAAGAGAGTAGATCTTGAAAGTTCTCATCAGGACTTCCCAGGTGGTGCAGTGGTTAAGAATCCGCCTGTCAATGCAGGGGACATGGGTTCAATCCCTGGTCTGGGAAGATCCCACATGCCTTGGAGCAATTAAGCCAGTGAGCCACAACTACTGAGCCCGTGTGCCCTAGAGCACACGCGCTGCAACTGCTGAAGCCCGTGTGCCTAGAGCCCATGCTCCACAACAAGAGAAGCCTCCGCAATGAGAAGCACCCACCTGCCTCAACTAGAGAAAGCCCACGTGCAGCAACAAAGACCTAGCACAGCCAAAAGAAAATAAATTAAAAAAGAAAAGTTTGCATCACAACAAAAAATTCTTGTGTATGGTGATGGATGCTAACTAGATCTGTTGTGGTTATCATTTTGCAATATATGTAAATATTGAATCATTATGTTGTACACTTGAAACTAATACAATGTTCTATGTCAATTGTACCTCAATTTAAAAAAAGAAAATTTCAAGTGTATATGTAAGTTGGAGAAGAGAAATGGAGGAGTATTTAGAGGTGGATATGGAGGTCAAAATAGGTATTATGTATGTATGTATGTATTTATTTTTTTGCGGTACGCGGGCCTCTCACTGGTGTGGCCTCTCCCGTGGCAGAGCACAGGCTTCAGACGTGCAGGCTCAGTGGCCATGGCTCATGGACCCAGCTGCTCCGTGGCACGTGGGATCTTCCCAGACCAGGGCACGAACCCGTGTCCCCTGCATTGGCAGGCAGACTCTCAACCACTGCACCACCAGGGAAGCCCTATGTATTTATTTCTTAAGATGCAAAAATTATGGTACCATTGTATGCTGATTGTAATGATTATATAAAATGTTTATTGTTTATCCATGAGGTGGTGTTGCTGATTATCTGGGGCAGTATACTGCCTTGTATCTTTCTGTTGGGGAGAGTAGATAGATTCTGGTGCAAAGTGGAAGGTTTGGTCTCCGCAAGGGGCATGGACAGTGAATCCACTGTGTCAGGAGAGAAGTCAGGGTGCATGGACACAATGGCATGTAGGTGGGCAGATGTGGGGAAAATAGGGAAGTTGCCTTCCGATTGCTTCTGTCTTCTCAGGCCTATGGAAATGTCACATACAAAGTGGCACTTGCCATCTACCTCTACAAAAATTAAATTATGAGACGCTACATCTGCTGACCTTCAACACCCCCTGAAAGGAATTCAGGGTGGAGGTCAGAAATGAGGCACTCTGTGCTCTGGAAAAAAACTAGCAGAACTGGTCCTTAGACAGTTAGATATTTTCAGGAGAGGATTTTATGAGCCCAATTCTTGCATCTCCTCATATCTAGAAAAGCACTAAAAAATTCTTCATGGTGATGTCTGCTCCTCGGGACTAGCAGTAACCTTCATGAAACTAGCAGAACCTTCTGCAAAAGTATCTGCTTGATTGCATGTACTCCCCCTTCACCAAAATCACTTATATACTGACCTTCTCCACTTCCTCTTCGGAGCAGTTTCTCAGAGCTATTTGATATGCTGTTTCCCAGGCTATAGTCCTCATTTTGCCCCAAATAAAACTTAACTCACAGCTCTCACGCTGTGCAGTTTTTTTTTAGTCAGCAGAAGCAAGTCATCAGCTGAGAGTGGTCACTGAGGAGGAGAAGACTTGGGAAGTTTTCAGAAAGAGAAGGTGTGAAGTATGAAATAGTTGAGGAGCGTGAGAGAGTGAGCAGACAAAGGAATATGTTAGAATTGTCGGGCAACAGTGAGGGTCCTTGTGAAGTTATTGGTCATGAGTTAAAGCGAGACCAAAACTTAGACATCTTAGAGGAGGTCTGGTCCGGATCAAACCTGGTTGTTCCTGTTAATTAGATTCATCACCTGGACCAGGTCCATTAATTGATGCCTGAGCCCCATAGAGCAGAGGACAAAGAGTTAGACGTGCAAACAAAAAAACTGTCGACAAAAGCTCTGAAATTTTGATACTTCTTTAAATTTTGTAAACAAAGGCAGGAAAGAAGACCATGTCCGCTCTCCTGCCCCTCATCAAGGGGCACGTCAAGGAATCTCCTGCTTTGCCACTGGTGGAATTATCGGCCACACCAGGTGAGGATGGTAGTGTCTTTGAGGAACTTTATGAAACCTGATGAATGTGGAAGAGCTGGGGAACGTCGCAGTCCCCAGGAAGATGTAGAGGATTAATGTGTAATTATCACATGGTAACCTACTAGAATGTTTCATCATCAACTACAAGACCCCTCTGGGAAATCCCAGAAGGGCTTAAATGCACTTAACTTATTACAGGCTGTAGCAGGGAGATTTCTAAACCTGGTCTTCCAAGATTCCTGTTCTCTGATTCTTCATTGAAACACTAATCTGGATACTGCTGTGAAGAGAATTTACAGTTGTAAAACTGAATGGATTGATCTTAATACATAGAGTTTATCCAGGTGGACTGGACCCAATCAGGTAAACACTTTACGTACAGAGTTTGCTCCAGCTGGCAGCAGAAGAGAAGATCAGAGAGATTTGATGTACAAGGTGACTTGATACATCATTGCTGGCCTGAAGGCAGAGGACAACACATGAAAAGGAATGTGGGTGGTCTTAAGATGCTGAGAGAGGACCCTGGGTGACAGCCAGAGAAGAAGGGACCTAGCACTTCCAACAGCAAGGAACCGTACTCTAACAACCTAAATGAGCCTAGAGGCAGATGTCTTCCTAGAGCCTCCAGACAAGGAATCTGCCTTGCTAACACCTTTCTCTCAGCCTTATGATACTCTGACCATTGAATCCAGGCTGCTGTAAACTATACGATAATAAACGGGTGTTATTTGAAGACACTTAGCTTGTGGTAATCTGTTATGCATCAACAGAAAACTAATCCATAGTCCTTTACATTTCGTTTGCTCAGGAGCGAGATGAGTTTCAGAACTGGGTCATTTGTGCCTATGCAGGTGGCACTCAGCCAAGTAAACTGCAGCCATGTGCTATCAAGTTCTCTCTCAAATTCACCAATATACCTGGGAGTTGTGCTGGTCTCCATAGTGGTTCAGTTAACGAGGTCTTTTTCTCAAACTTGGTGGGGTGATTTTGAGCATGATTCAATTGCAAAATTATTGTTTAACATAACTCTATCCATAAATTGTTATTTGTTTATTAATGGCGAGATATTAAAACTTTTTGACAAAGAAAATAAAAATCTTCACTTTCAGTTTTATGTTTCCTTTTTTTTCACTTTACTAATTTCTTTCTGAGAGAGGAAGCCTAGTCTTTTTAACAAATGATGCTGGAGAAAACGGGTGTCCACAGGCTAAAAAAACTCAACCCAAACTTCACCCCTTTCACACTAATTAACTCAAAATGGATCACAAAATTAAATATAAAATATAATACTATAAAACTTTTAGAAAAAATCCTGGGAGAAAACCTCTGGGATCTAGGGCTAGGCAAGGAGTTCTTTTTTAAGTACATTTTAATGAAATTTTATGTTCAATTGTAGATTGATGTGTACCTTCACTTATTCTGAGAAAACAATAACATGTATTCAATTTGCCCTTCCAGGTTTATAGACAAATCACATGAATTGATCATATTATAAACCCATAGTTGGTCAGCAGTAGAACCATGCAGTGTTCTCCTGAGGAGAAACTTTTCTTTATGTTCATAAGATTTTTGGAGGATTAGGGCTGTAATTAGAGGGTCGGCGTAAGCTGGGGATTCTGCCAGTGGAGGTGAGAGCAGGGAGGGAACTCACCAAACCCAAGGACGGACAGACCTGTCAGAAACTGCTGGAGAGAGAGAACAGTTCCTTGGGATTCAAATCTGATCAGCCTTGGTGTGCTATGTTTTGTGGAACAATAAAAATAGTATTTTCCTGCAAAAACTGGAGTAGGTATTGCAAATTTAAGGATGCTAAAACGCACAGATATGTATGTGTGTATATACATACACAAAACATATATATGTATACATGTATATATCTGTATATATACGTCTGTATTTGTTCCAGCTTTATTGAAGTATGATTGACAAATAAAAATTGTATATGTTTAAGTTGTACAATATAATATTTTGATCTACATACACATTGTGGAAGGATTCCAGAATCTTTTCACAAAGTGAAATCAGGAAATCATACCATAATCAAGCTAATTTACATATTCATCATTTCCCATAGTTAACTTTTGTGTGCGTGTGTGCCTATGTGTGTCTGTGTGCGTGGTGAGAACACTTGAGATCTATTCTTCTAGAAAACTTCAAGTATACAGTATTGATTGGTATTCTGTGACACCTTTTGGTATTTATGTCCAGGCTTACCTCTGGATATCATCAGGGCTGTTGTTGTTTTTGCTTTTTCTCTCTCTCTCACAAGACAGATGAAGCATGGGAGAAGCATTTAGCTTCAATTGGAAGGCATCATTCTAGAAGTTTAGAAATCAATGGAAAAGTACAGGTCTTCTAGCCAAACCCATACACCTGTCTGTATGAAGGACAAACAGATTAACAGAGTAAGTGCATTGTTAGCTTGAATGTATTTTCTAAGATTTGCTTAGCTCCCCTACTCCCATATTTTATACTTGTTATATTTTGATCTAGTAAAAATTCATAAATGTGAAAACCACCAGTAAGATTTCAGTTCATCCATCTTCCCTTAAATACTTTCTCAGCCTGGGAGTGTTGATTCCCTTTGCTTAGGATTTAAATCTCTTATCAGTACACCTCCCCAACTCTATTCAGTAGGAAACTGGTGAAATGATATCAGAGTGGGATGACATTAAACAAAGAAGACATCCACATGCACACAAAAAAACTGTCTATAAAGTCTGCTCATAATTTGAATACAAAGTGTTTCAATAAAAAAGAATTTAACCACTGCTAAATTATCCATATACTGAGTAAAAGGAAAAATGTTACCCTAATAAAAGGAGTGTAGACATGACAGCCCATGAAGCCATGTGGGATGAAATTAAAAATAGAGTATGTCTCCAGAGATTATCCGGCAACACTTTTTTCAAGTTTGTAATGTGTAGTATTTTTTTCACCATTCCTTTTTGTGTTGATAAATCAATCATGTCATATTGTATCATAGATTGTGTATTATATATCATTTCATATCATATCATATCAATCAGTATTTTTTACCATTCCTTTGTATATTGATACGTTAATCATGCCATGTCATATTATATATCATTTATTATATATCATATCATGAAATGTTTCATTTGATGGTCATCTATCTGAGAGCAAGTTGCGAGATTTTCACACTTTCACTTGAGTCCTTCACTGACATCCAGCTTGACCTTGACAAGTATATCTGACCTCCCCGCTGTGTTAGAGATCAGAGTGTGTGAAATAATGACAACTACTGAAGATTACTGGGTAATGTAGACAGTGTGCAGTGGATCGATCAGTATAGACTCAAGTCCATTTCCTACATCTAGTAACATGTTCAAGTGATTGGTTTTGGCATCAAAACTGAAATACTTCTCTTTCTCAACTTGCTGTTCACACATTATCTTCCAATGGCAAGTGCTGACAACTACAGATGGTACTTTCACTAAAACTTCATTATTGACTAAACTCCCCTCATCTTAGCTTAAAACCCCTGAATTGGGAGAAAGTGTATCCGATCTGCCTGTGCTTAAGCTGGATCACAGCAGTTGCTTGGCCTAATAGCTGAGACCCTTTCTCAATATGCCAGTTTGTGGGTGTGATCAGTGGTTGTGCACCCTAGGTACATTGATCTGATGTTTAATTTTGTCTAATAGTTTTACTCTCCTGCTTACTAGTCAATTCACTCTATCCATACATTTGACTTGATGAGTCCAGTTTTCTTTTCTTTCTTCAGAACTGTTTACCTGATCCAAAACACCTTCCAGTGGATTTTCTCTATGTAAAACCTGTTTTTTAAATTAGTAACTGAAACTACTGCCTTCAGAATTTTGCCTCGAAAGCAACAGGCTACTTTCAACCATCGAATGTAAATGCAAACCACTGCATTCTTACCTAAAAGCCATTCTCCTGGGTATGGTGTGTGCTGCTATTCACCAATCTCTGCTAGATGGTGCCTGAGGTCCCCCTTGATTCTACACCCTCACACATTCCCCCTGCAGCTCTGATGCTGCTGGAAGGTCCGGAAGGTCCTTCACTGTATTCTCACTGGATCTGTGCTCTTACTACGGACTTTGGGTCCCTACCAATCCACAGCTGCATGGTGTTTGCAGGCAAGTGGGGGAAGAATGGTTCACTTACCTGTGTAATCTGCCCTCTGCCTACAAGGTGAAACTCAGTGCTGACAGGGTCCCTCTGATTTTCAGAGTTTGGTGAAACCGATATTCTAGAGCTTATTCATGGTTCACCTTCTCCCTGGACAGGCCACACACATGTGCTTTGCCTGACAGAGCCCAGAGCCCATGGCTGTTTTGGATTCTGGTTTGATTCCTTAGAAAAGGCCAGGAATCTGGTTCATCTTAGTGTTCTCCAACACTTTTATCCTTCTCCTACTCAGGAAAAAGTTTTCTAAGCATGAAGATCCAGTGTGTATATTTATGCATTTTCAAATTAAATGCATGGACTATGGTTCCATAATTTATATGCAAGACAAAAATTGTACAGATATAGGAATTTTAAAAGAATGAGATGAGAAAGCATACAAATGGAAGTTCTAATATTTTCTTCCTGCACCCTAGTATACTGTGTTGTCCACTCTGACTGGCGGGCTTCCCCATCAAGAAGTCTCTTAGTGAGCCTCCATGCCGCTCAAGTGAGGGAGTGTGTGGGGACATGGGGGTAAAGCAGGGATGGTGTTTCCAGGAACTGGATTTTGTGTACTTTTGCCTTCAACTCTCAAAATCTGCATGGATGACCTTGAATTGCAGGTGGATTCGGGATTCAGAGAGTTATGTTTTTCATGATGGAGTTCTGTCCAGAGAAGTGGATGTGGCTCACACGACATTTCATTGTTTTTCCTGGAAGTTTCTTTCTCTTGTTATTCTTTTCCTTTTAAACCATGTTATGATGAAAAATCACAGACTGCTATCCAAGAAGGGTAGTATACTCTTAAATACTTTAACTGGCGAAATATATATATATATATATATATATATATATATATATATTTTTTGCTAAAACAGTACTCTGTGCCATAACCTCGTGGTGGTGGAAATAACTTACACTAGGTTTATCATCTGGATGATCTGTGAAAAGGATTCTTTCATACAGGTTATATGATGTAGCAGAGGAAGCATTTGGTCTGCGTCAGTTGTGGAAAGCGAATATCTGTATGGTTTGGGGAATCTCTGTCTGTCTCAGGGTCTGCATTTGTTCATTAGGTGACCAGACTAGAGAAGAGGCCACAGTCATTTTTTGGTAATGACTTTGCTTCATCATCCTCCTTCTCCTGTTCCCTCCCCACTCCTGCTCTCCTCCTTCTCCTCTTCTTCTTCCTCACCGAATCTCCTTCATCTAAAGTCCCCAGTAAGTCCCCAGACAGACAATGAAGGAGGGCTATAGGGCATAGGGTGGTGAAAGGCAGTGTCATCTAGGAGTAAATAGAGGGAAGGAGCAGCACTCATCACTTTGACCAAGTTGTGGTTTCTACTTCAATTATGGACAAATCTTTTAGGTGGTATCCTGGCCGTGGCCAGCAGACCCTAGACCTGCCTGTCCTTCTTGATCTACTCTTTGCAACTCCTTTCATCAAGTAGCTTTGGGGGAGTCCTTCCAGTTTTAATAGACTAAAATGTATGTAATTATTTGTGCGCAGATTTATCTCAGCTGCCTACCTGAAGTCTCCACCTTTTTCCTTCTACTGGGAAAGTTCAAGGAAATGTCATCGTTTTTCCAGAAACTCTTTGTGCTGGTTGTTCTGTTTACCCTCATGTTCCATTCCATGAGGGATAAGAATGGCCAAGGAGCCTAATTTATAAACCACATATCTTATGTGTCACTTATGTAAAAAATATTCTAGCCCACACATCTTAAAAATAGAATATTAATGCATCCAATCCAGAGGACCAGCTAAAGCACACACACACACACAAATGCTTAGACCAAAGAGCTGTGTCACTCAAATTTCTTGTTATCAGGATGAGATGAGGCAACTGTGTTTTCCTATGAAAGATGCCAGTATTTCCTAAATCCTCATGTACTTGGTTGGGGATTCCATTATTTTATAATGCCTCTTCCTCGAAGTTAGTTGTGTCTCAAACACATGGTTTAGAAATATTGGCTTAAACTTCCAAAAAGAGAGTGTCATTTTCACGAATGTGAGATGTTGTAGGTGTGGGTATCTATAGGAAAACGTTGAGCTAGTCTAGTTAGTAAATATTATTGATTGGCTATTAGAGGACATCTGTGGCTACTTTCCAAAGTTCTGTGATTCCATAACATAAGAAAATGTCACAAAGGGAGCACATTTTGAAAAATTAATAGCTATGATTTTTAAAAAGATTTGACAGCCTGAATATTTGTTTTTCTTAATTAAAAAAGACACACAGGGCCCTCACATCAGCTCACTCCTCTCTTTTGAGAGAAAGGACCATGACACTCTTACCCCACAGAGTGACCTGAGAGACTTAACCAGACATAGTACTTGACATCTGTACATTATCCAGACTTTACCATGTAAAGGGCAGCAGAATTTATGACCAATGAGAAATATGTAGTCTCAATGGAGGGCACAATTTGGAAAGGATTAGGCAGACAATGAGACCTCTATTATTATTATTATAACAGAAATGTTGATGAAAGGTATACTTTCTTTAACAGATGTTAAAATGCCAATTCCCAAGCAATATGAGGTAATATATATTTCAAGCACCATTTAAGTGACATATTTTCTAAGATTTCAAAATTCTTTTAAGCAGTG
This sequence comes from Mesoplodon mirus, assembly GCF_964341445.2. Classification (NCBI taxonomy): domain Eukaryota; kingdom Metazoa; phylum Chordata; class Mammalia; order Artiodactyla; family Ziphiidae; genus Mesoplodon; species Mesoplodon mirus. The sequence continues at coordinate 197,918,938 of NC_138976.1, read as the reverse complement.
TATCCTTTTTCTAGCCCTATAATAAATAAGTAAACTATAAATTTCCTGAGTCTTGGAAAATGCACATTTCTTAGAATTATATAAAAATATGAGTTCTTCTAAATGTTCAAAAGTTTAAGCTATCACAGGTGAGCATTAGGATTTTTCATGTTCTAAATACATGCATACCATACAACGATCTTGACTGTACTACTATATTTTAAAAGGAGTAAAATAAACAATATCATGTAATATTAGGCAGTTAAGTACAAATATGCCAGATAATGTAATAGAGATATTGCCAAAAATCTGTCACATTTGTGAATAAGCTTCACGTGTTTGATAAGGTGGCTCACTTCATTGAAAAATGAAGTAAACCTCACAAACCTGACACAAGCTATTCTGTGCGAAATCCCATGCCATTTGCACAGCTAGGAAGTGAGGGTTAGCTGCCTCTTTGCTGGTTCATTTCTCCATGGATCCCACTTGCTGTAGGCCTCTCTACATCATGTTTCCAAAGAAATAAGTCACTTTGAGTGCAGGAACTTGTCCCCAGCAAAACAAAGCATGGGACCCCCTGATGCCATTTGACCGAACGATAGTTAAAATTGGACAAAGATTTTTCCCTCATAAGATGATGGCACAGTTTTGCTCCTTTTCAAAGTCTGTCATTCTTTCAACTGTGAGTCAGAGCTCAAGCTAAGTAAAACCTGTGAAGGAAAGGATTTTGTGGGTTTCCATGGGGAATGTGGAATTCTCGTTTTTCAGAAGTAATTAAAAACGACACAAGAATTTTCTCTGTGGGCACTGGTACTGATCTCCTCCCACACCTTCAGTTTGTTACATGGCTTGGGATGCACTCAGAGCCGGCTGGTGGCTCAGGCTCATTTGAGTGGGTGTCAGGCCGCTGTTTCAAGGGTCTCTGTGGTCTCGGTGGGGCACTGGGGCCTGTGTGTGGACTGCATGGAACTGTGTCTCTTGAGGTCTCTTGATATTTCTCTTCTCAGAGAGGGCTGTGTATAAGGCTCCTGTGAGAGGTCTCTGTGAAGTCTGTGTGTTACCTCTGAGAGGTCCCTGTGTCGGGTGAGTGTGGATCCCCGTGTGGGGTTAGTGTGGGTCCCCGTGTGGGGTGAGTGTAGGGGCCTGTGTCGGGTGAGTGTGGGTCCCCATGTGGGGTGAGTGTGGGTCCCTGTGTGGAATCATTGTGGGTCCCCGTGTGGGTTGAGTGTGGGTCCCCGTGTGGAATCAGTGTGGGTCCACGTGTGAGGTCACTGTGGTTCCCCGTGTGGAATCAGTGTGGGTCCACGTGTGAGGTCACTGTGAGTCCCCGTGTGGGGTGAGTGTGGGTCCCAGTGTGGAATCAGTGTCAGTCCATGTGTGAGGTCACTGTGCGTCCCCGTGTGGAATCAGTGTGGGTCCACGTGTGAGGTCACTGTGGGTCCACTTGTGGAATCAGTGTGGGTCCACGTGTGAGGTCATTGTGGGTCCCTGTGTGGAATCAGCTTGGGTCCCCATGTGGGGTGAGTGTGGGTCCCTGTGTTGGGGACTCTTAGTGAGGGGCCCTCCATTGCTGGCCTTTCTGCACCTCACAGCAGAAGGGCAAAGGGACTTGCACCTTCTTGTTTCTTGCTGTTGTGTCAGTGTCCCTCTGTGCCACTTCTCCCGACAGATTCCTTGGGCGTCCAGCACCCACAAAGCCAGCACTCACCTCTTGGTGCCCCTGAGAGGACCCGGCAGCAGTCAGGCTCAGGGTCTCTGCTCTGTGCCACAGTCTCCTGAGCTCTGGAGGTTGTTCTGTGCTCTGCATCCCAGCCCCTCCCTCAGGCTCTGGCTGTGCCCCCAGTGCTGTGTCTGCCCTGGAGGATGGGGCCCAGAGGTGAGACCTGGCTCCAGGGAGAAAGCACAGCATAAGCAGGCCTGTGCCCGCTCCCCACAGCTGGTACTGGCCCCGCATGTTGTGGTCCTGACAGGCGTAAGGCAGGGCCATTCAAGCTGTCACCTGGATCAGGGGAGCCTCCTGGAGCAGGACTCTCCACCACGGGAGGGACTGTGACACAGAGCCCCAAATTGCTCTGTAGAATTGCTCCTGTCTCCCTGGTTTCCTGTGTGGACGGGCCAGCGAGGAAAGCTGAAGGCACCCTCGTTCTCCACAGGTCACTTCCCGCCCGCTGGGTGACACATCCTGTCTGCTGGCCTCTTGCCCCTCCAGGCTCTGGGGTGAGCAAGGCTGATTGCAGGTGAGACTTGCTACGACCCCAGCACAGTCCCTGAGCCTGTTAAGTCCCACCTGTCCCCTGGGAGCCTCCTTGGACCACACGTGTAAGTGAAGGTCACAGAGCGCCAGTCTGTCGTGAGCTCCCAGTCCTGTGAAAGTTGATGAAATACACTGTGGAGAAGTGAACCTTCCCTGCTTGGCGGCTCCTTGGCCTCTGGGAGCCTGGCCCTCTGTGGAGGAGCTCCAGGCGCCTTCCCTCTGTCTGGGTTCTGGGAGCCAGAGTCGGGGGAGAGTCTGGGCTGGGGCCACCGTGAGCCACTGGCCCCTAACTTCTTTCCTCTGGGCCTGTACATGGTGGTGGGTCGCCAGGGACTCCTTGGTCACTGTGCCATTTCTGGGCACCTCTGCCACTTGCCTCCGTCCCCTGCATCCCACCCTAGGGGGACATGACAGACAGTGAGGTGACTGCACACACAGTCACACCCCTGCTCGCTCGCTGGGGGAGGTGGGCACTGTGAGTAGGGCTGTCCTCTCCTCTGGGGCAGGAGTGGACGGCCCTTGGCGGCCTCCATGGTTCTCACCTCACACCCTCAGAGCTGGGGGTGCGTGGTCTTTGTTTTCACCACTGCTCCAGAGTGTGAGAAAGGCGGAGGCCGGGTGACGCTCCCGGCCCATCTCAATCCCAGCTCCATGGGGGAGAGAAGGAGCTTCCAGGGCAGGCATCATCTATCCCCACCAAGACATGGGGGCAAAGTTTCTGCCACCTCTGGACACTGGGCTCGCACTGCCCCCAAACTCCCCTCCTTATTCTGACGTGGGAACTTGTCTCTGACACTTTCTGGAGCCTGAGGGGAATTTCAGCCTCTGCAAACCCCTCCCCTACAGTCCCTCAAGTTCCAGGTAGAGAGAGAGCAGGAGAGGACTGAGCCAGTTCCTGAGAAGGGTGAGGTCTTTAGGTTTAGTTCACCTTGACACGTCCTGAATGCTGCCGCTTGTTTCTGTAATGCTGCTATTATGGAAACTTAAGTGCAGTGAGGGAATTGAGGTGAGGATGCGTAGTCCACGCTGGGACCAGCCTCCCTCCATGGCCCTCTCCCATGTGGAAGCCAGAGCAGGCACCTGGGAAGAGTGGACCCTGACCCCTTCCCTTCCTCCCAGCAAGGCACAGACAGAGGCCACCACCTCTCATGAGAAAAAAAAAAAAAAAAAACATGTGTCTTGGGAAACAATACAAATTGTGGTAGGAAGAAGCCATTAGCACATAGACGATTTATTAACATGAGAAGAAGCAGGTTTTCTTTACATGAACTGAACTTCTTTGGGCACTACTTTCGTGCCAGGAAAGGCATGAGAAGCACACTCTGGTTGACCAGAAGGAACACATTTTTGAGGACATGTTGGGGTAATGATGCAGGTGGCCTGAGTCACCTGCCACCCTTGGTCTAGGCTGGCAGGTCAGACTGGGGACTCCAGTTCCCTGGGTGGGCAGGCTAACTTGTCGCCGCTGCCTCTGGTATGCCTGCTCTTGTTAACGTAGCTGTGGTCCTTGGGGCTGGCTTGGTGACTGTAAGCTGTATCTTTCAACACTCTCTGTTCTGAAAAAGAGAGAACCCTGTGTTAGTGGGAATACGCCTATGCTGGGACCTGGAGCTGTCCTGGGTGCTGATTTAACTCTGAGGCACAGAGTCTTTGGCGAGGCACCAGTTTCTCTCCTAGGACCTGTCCAACAGCTCTTCCAATCGCACAAGGATCAATAGCCCTGCTCTCTACACCCACTTTGCCTTTGATCGGTTTCTGGTGGTGAGCAGTGGCTGATGCAGGCTTGCCTTTTTGAAGGGATTCTTCTATTCCTTTGCCTTTTTTATCGTGGCTAAGATACTGCAGAAAGTGCCGCATCCTTTTTGGGCTTTCTGGTGAAAGCTCTCTCTTCCCTGGCGAGAGCTGGGGGTGTTTGCTCCCAAGGGACTCTCCTCTTTCCCTGACCTGAGAAGTGTGGCTCATCCCACTTGCTTGAGAAGCCTTTAGTCCTGAAGACCTTTCTTTATACTCTCCAGGTTTGGGCCTCCAGTCGTTCTCCCTCTCATCAGTCGAGGCAAACTGGCCCTTCCACGGGTCCCTGACTTTTGGTTTCCTGGGTTCCTGTTGTCCCTGGTTGCTTCTCGTTTCTTCACGTTCTCCTGGTTGGAGTCTCCTAACGCACCTCCACTCCTCAGCTGGGGCAGGCATCTTGCTCTGGCTTTTTGGTTCTTCATGCTGTCCTGATTGGGGCTTCGTGAAACCCCTCCACCCCTCAGCGGATGCAAGCATCTCCCTCTGGCTCTTCATTTCTTCATGCTTTCCAGTTTGGAGCTTCTTTCAGCCCCTCCACTCGTCAGTTGGGGCAGACATCTCACTCTGGCTCTGCAATGAGTCCTTAAGTATTGGTTTTTTGAATTTCTGCTGCCCCTAGCTGCTCTGTTCACTCACGTTGAGGTCATATGGCACCACCTGGAAAGCTGGCGCGCCCTCACTAGCATGTTCCCTCTGGGAACTGGAAAGAGACCGGTGAGAAGCCAAGATGTGTGCAAGAAGGAGCACTTCAGTGTGAGAGTCTTGAAGGAGCTCACCAGTGGCACGGCCTTGAGCCACCTGTGTTTTAAGGCATGGCTCCTTTGGATGTTGGGCAACTGACATTGTTGGTGGTGACAGGGTTTTCCTAGTGGATGGAAACCCCAAGACAGTCCCATTCTCCCACCGTCTGCCCATGCGGTTGACTGTGGACATCTGATAAGGCAGTCTGCCCTCCTGTCCAGTCAGAGGGGCCTCTGAGGGCCCATAACTGTCACCAGGTGAAGTCTTTCCTCAGGCCCTCTGGATTTCTTTTTTTTTTTTTCTTCTTTTTGCGGTATGCAGGCCTCTCACTGCTGTGGCCTCTCCCGTTGTGGAGCACAGGCTCCAGACGTGCAGGCTCAGCGGCCACGGCTCACGGGCTCAGCCGCTCCGCGGCATGTGGGATCTTCCCGGACTGGGGCACGAACCCATGTGCCCTGCATCGGCAGGCGGACTCTCAACCGCTGTGCCACCAGGGAAACCCGCCCTCTGCATTTCTCTATGCTAAGGTAAGGGAAGAGGGTGGGAACTCGCCAGGGTGGGAACTGTTGCTTTTGTTATCTATCACTTTCATTCCCTGATGGGGCTGAGGTTTTCCAGAGAACTTAGTAGCCAAGTCGGCTTTTGAGTGTGCCCCAGATTGACAGGTGGCAGAGGGGGAAAAGGTGGACCTTGGAGAGGACAAGGGTTGAGCCCCACATGGCTTGAGATTTATGGGCTCAAAGGCCTGGTTGGGTGAGCCCCACCTGTGGCTTACCTGCCACCTTATAACATGTGCTTCCAGCATGTGCCGAACCCTTGGACTGAGGAAGGAAAGCTCATGGGAGGATTCTACACAGGGTTGCCAATGCTTCAAGGATGCTAGATTTCTGAGTTCCTTGTGAGGGTGGGGCTTAGAAAAAGCACATTTGGCAACAAGCCAGGATTGACGCACAATCACAGGTATGAAACCTTGACTAATCTGCCTCAACTTTGTGCTCAAATGGGCTTTCAAGTTTTTTTCTAGATGTTTCTCCTCTGGGCTACTGGGTAAATAGTGTCCAGAGTCACTCTTCAAGGGTGTCATCAAGTATCTTTCTGACTTCTTTCAGAGTTTCTGTGCAGAAACTTCACTGGCAGCCGGGCCCTGGAGGAAGCTTTTGAGATCCTCCTCAGACATGGCCTTAGACCCTTGCCGAAATCCTTCCCTGGTTGGAATTGCATTTGACCCTTCCCGTGGGATCTCCTAGGGCACCTGGACCTTATCTTCTGTCGGTCCAGTCTCCTTTTTCCTGTAAAAGCAGAGGGCTGCCAGGATCCCTGCTTGCCCTGTGCCTGATAAGTCCTTAAAAAATGGCACTGAGGGGAACTCAATTCCAGAGACAGAGACAGGTGGATACTGAGGGCCAGGCCCCTCTTGGTTTCATCTTGGATGAGCCTCTTTTGAAGATGTTGCTTCTGGACATCAGGGCCAATTAAGTCCTCATGGTGAATGGAAACTGACCTTTGGGCCTGAGAGCGCCCCCTCTCTTGGGGAAGGTTGAGAATGAGTTGGCTAAAGGCTTTCTGAGATCTTTTGACCACAGAGGGTGAAGGCGCCCCACTTTCCAGTTGCTTTTGCAACAAGGGGCATTTCAGACACTGAGTTTCAGTTGGGATAAAATTTAGTGTGTTGTTCTGAAATGTAGGACAACCTAGTCCACAGGTACTCATCTGGGGTGGAGAATAAGTTGGTCGGAATAGGAGAGAAGATGGGAGGTAGGGCTGGGCCTGGATCTGAGCCAGAGGTGGGGGCTGGCAGGGAGGCAAGTTTTGAGTGAAAGGCTGGGGTGGGACCCCCGGGCAGGGCAAGACTGGGGCCTGGGTAGGACCTAAAGTTATTCTAGTTTGAATTGAAAGTGGAAAACCATTAGAAACTCCACTGAATGAAACCAAGTGTGCCTGGTGTTGAGAAGAGCTCCTAGTAGCCACCAGGGACTCACTGTGCATAGAGGGGAGACCCCAGTAGAGCTGACTGTATTTCTGTTCCAAGTGGTCCATCAAGACCTCGGAGTGTAAGAGCTGCCGAGGACCGGGTCGCTGCTCTGTTTTGTCTTTCATGTTCCAGAAAAATTGAGGGGTTGTGTTGTCCTGCTCAGCACCCAGTGATTTCCGCATATTCCCTAAAGTGCTCAGGTGGTCGTCTGAGCTCATTTGTTCTGAGAATGACCCATCCTTTTCTTTCTCCTTACAAATGTTTGGTTTTACTTTCTTGGTGATTAGAATCTGCAGCAGCTTCTGGACTTCAGGGTTGACAAATGGGGGGCTACCAGTCTTTACCTGCTTGTCTGTGGGCCCTCCCGAGAACGGGGCCCCTGGTGGCTGGTGGGACAGGTGTTCTTGCCAGGCCTCATTCTCTGATGAGGTGAGGAAGAACAAGGCCTTGGTAGTCTTCCACCAGAAGAACAAGAACCAAATGGGATAGCACGCGAGGCCAAGACTCAAGATGTCTGCAATGGTAGATGCGAAAAAAGAGTTACCTGGAGATGAGCTCTTTGCAACAGTGCCAAGGGTGATTCTGTTCAAGTTGGATGGGTCTTGATGTTCTGTTGACAGGGTGGAGGCCACAGGTAAAGAGCCCTGGATTGGAGGAGCCAGGGCAGCTGATGGGCAAATGGCAGGAACAGCCTCTTCTGCAGGTTCCCCGCAGGGCTGGTGGGCTCCAGCAGGCTCTGCTTTGCACATCTCACAAAGGGGGTCTTGACAGGAGATCTCATGGAAGCCGCCATTGTCACGGAACTTCTCCAGGTAGCTGCAGGAGACATGAGGCACAAGCTGCAGCCAGGAGCCCTCAGGGCCCGGAGGGCTGGGCAGGGCAGTCAGGGGTGGGCACCTGTGGCCCACCACCCTCCACGGCCCTCATGCTGACTTCACAGTGCTCCTGCTGTCCCTCACCCCAGGGCTTTAGACATATGCTGTCCTCAGGGCTTCCCCTCGAATTTCAGCCCCAGGCTCCCTGTAGCCCAGGTGTCACATCATAGGCTTGGGGTGGAAGAAGAACCCAGGAGAGAAGGGAAAGATTCTTTACCTATGCAGAAGTGAAATCAGGGCCCAAGCCACTTCCGTGTCTTCCAGGCAATATGCGAGATCTGGAAATCAGCAGAGTGGGTCATGATGGTGAAGGCAAGGGCCTAGGGGCTCTTACAGGAGCCTGAGTGCAGTGGCCCTTTAAGGGGACACCATTGGGAGATTGGAGCCCAAGCACCAGCGTCCAGGGCCACATGATCCCTGACAGTGATGACAAAGCTCATGAAAGGATTTATCATTTACAAAGTACTTCCATATCCATTACCCCTTGCTTCCCTCACATCCTCCCTGTGGGGGACAATGGGCAGGGGTCACCTCACAGAGGAATCTGAGCAAAGTTAAACAACTTGTCCACGGTTGGACCTGGAGGTCCCACCTCCCAATCCAGGTGCTACTGGTCCACTGTAGCCCACACACCCCTGCTGGGCCACACCCTTTTTCCAGGCCCCCTACCGCTTCATTGTGCCCATGGAATCTGGGAAGTATCTGGGTTCTGCTCTCCTTCCCAGGAGCCTCCCTGAGGGTTCTGTTTCTTGAGGGACAGGCCCTGCCACTGGCCTCCTGGGAGCCTCTGGAGCTGGGCCCTCAGGGATGGGAGAGATGGGGGCTAACACTCGGGGCACATGGGGATGAATGGCACAACTTACCTTCCCAAGCTCCGTTTTTCTCGTTATTCTTGCGTCTCATCTTCGGCTCTATTTGATGCTGAGAGACAGAAAAAAAGAGGACCTGGGACCCAATTCTAACTCTCCCCTCTCTAGACGAGCCTCAGACACTCAGCGACCGTACATAATATGACTTTCTACATTTACCTAACAGAGCTTTGTGTTTTTTCTTTCCTTTCACTCATTTTTAAAGAGGATAAAAATATTTTCTCTTTTCCTTCTCTGAAGAACATAAAGAAGGATTTTCAATGTGAGATTCACCCTGGATTTCTTTCGTCACTGATACTCTGCTCAGGAAACACTCACATTCTCTGAACTATGGGTTGATCTGAGCTCCAACAGGTGGGTCTCTGTTTCCCGAGGCCAGGGCCACTCCAGCCCCTGCTCTGTGAGGCTGCCAGGGCCTCAGCACTGCCAGCAGATCAGCCCTCATCCGAGACACTTGTTCACAGCTGGTGATCCAGTGCTCATGGGCCTGTTCTCTGGCTGAGATTGAACTCGGTATCCAGTCCTCACCCTCTGGTCACCGTGTGTGAGACTTGCCCTGGAGCCCTCTACCATACCTGGGCAACTGGTCTGAGATCTTTGGATAGAAATCCTAGTGTTTACTCTATCCCTTGCCCGGGCTGGCTTGTCCTTACAGGGATGATGTTCTATTCTTGGGAGTAGATGTCCTATTCTTTCCCATTTCAGGAGTGTCTGTAGTTGATTCAGAAAAGTGGAAATAAGAATAGAAAAGAAGAGAGAATCATGTGCTTGTGCGTCTGGTCCAGGGGTTCCTTACCTTCCTGATGTCTTCATGTTTCCTAGGAGGTGGTGAAGATACATTATTCTTGAGGTAGGGGAGTAACAGGACAAAGAGCCCCAGTCCACACAGAGAGCCGACGATGTCAGTCACCCAGTGAGTGGGACAGGGGCACAGACTAGGATCAAAATGGCTTTTCAGAAAAAAGAGAGGATTCTCCATCATCTGAATCACACTGCTGCCCACAGGCAACTGAGCACAGGGTGTGCACTTGGTGACTAAAACACTAGGCTTAAATGGTAGAGCTGTGGTTTGGTCACAAAGGGCTCCTGAGGGTGTGGGAGGGAGTCATAGAGGAGGAGTCATAAAGGAGTCATAGAGGAGTCATGGCCCCTCCCCACGCATCTGCCCCACAGCTGTATCCCTCCACCCTCATGGGTCTTCTAGACCTTAGTCAATTTTCTATTCATTCCACCTGGAAATCACCTTTTTCCTGGTTCCTCAGATCTCTTGGGGATCTCGGCTTGAACCCACCATTTTCATAGCCTTTGAAACTCTGAAATTCGCCCAGGATTTTGGCTGTTTCCCAATGATTTAGACTCTCAGTATCTCCTTTGTTCACAACTCCATGGTTTTTTCATCTCGCATATTTACATTTCAGTTGTATCAATACGTTCTCAGCAAATTTCAGTTATACAATACAGTATTATCAACTCTGGTCACCATGTTGTACATTAGATCCTAAGACATTCATCTCATACAAAGTTTGTACCCTGCTGCCACCCTCTCCTTATTTCCCCCAACCCTAGCCCTGGGCAAACACTCCTCTGTTTCTATGAGTTTGACTTTTTTCTTTGTAGATTCTGCATATAGTTGATAATAGGCAGTGTTTGCCTGTCTCTGTCTGGCTTTCTCTTAGCATGATGTCCTCTAGATTCATCCACATTGTTGCAAATAGGAACACCACTTTTCCCATATAATAAGTGTTTTACTTTCATCAAACCAGAAATAGAACTTTTTTTATACTTATTTAATTTTGAATATTTAATTGGTTATAGTTGCCATCCACCTTTGCCAACTTCACTCAGAATAATTAACACAAAAATTCAAACTAATGATTATTATTTCAAATTGACAAAACCAAGTATAATAAAAAGATAAGTAATTAAACTTCTAAATGATATGTTTTGTGTTAGTGACCTTTTATACTTCTGAAGTTAGAAAAGCTTCACAAAGACTGTACACACACACACACACACACACACACACACACACACACTCCGACAGATGAACGCAGTATATTGAAATCCAAAAATTAAGCATGTCCTCATTTTCTCTAAATCTTTTGTATATTGTCTTGACCACATTTCTTCTCACACTGCCCCAAATAGACAGTCTCCATTCTCCAGAGTTTAGAAACATGTGTGGAACACCCAGAAGTCAGAAATGGGTCAGGTGAGCTTAGGTTCTAATCTTTAGAGTAGGCCCTGGGACTGGAGGACCAAGGCCTGGGTTAAAGTCATCTACAGTAGCCTTTTCTGATATCCCTAGTGTGTTCTACACATATTCTCTTTTTCAGAATACACCTTGCCTTCCCCCTCCTACCCTACCCCCTCCAGACCCTGGAGCTTCGAGTCTTGCCTGTACCTTCTAGACAGGGCACTTTGAGTCTTATAGGAAATGCCCTATGACATCATTGGACATCCGTTTTGGCAGGTGGAATTGGGTACTCACTTAGGGATTGTACTTTTTCATCACTACCTGGTTAATTTTTCTCAATTTGTGAACTATTTATTTGGCTCTACTGTCATGAATGTACATGTTCAAGAACACGTCTCTAGCATCTACTGTTGCTTTTATTACAGTCCCTTCACCCTTTATGATATTGTCACTGGGACATGACAGTCCTCAGTGTGAACAGCTAGGGTACCTGAGGAGCATGGAGGTCCCTAATTTAAACAAGTAGAATCAGTGGAGATCATGGTGGGTCCTGATTTCTGCTTCATTTGCACGGGGACTTATGGATGACTAGTTGAGAGGGAGAAAATCCAGGAAGCCAGAGTCTTGGCGGGTGTTCCCTTCAGGAACCCCTGCAGGCTCTCATGGTGAGGATGGAGAGAGGTGCCCTGGTGGCTCTGGAGGGGGTGGGGACGAGGGGGTGGCCATGGAGCTTTGTATGTAGCAGAATCTTACTCTCCAGAGAAAGGACTTGGCCAGAGTGCAATTCTGAAATCTCATCCCAGCTAGAGGAAATAAATTCTCCCCCAATGCAGCCTTCTCCCTCTTTCCTTTTTCATGTGATGCAGTGTGTTGGGGGAACATATCAGCAGGGGATAGGGCTTCAAGGAAATGCTGCAGCCAAGGCAAGGAGTAGGGGCAGGGGAAAGAGCCATATCCCTGGGGAGTGTCAGAAACACTTGGTGAAGGCCACACCCTCAAACAGAGGCCCACTAGAGACTGGGATTTACTGCAAGATTAGAGAATGTCTTCCCTCCCCCACAGTTTACCGTCACACCCGCAGGCCTCCAGGACAGTTAGGAGTAGATCACTGCCAAAAGAACTGCAAGACACAGACTCAAGCTGAGCAACAGTACTTAGGGAAGCCCCAACGTCAAGATGAGAGACAAGGGACTTCCTTGGTGGTCCAGTGGTTAAGACTCTGTGCTCCCAATTCAGGGGACCCAGGTTTGATCCCTGGTCAGGGAACCAGATCCTGAATGATGCAACTAAGACCCGGCTCAGCCAAATAAATAAATATTTTTTTTTAAAAAAAGGAGACACAAAAACAAGGACATTAGAGGAATTTGAAGTCTTTGGCACTTATGTTACCACAAACATTAAAAACAGAACAACTGACAAAGATCAGAAAGTTATATCTACATAAAGGAGGAACTTCCAAGGAGAAATGAATGCTGGTAAAATGAAATCCTTGAGTTTTCTGCTTCTTAATCAATCTAAAAAAAGAACTCTTATCAGCCCTGGTGGCCTAATGGATAGCATATAAGTGTTTTAAGGGCCAGTATTAACAATGTGCTAAGGAATTATGGCACATGGATAAGTGAAATTAATGACAGCCACGTCACTAGAATGGGAGAAAAGAAATGGGAATACTGTGTTATAAAGTTCCTGAACCCATGAAGTTGTGTGTTGGTATTTCAAGGTGGGTATTAGATTATTTTAAAAATGCATATTGTAAACTCTAAGGAAACCATAAAAAATGTAAGAAGTATAACTTACACTCGTCAATGAGGAGATAAAATGGAAGCATTAGGGGAAACTGGGAACTGGGTACAAGGAACAGTCTGTACTATTTTTGCAACTTTGCTGTTATTCTAAAATTATTCCCAAAGTAGTAGTTGAATATTCTCCTTAAGTGTACCTGCTTAATTATGAAACTCTGTCAAAGAAATTAATGGTGCATCTCTTGCCCTCAGTTCCGAATTTTAGAAAGGTAAAAAAATCCTGGAAAAATGAGCACATTTAAGTCAGTTTCTCCACCCCACTCCAGGTGATTCTCTCCACATTGTCCCTCATTTGGCTATATAGATTATTTAGTTCTTTTTAGGATGCTAATACAGCTGTCACTTTAGCTACATATGCCCCATTAATGTATGTAAGAGAATATGCCCACATAGATTGCTGGATATATATGCCCTTATTCATGTTTTCCAAGACAAAAAATAAACAAGTAAGAGGATTGATTTTATTCAGGCTTTTGCAATAAGAAGATCAGAATGTCTTGCAGGGTGGTTTTTGCCTTAGACTTTTTTAGGGAAAGTAGAAAAGTTACAGGTGGGGCTGATTTACAGTTGGAATTATTTTGCAATTAGGTGAAGTCTCAGTTAGATGAACAGGAAGGTTCATCTCTGTGTCTGGCTAGTTTTAGAAGGACAAAGAGTTCTGAGCTCAGCTAATCATTTCATGAAACAAAGAAAGGGAAGTTGAGAGATCAGTGCCTGGTCTGATGAGCAGGTCAAGGCCAAAGGGGAAAAGTTGGTATTTCCGTGGTCACAGATAAACAAGGGAGTGATGTCCAGGTCTTAGGGGAATCCTGAGAAGGCCTGGGTAGCAAATCTTATCTCAAGTGGGGTGGTTCTTTGTGGTACACCAAAGGTGGAGGATTTCAGAAAACAGAGGATAGGGTGATTTCTTAACTGTTGCTATTTTCTGAGATCACGAATCACAGGTAAAATTCAAAACTGTTGGGCCTCAGTTTTGTTCAGGACCAAGAAGTGTCATTCACACTTCTTGAACATCACAGAGACAATCATAAACCTTTGAGTGGGTCAAATCTGGGTCTGAGGAATAATCTCCTGAAGACTCTTGTTTGGCGTTGTTCCTGCAAAATCATTTGAACAATTGTTGAGAAGAAGTGGAAAAGATGAGCGTTTTAGAGTTCTGGAGATCAGGCGTCTTAAAAGAGGGATTCTAAAATGAAGAAGAGAAATATTAACCTAAAATATTATCGTAAGTAAAAAGTCTGTACCCTCTCTTTTCCATGTGAAAATCAGAGGCAAAATCGTATCAACTTAAAATTATGTTTAGTAACTAATTTTCAGTATTTTATCTTATTTAAAAATGTATAGGTATCTAAAGAATACTATTATTTAACTCAGTTTAGCATAAGTCTAATGTTTTAAGTTACCTAAAGATCTTGGAAAGTATCTTCATACCACAAAGCATAAGCACTGTTAAGATAAGATTGGTTTGAATAATGATTCAATTTGGTTAAAGAAAAATTTACATTTTTCATAATCTGAAACATCTGGTAGATACAATGCTCGTTTATTCAATCAGAAAAATTTTATAAGTTTAGGAAGAGCATATCCAGGTAGAATAAAAATGTATGATGTTGAAAACATAGCTGTTTTTATTAAACCAATAATATTAAACGAGTCTTTTTTGACAAAGATTTGCCTTAATTATGTAAACTTGAATTTTAAAAACTTTTTAGTTAGTTTCCATAAGAATACTTTTTTAAGCATATGAAAATCTCAGAAGTTCAGTTTCCTTAATTTCTGGTAATTTTAGAACTGTTCAATGTATGTGTGTTTGTTTCTGTTTAACCTAATCCAAACAGAATTCTCTTTAAGAAATGCCATAGTATGGGGCTTCCCTGGTGGCGCAGTGGTTGGGAGTCCGCCTGCCGATGCAGGGGACACGGGTTCGTGCCCCGATCCCGGAGGATCCCACATGCCGCGGAGCGGCTGGGCCCGCGAGCCATGGCCGCGGAGCCTGTGTGTCCGGAGCCTGTGCTCCGCAACGGGAGAGGCCACAGCAGTGAGCGGCCCGCGTACAGCAAAAAAAAAAAAAAAAAAAAAAAAGAAATGCCATAGTGCAATTTTGTAATACCATCCAAAGGTAGACACTTACTACACATTCATAGACAAAAATACATACAGACAGACACAGCTAGAGAGCTTCAAGTCTACAACTTTAGCCATGCGTTGGACAAAAGCACAGAAATACTAATACATGATCCCTGGGCCATATAAAAGAGTTAGCTTTCATCCTTGTCCCACCGATACTTGCAAAAGAGATCTTCAAGATTCCCTTTGTCCTGGTGTGTAATCTGATGGATGCTGTGTAGTAAATTTTTGGCAAGTAGCCAAGAAGAGACCAAGTGGCCATCTGGGTGTCTCCAAAATCCATCTGAGTGGCAAAATATCCAGCTTGTTTCCAATGAGATTTTTCAGCCTCAGGTATTAGCAGGCTGTTGTGCTGTAGGTTCCTTAAGTAGAGTTTCCCATGTCTAAAAAAGAGTGAGCAAGGGGAAGCATGTAGGTAGCAGAGGACAGATTTTCTTGGGAAGTGGCTCTGTTAACATGTTTTTTTTTCTTTTTTCTTTTTTTATCTTTTTCCTTTTTATTTTTTTATTTAACAAATTTAATCAGTTATACATATACATATGTTCCCATATCCCCTCCCTTTTGCGTCTCCCTCCCGCCCTCCCTATCCCACCCCTCCAGGTGGTCAAAAAGCACCGAGCTGGTCTCCCTGTGCTATGCGGCTGCTTCCCACTAGCTATCTACCTTACGTTTGGTAGTGTATATATGTCCATGCCGCTCTTTCGCTTTGTCACAGCTTACCATTCCCCCTCCCCATATCATCAAGTCCATTCTCTAGTAGATCTGTGTCTTTATTCCTGTCTTACCCCTATGTTCTTCATGACATTTTTTTCTTAATTTCCATATATATGTGTCAGCATACAGTATTTGTCTTTCTCTTTCTGACCTACTTCACTCTGTATGACCGACTCTAGGTCCATCCACCTCATTACAAATAGCTCAATTTCATTTGTTTTTATGGCTGAGTAATATTCCATTGTATATATGTGGCACATCTTCTTTATCCATTCATCCGATGATGGGCACTTAGGTTGTTTCCATCTCCGGGCTATTGTAAATAGGGCTGCTATGAACATTTTGGTACATGACACTTTTTGAATTATGGTTTTCTCAGGGTATATGCCCAGTAGTGGGATTGCTGGGTCCTATGGTAGTTCTATTTGTAGTTTATTAAGGAACCTCCATACCTTTCTCCATAGTGGCTGTACCAATTCACATTCCCACCAGCAGTGCAAGAGTGTTCGCTTTTTTCCACACCCTCTCCGGCATTTATTGTTTCTAGATTTTTTGATGATGGCCATTCTGACTTGTGTGACATGATATCTCATTGTAGATTTGATTTGCATTTCTCTAATGAGTAAAGACGTTGAGCATCCTTTCATGTGTTTCTTGGCAGTCTGTACATCTTCTGTGGAGAAATGTCTATTTAGGTCTTCTGTCCATTTTTGGATTGGGTTGTTTTTTTTTTGTTGTTGTTGTTATTGAGCCGCATGAGCTGCTTATAAATTTTGGAGATTAATCCTTTGTCAGCTGCTTCATTTGCAAATATTTTCTCCCATTCTGAGGGTTGTCTTTTGGTCTTGGTTATGGTTTCCTTTGCTGTGCAAAAGCTTTTAAGTTTCATTAGGTCCCATGTGTTTATTTTTGTCTTTATTTCCATTACTCTAGGAGGTGGGTCAAAAAGGATCTTGCTGTGATTTATGTCATAGAGTGTTCTGCCTATGTTTTCCTCTAAGAGTTTGATAGTGTCTGGCCTTACATTTAGGTCTTTAATCCATTTTGAGCTTATTTTTGTGTATGGTGTTCGGGAGTGATCTAATCTCATACTTTTACATGTCCCTGTCCAGTTTTCCCAGCACCACTTATTGAAGAGACTGTCATTTCTCCACTGTACATTCTGGCCTCCTTTATCAAAGATAAGGTGACCATATGTGTGTGGGTTTATCTCTGGGCTTTCTATCCTATTCCATTGATCTATCTTTCTGTTTTTGTGCCAGTACCACACTGTCTTGATTACTGTAGCTTTGTAGTATAGTCTGAAGTCAGGGAGCCTGATTCCTCCAGCTTCATTTTTCGTTCTCAAGATTGCTTTGGCTATTCGGGGTCTTTTGTGTTTCCATACAAATTGTGAAATTTTTGGTTCTAGTTCTGTGGTAGTTTGATAGGGATTGCATTGAATCTGTAGATTGCTTTGGGTAGTAGAGTCATTTTCACAATGTTGATTCTTCCAATCCAAGAACATGGTACTTCTCTCCATCTATTTGTATCATCTTTAGTTTCTTTCATCAGTGTCTTATAATTTTCTGCATACAGGTCTTTTGTCTCCTTCGGTAGGTTTGTTCCTAGATATTTTATTCTTTTTGTTGCAGTGGTAAAAGGGAGTGTTTCCTTGATTTCACTTTCAGATTTTTCATCATTAGTATATAGGAATGCCAGAGATTTCTGTGCATTAATGTTGTATCCTGCTACTTTACCAAACTCATTGATTAGCTCTAGCAGTTTTCTGGTAGCATCTTTAGGATTCTCTATGTATAGTATCATGTCATCTGCAAACAGTGACAGCTTTACTTCTTCTTTTCCGATTTGGATTCCTTTTATTTCCTTTTCTTCTCTGATTGCTGTGGCTAAAACTTCCAAAACTAGGTTGAATAAGAGTGGTGAGAGTGGGCAACCTTGTCTTGTTCCTGATCTTAGTGGAAATGGTTTCAGTTTTTCACCATTGAGGATGTTGCTGGCTGTGGATTTGTCATATATGGCCTTTATTATGTTGAGGAAAGTTCCCTCTATGCCTACTTTCTGCAGGGTTTTTATCATAAATGGGTGTTGAATTTTGTCGAAATCTTTCTCTGCATCTATTGAGACGACTATATGGTTTTTCTCCTTCAATTTGATAATATGGTGTATCACATTGATTGATTTGCGTATATTGAAGAATCCTTGCATTCCTGGAATAAACCCCACTTGATCATGGTGTATGATCCTTTTAATGTGCTGTTGGATTCTGTTTGCTAGTATTTTGTTGAGGGTTTTTGCATCTATGTTCATCAGTGATATTGGCCTGTAGTTTTCTTTCTCTGTGACATCCTTGTCTGGTTTTGGTATCAAGGTGATGGTGGCCTCATAGAATGAGTTGGGGAGTGTTCCTCCCTCTGCTATATTTTGGAAGAGTTTGAGAAGGATAGGTGTTAGCTCTTCTCTAAATGCTTGATAGAATTCGCCTGTGAAGCCATCTGGTCCTGGGCTTTTGTTTGTTGGAAGATTTTTTATCACAGTTTCAATTTCAGTGCTTGTGATTGGTCTGTTCATATTTTCTGTTTCTTCCTGATTCAGTCTTGGCAGGTTGTGCATTTCTAAGAATTTGTCCATTTCTTCCAGGTTGTCCATTTTATCGGCATAGAGTTGCTTGTAATAATCTCTCATGATCTTTTGTATTTCTGCAGTGTCAGTTGTTACTTCTCCTTTTCATTTCTAATTCTATTGATTTGAGTCGTCTCCCTTTATTTCTTGATGAGTCTGGCTAACGGTTTATCAACTTTGTTTATCTTCTCAAAGAACCAGCTTTCAGTTTTATTGATTTTTGCTATCGTTTCCTTCATTTTTTTTCCATTTATTTCTGATCTGATTTTTATGATTTCTTTCCTTCTGCTAACTTTGGGGGTCTTTTGTTCTTCTTTCTCTAATTGCTTTAGATGCAAGGTTAGGTTGTTTATTCGAGATGTTTCCTGTTTCTTAAGGTGGGATTGTATTGCTATAAACTTCCCTCTTAGAACTTTTTGCTTTGGCTGCATTCCATAGGTTTTGGGTCGTCATGTCTCCATTGTCATTTGTTACTAGGTATTTTTTGAATTCCTCTTAGATTTCATCAGTGATCACTTCGTTATTAAGCAGTGTATTGTTTAGCATCCATATGTTTATATTTTTTACAGATCTTTTCCTGTAATTGATATCTAGTCTCATAGTGTTGTGGTCGGAAAAGATACTTGATACGATTTCAATTTTCTTAAATTTACCAAGGCTTGATTTGTGACCCAAGATATGATCTCTCCTGGAGGATGTTCCATGAGCACTTGAGAAAAATGTGTATTCTGTTGTTTTTGGATGGAATGTCCTATAAATATCAATTAAGTCCATCTTGTTTAATGTATCATTTAAAACTTGTGTTTCCTTATTTATTTTCATTTTGGATGATCTGTCCATTGGTGAAAGTGGGGTGCGAAAGTCCCCTACTATGATTGTGTTACTGTCGATTTCCCCTTTTATGGCTGTTAGCATTTGCCTTATGTATTGAGGTGCTCCTATGTCAGGTGCATAAATATTTACAATTGTTATATCTTCTTCTTGGATCGACCCCTTGATCATTATGTAGTGTCCTTCTTTGTCTCTTGTAATAGTCTTTATTTTAAAGTCTATTTTGTCTGATATGAAAATTGCTAATCCAGCTTTCTTCTAATTTCCATTTGCATGGAATATCTTTTTCCATCCCCTCACTTTCAGTCTGTATGTGTCCCTAGGTCTGAAGTGGGTCTCTTGTAGACAGCATATATACAGGTCTTGTTTTTGTATCCATTCAGCCAGTCTGTGTCTTTTGATGGGAGCATTTAATCCATTTGCATTTAAGTTAATTATTGATATGAATATTCCTATTCCCATTTTCTTAATTGTTTTGGGTTTGTTATTGTAGGTGTTTTCTTTCTCTTGTGTTTCTTGCCTCGAGAAATTCCTGTAGCATTTATTGTAAAGCTGGTTTGGTGTTGCTGAACTCTCTCAGCTTTTGCTTGTCTGTAAACGTTTTAATTCTTCCATCAAATATGAATGAGATCCTTGCTGGGTAGAGTAATCTTGGTTGTAGGTTTTTCTCCTTCATCACTTTAAATATGTCCTGCCACTCCCTTCTGGCTTGCAGAGTTTCTGCTCAAAGTTCAGCTGTTAACCTTATTGGGATTCCCTTTTGTGTTATTTGTTGATTTTCCCTTGCTCCTTTTAATAATTTTTCTGTGCAAAAATTTTTTGATAATTTGATTAATATGTGTCTTGGCATATTTCTTCTTGGATTTATCTTGTGTGGGACTCTCTGTGCTTCCTGGACTTGATTGACCATTTCCTTTCCCATATTAGGGAAATCTTCTAATATAATCTCTTCAAATATTTTCTCAGTCCCTTTCTTTTTCTCTTCTTCTTCTGGGACCCCTATAATTGGAATGTTGGTGCATTTAATGTCGTCCCAGAGGTCTCTGAAGCTGTCCTCAGTTCTTTTCGTTCTTTTTTCTTTATTCTGCTCTGCAGTAGTTATTCCCACTATTTTACCTTCTGGGTCACTTATCTGTTCTTCTTCCTCGGTTATTCTGCTATTGATTCCTTCTAGAGTGTTTTTAATTTCATTTATTGTGTTGTTCATCGTTGGTTGTTTTCTGTTTAGTTCTTCTAGGTCCTTGTTAAATATTTCTTGCATTTTCTGTATTCTATTTCCAAGATATTTGATCATCTTTACTTTCATTTTTCTGAATTCTTTTTCAGGTAGATTGCCTATTTCCTCTTCATTTGTTAGGTCTGGTGGGTTTTTACCTTGCTCCTTCATCTGCTGTGTGTTCTTCTGTCTTCTCATTTTGCTTATCTTACTGTGTGTGGGGTCTCCTTTTAGCGGGCTGAAGGTTCGTAGTTCCTTTTGTTTTTGGTGTGTGCCCCCAGTGGCTAAGGTTGGTTCAGTGGGTTGTGTAGGCTTCCTGGTGGAGGAGACTAGTGCCTGTGTCCTGGCAGATGAGACTGGATCTTGTCTTTCTTGTGGGCAGTTCCACGTCCTGTGGTGTGTTTTTGGGTGTCTGTGGTCTTGTTATGATTTTAGGCAGCCTCTCTTCTAATGCGTGGGGTTGTGCTCCTGTCTTGCTAGTTGTTTGACATAGGGTGTCCAGCAGTGTAGCTTGCTGGTGGTTGAGTGAAGCTGGGTCTTGGCATTGAGATGGAGATCTCTGGGAGATTTTCACCATTTGATATTACGTGGAGCTGGGAGGTCTCTTGTGGGCCAGTGTCCTGAAGTTGGCTCGCCCACCTCAGAGGCACGGCACTGACTCCTGGCTGGAGCACCAAGAGCCTTTCATCTTCACGGCTCAGAATAAAATGGAGAAAAAATAGAAAGAAAGAAAGAGGATAAAATAAAATAAAGTAAGATAAAATACAATACAGTTATTCAAATAAAATAATTATTAAGAAAATAATTTTAATAAGTAAAAAAAAAAAGAAAAAAAACGGACGGAACCCTAGGACAAATGGTGAAAGCAAAGCTCTACAGACACAATCTCACATAGAATCATCTACATACACACTCACAAAAAGAGGAAAAGGGGAAAAAATAATATATCTTGCTCCCAAAGTCCACCTCCTCAATTTACGATGATTCTTTGTCTATTCAGGTATTCTACAGATGCAGGGTACATCAAGTTGACTGTGGATATTTAATCCGCTGCTCCTGAGGCTGCTGGGAGACATTTCCCTTTCTCTTCTTTGTTCGCACAGCTCCCGTGGTTCACCTTTGGATTTGGCCCCGCCTCTGCATGTAGGCCGCCTGAGAGCATCTGTTCTTCGCTCAGACAGGACGGGGTTAAAGTTGCAGCTGATTTGGCAGCTCTGGCTCACTCAGGCTGCGGGGAGGGAGGGGTACAGATGCGGAGTGCACCTGCGGCGGCAGAGGCCGGCGTGACGTTGCACCAGCCTAAGGCGCGCCGTGCGTTCTCCCTGGGAAGTTGTCCCTCGATCACAGGACCCTAGCAGTGGCGGGCTGCACAGGTCCCTGAGAGGAGAGGGGTGGAGAGTGTCCTGTGCTCGAACATAGGCTTCTTGGTGGCCGCAGCAGCAGCCTTAGTGTCTCATGCCCGTCTCTGGTTTCCACACTGATAGCTGCGGCTAACGCCCGTCTCTGGAGCTCCTTTAAGCAGTGCTCTTATTCCCCTCTCCTCACGCACCAGGTAACAAAGAGTGAAAAAAATATCTCTTCCCTCTTCGGCAGGTGCAGACTTTTCCCCGGACTCTCTCCTGGCTAGCCGGGGTGCACTAACCCGCTGCAGGCTGTGTTCATGCCGCCAACCCCAGTCCTCTCCCTGCGCTCCGACCGAAGCCCGAGCCTCAGCTCCCAGCCCCGCCCACCCCGGTGGGTGAGCAGACCAGCCTCTCGGGCTGGTGAGTGCTGGTCAGCACCGATCCTCTGTGCGGGAATCTCTCTGCTTTGCCCTCTGCACCCCTGTGGCTGCACTCTTCTCCGCAGCTCTGAAGCTCACCCCCCTTCCGCCACCTGCAGTCACCACCCGCGAAGGGGCTTCTAGTGTGTGGAAACCTTTCCTCCTTCATGGCTCCCTCCCACTGGTGCAGGTCCCATCGCTATTCTTTTGTCTCTGTTTATTCTTTTTTCTTTTGCCCTACCCAGGTACGTGGGGAGTTTCTTGCCTTTTGGGAGGTCTGAGGTCTTCTGCCAGCATTCAGTGGGTGTTCTATAGGAGCAGTTCCACGTGTAGATGTATTTCTGATGTATCTGTGGGGAGGAAGGTGATCTCCGTGTCTTACTCTTCCGCCATCTTCTCAAATCTCCACAATAGTTCTTGTTTGGTAACAATTAGATCAGTCCAAAAGGGACATAGTGAATTCCTTATTCTGTGAATTTAAGAAAAGGCTTTTTCTTTTCCTCCAGGAGTCATAGATGTTGTATTGGATATAAGCTTTAGCTGGAACATCAAGCCAATGCTTTTCACGTTTTCTTTTAATGTTTGTGTCCGGTGTTTTAATCGGGATCGGTATGGAGCCTCACTCATGGTAGATCTGCAGTATGTGTTTAATTCTGCTGTGAATTCATGGCATTTATGTTTATCGATGGTTCTTGATTCATGGGATGCTTATTATTTTCATGTAATAAAAAACAGATATTAGGCACTTTATGTATGTTGCATCTGGGTAATTCCCAACTGCATTGTTTATCATCAATGCAAGTGTCACATTACCTGAGATACCTTCTCCAGCTCTCTCAGTCAGAGCAACTGGATGCCTTCTCTGTTGCCTTTAGAACTTTGGGAAATTCATACATACACAGAGATCTAATAGGCACACACACACCTATACATATAAACATGCATGCACATGTATATATATCCACCCATGTAAATATTTTACTTATTCTTTCTTTCAATAAGTTTTTTTCATATTTGTGTGATTTTTAACAACAATAACAGAAACCTACGGGGTTAAGCATACCATAAACAGACTTTAAAGCAGAGTGTGAATATCTTAAAATTAACATACTATAAAGATCGAAAATATTATATGAAAATTGAACAAAGCAACTTGATCATTCCAGAATAAATGCTTAAGAATTATGTGACTTCCATAATACAACTAAATAACACTTTCATATATGTACAATAACGTTTTCTGTTTCTCTAAAACAAACAAACAAAAAAAAGGATTACATGGCTTCCAATAAATGTGTCCCTTGGCTCTTTAGTTTTTCGAGTTAAGTTTTATTTGGAGCAAAATGAGCACTGCAGACCGAGAGACAGCATTTCAGACAGCTCTGAGAAGCTGCTCCGAGGAGGCAAGGAGGGGAACCAGGTTATATAGAAGTTTTGTAACAAAGGGCATGTAGTCTGAACATCAAAAGATTATTGTTAATTAAGGAAAACCAGATATCTCAAGTTAAGGAATTCAGTGCTTTTCTGTCTGAATCACGTGACTATACTATGCACACCACAACTTTTGGCCAAGCTATCAAATCCATATTAGGGCTTTGTTTGCTTCCTTGATTGTTTATATATCCATAGCTATTTCCGTGTTCTTGCCAAGTTCCAGCTTGTGTTACACTTACATTTCTTTAAGACTTTTGAATAGTATTACCGTGTCATTAACAATAACTCAATTTCAGCTTTTCTACCAAAAGCTGAAATTGAGTTATTGTTGACGACACGGTAATACTTTAGAATAATATCTCTTATGGAATCAGGAAAGCTGAAATTGAGTTATTGTTGATGACAAGGGAATACTATGCTAATAAAAGACTAAAGGCACCCTGCATCCTTGATACAAATTTAAAGATAGATCAAATGCCTTTGAAGAGGAAGGTCTACCCTCTTTCCCTGAAATAGATAAGAAGAAATAGTATCTACTAAGGAATGTGAAAGAGAGATTTTGACTTGTAATGAATATATAATTTTGGAAGTGTGCTTTGATATCATTAAGTATTCATTTATTTTCTTACTGATTTACTCAGCCCCGATTATTTTCTGCCATATGCATTACCCCATGTTAATGCTGAAGTGGAGAGGGGTGATAGCAAAGACGAATTGGGGAAAATGAAAATTAACAGTGTACCAAGGAAAACTTAAAGGTCTGCAGAAAATCGTAAGGACATCTGGAAGAGGTGGTCACTTGCTCTGGCTTGAGGGAGCTGGAGAAAGCATTTCAGGTGAGGCCATGCACGTCTTGGTCCAAACATTGCAGTGCGACTTCACCAGGTGAAAAGCATTGGTATTCCTAGAAGACACACTAGAAATCACAGAGTGGGGAGAGGAAATCAACAGCAACAAAAATATAACAGTGCATTAGGCAATAATAAAAGTTTTCAAAATGAATAGTCATAGGCTTTGGGAACAATTGCAAGACTAGGTGACTAACAAAAGAGATAGGACCACACTGTATAAGTTTTTGTTGTTGTTTGCTTCATAATTCCTAAAGAAAATGGCAGAGTCAGCCAGTCCAGTAAAGTGTAATGTTTACAGTCAAAGAAATCTCAAGGTAGGGTAAGAAGCAACAGTAGAGCTCTGCTCTGCAGTGTCATGCATTCCAACTGCCTTTTCTGTGCTTTTATTTCCTTTTGTGCTCTCTGCAAGTCACTTAGTGTTCTTATGTTATCTTCTGTGTTTCCTCTTCTTAAAAACATCCAGCAAAACCAATTCGGCCTAAGGTGTAGAGCCCCAGAGTGAGGGCCATGCTAAGCCACAAGAAATGACACAGATTATGGAATCAGGATTATTAAAGAAATATCACTGGGGAGAAATAAGGTCGTGTCTATGCTAATTACCGACATCCAAAGGGAGTATGAACTCCTACATTTTACTCAGTGGCATTACCTAACACACATTTCTACAGTGAGGCAGGAGGAGAGGTAATCATCCTCAGAGATGTAGTTGTGAACATATTCTTAGTTCTAACACACCACTCCTACTTGTCCTGCTCTCCCAATTCACTTGGCCACATGACTTGTTTTGACACTACAGGCCACTGGGTACCAACCATCATGGATTAGTCTGTAAATATGTTTTCTACTTTAGATGCCTAATTTCTCATTCGTTATTTGCTTTGTTTCCTTCTATGTCCAGTCACTCTCCTATCTATTTTCTCTAGTCTCTACAAACTTGACAGCAAATTTATGGTAATTAAAATTTTATTTGATTTTTATTACTTCATAAATTTAACTTACATATCACAACAAAGTGCTTTGTGAGCAGAGTGGAAGGTCATTGCAATAAGGAAGTTGAGGGGCACTAAAAAGAGATTTTGTGGAAAATGCAATGTTTAACCTGGATATACCTATAGGTAAGATTATAAGGTGGCAGAAGAGGGAGTGTCAGGCAAGAAGTTTGGAAGCCAGTAGGATTAGGGGTATTTAAGAATGTCATAACCAGGTGGCTTGAAACTGTCCTAAAATGCAATAGTCAACCATTGTCACTGGTTGGGTTCTCTGGAAGTAGATGTTGAGGATGGGGTGTGGTGTGGTGTGCAGAATATTTAAGAACAATCAACACCCAATGAAAGACAGAAACAAGGATTGCCTCAGGAATAAAAATGATAAAACTTTTAGAAATTATTAGTGTAAGCCACTGTTAATAGATTAAAAGAGACATGATACTTTTGATTATCCCAGTATTTACAGAAAACGGCACATGACACCATTTAACACCCTTTTATAGTAACCAGAACAACAACATAAACCTCAGCAGATGAGAAATGAAAAGATACTTATTTTAACTTGATAAAGACAAAAGTCAAAAAACAAAACAAAATAAACATCATACTGGAAGGTGAAGGGTTTAAACCGTTTCTTTTAACATTGGGAACAGGAAAAGAATGCCCACTGTCACTGCTCTATTCAGCATTGTGCTAGGAAGCCTAGCTAAAGTAGTAAGACAAGAAAGGAAACTATCATGTATAAGAAATATAAAGGAGGAAACAAAATCATTATTAGCAGTAGATAAAATAGTTGTCAACATGGAAACAAAACTCTAAACAAAGTTTTGAATTTCAAAGACAGTTTAGCATGTTTGCAGGATATAAGAATATTACCCTAAAAATCGACTGCAGTTACATATCACAGCAACAAATTATTAGGAAACATGAAGACATCATTTACAGAAATATATAATGCCCAAGAATAAATCTAAAAGAATATGTGTTTATGTCCTTTATGGAAGAACATTTTCAAATTTTATTGAAAAATATTGGATAAGTCCCAAGACATTATTAACAGAATATCAGTTTTCCTCAAATGTGTCTAAATACCATTCTAATAAAAATCCCAAAGGTGGTACTTACTTAACTGGCAAGAATATTCCAAAATGTATATGGCAGAAATAGGGCCAAAATAGCCAAGAAAACAATATTTTTAAGATGTTAGTTCAAAACAGTTGTGATGAATAAGAACAAAGTTGGGAATGTTACCCCAACTGAGTTTCACTTAGTATAATCCTGTCAGTATGAGACATGTAAAGATGGTTATGTAAATCACTGGAAGAGAATAGAGTCCAGAATTAAATCCACACATAAAGGGAGGGTCGTTGATTTTCAACAAATGTGCCAAAGTGATTCAAAGGGGAAAGACATATTTTCAATAAATGGTGCTAGAACAATTAAATATACATATGCAATAAAATGAACTTTGACTCTTACCTCAAAGCATATATGAAGATTAACTCAGAATGGATCATAGACCTGAATGGGAGAGCTAAAACTATAAAACTTGTATAAAAAATATGAGAAGATATTTGTAGTTCTGAGTTTTAATATAGACTCATAAAAATTTTTATTGATATATAGGACACAACATATTAATAAACTAGATTTTGTTAAAGTTAAAAGCTTTTGCTCTTCAAAATACACTGTTAAGGAATTAAAAAGACAAGTCACAGACTGAAAGCAAATACTTGTAAAACATATATTGGACATAGGATTTATATTCAGGATATGTAAAGAAGACTTGCAGCTCAGCAATAGAAGAGAAAATCCAGTAAGGAAATTGGCAATATATTTGTATGGAAACTTCACCATAGAGGAAATATATAAATAAACGGTAAAATAAGCCTGTTTTTTTGAGCCTGTAAAACAACAATGGTCATTTTTTTTAATGTCCTATTTTTATAATTTTTGAAATGTGAGTGTGGTGTGAAGGTATGTCTGGGTGTGAATCTGCACCTGTGCCCTGCAGTGTGAAATGTGAGGAGAGACATGGAGGGGGAGAAGGAAGCCCAGGGACTAAGGTCCACTGGAAAGACCAGCAGCCTGGTAGAGGCCATGCCATTTAAGATAAACAATAAGGGAGGGGAAATGGTTGATGACAGAAATAAGGAGGGACTGGGAGAAGTATGAGAATCTTTATAACCTGATCACTCAGAAATAGGAACTATGAAATGTTGGTTATGCAAAAAGGGGAACTCTGAATTACCAACTTCAGCCTTGACCAAGGTCTTATTCCTCCTCCCAGAATTAAAATACAGATTTTCTTTCCCTTTAGAGATACCTGAGTAATGGTGGCCTAGTGACTGTAAATAAATTAAAATATTTTCTAATTTCCAAAAAGTCATTGACAAACTATAGTGACTTCAATAAAAACTAAAAATATCTAAAATAAAAATGGTATAGACAACAATATTCTGCTTCAAATATTATACTATATTCTTATTTTTATCATATTTAATTTTCCTAATAAAATTGATTAACCATTTTCAATTTAAAATTTTCTATTATGCATATGTATAAATATATTTTGAATACCATTTCCATGCTTAACTTATTTACATAAATCATGAAAAAATAACTTTGTTTGTATAAAGATATAACTTAATATCTGGTGGGAAGACTAGATATGTAGCTGAAGATCTTTCTTGCGGGTTACATTATGTATGGTCTCTGGATACGAATGTGATCTCCAGAACTTTTTCTACATTGGATGAATACACCTAAGGACTTGCTTGACCACCTCACATATATTAGTATTTGTAGATACCTAAATGTTTTCTGTTTAAATCAGGATAAATAGAGCTGAATTTGTTTTAGGTTGTAGAATTTCTCCAGCCTAAAATGGGGCTAACCTCCTTCAAGTCACTTGTTTTTCAACTTGGGCATACATGAATAGGCAGCATTATCTATGTATTTCATTTGAAATACACTAAATGCTTCAATCCGATATCAGTGCTTAATTTTCTCTCTGAACATCTGTCTAATTTTATAGTGAACTGAGCTAAAAAAAGCACAAAAGGGGACTTCCCTGGTGGCGCAGTGGTTACGAATCTGCCTGCCAATGAAGGGGACACGGGTTTGATCCCTGGTCTGGGAAGATCCCACATGCCACGGAACAACGAAGCCCGTGCGCCATAACTGCTGAGCCCACATACCACAACTACCGAAGCCCGCGCACCTAGATTCCATGCTCTGCAACAAGAGGAGACACTGCAATGAGAAGCCCGTGCACAGCAATGAAGAGTAGTCCCACGCTTGCGTCAACTAGAAAAAGCCCTGCACGCAGCAGTGAAGACCCAACACAGCCATAAATCAGTAAATAAGTAAATCAATAAACGAAACAGAAAAAATATAAAGCACAAAATAAGTATTACTTATGAGCAGAAATCTTAATGGATCATGATTTTCCACCAAAGAGACTAAAGTATGTTGTCAGTTGAATACACTACTCAGTAGGAGCAGTGTACAATAATTCCACCTCTTCTTTATCTGGGTACAATTTCTGAGAACATTATTCACTTGTTCTTTGGATAGAATAAACTTTAACCTCTTGAAAATTTGCTTCACATTCTCCAGGTCTGAGGATGCATGATGATGAAGAAACGAGTAAGTATTCCTTTACCCAGCTGTGTCCAGAGCTGTTGCAATATCGATGCACAGACTGTACAATGAAAAGCATGCACAGCCATACACAGCAGCCCTGCAGTATCACCCCCATTTTCTTCCTTCATCTGTGGAAATCTTCAGGAAGCCAACTGTTGCCATAACTGTAGCCTGTTGCCTCAGCTTCTTTGCTAATCAGAGACCAGACCACCGCCACCAAGCTCTAATGTGGGTTCTGCTGGGCTGTTCCTTTCTGCTCTGTATCCGAGCTGTGGAATTTGGTTCCAAGGAAAGAGCTCTGTCATGAAAATAAGCTATTCTTCCAATCATTCCAATGGGAATTTCAAAACTTGGACTTGAAAGGACTTCCAACATATTCTAATCAAGATCTCTTCTCTGTCCAGATCCTCTCTTTTCCTATGCAGCAAATAAACATTCTGACCCAAATGTTCCAAATTGCTAAAGAATTCATATGATGGTATGGGACTGACCTCCAAATGAATGTAAGGTGGTGTATTTTCACCACTTGCCATGCTTACTCAATAGAGTATGTACCCAATGAGATTTTTAGTTAGTATATGTCTTGGCCTCTACTGGACTAGTTTGAGCCTTAGAATCTTTTAAAATTCAATAAAGTCTAGAATAAGGACACTCAGAGCATCTCTGCTGTTTTCAGTTTTGCCCACTACTTTCTTTGGTGACAACAAGCACTCATAAAATGTGTCTCTCTTTAATATTCATGTGTGTTAGAAATGAAAAAAAGAGATCTGTGTGTAATGTGTGTGATCCTTGTATCTGAAGTAAAAACTCAAATTTATCAGCTAAAGATGTATTTTCCTAGCACCATTTTGCCCATTGAGATGGTATGGATACATTTCTTTAAGCGCACCAGTGATAAATGATGGGCAGTGACAATGACTTGAGATCAACTTGTTAGTTGAAGATCTGCCTAGAATGCCTGGGTCAGAGGGCTCTCACACTTTCTCTTAGATCTTTCACCTGCTCTCTGGTGCAGTTCAGGGGCCTTTTCTCCAGCTTGTCCAGCACTCTGAGCCTGCATCGACTCTCTGCAGGGTGCCATAGACACAGAGGTAAACCCAGTCCAATCCATGATTTCAAGAGAATTTTAGGAGAAGTAAGCATGCCATATAATACATGCCTTGAAAGAGGTATGTCTCCAATGCCAGAGGAGTTAAAAACAAGAATCTCATTTTCAGGTAGGGCAATAAGAGGAAAGCTACCTGGAAGAAGTGACATTTAGGCCAACCTTTAAATGTGGGTATGATTTTAATGGGCAGAGAAGCACAGGGGTTCGTGAGACAGAGAGCATGACATTAGCTAATGTGTGGAGGAATGTCTGGGGCTAATGTGAATAGTCCAGTTTGCTTGATGAGTGGAGCAAAATATAAGGCAGGAATCAAGAAAGTTGAGCTCTGGAGAACCAAGAAAGTTGAGATCTGAATACAAATTATTGAGGAACAGGGATGTGATGTAACTGGGTTTTAGCAAACTCGTCAGAAGATGGTTTTCATATGGGATGAGTAGTAAGAGGCTAGAGGTGAGAAGGCCTGGTAGGAGGTGAAAGGTGAGAAGGGGATTTATAGGAAGGATGATGCATAGACAGATGGCTCTAATAGTCTTAACTGATTAATTAATTACTGCTGAGCACTGGGGATATGTGCTGAGCAAAAATTCAGTCTAATACAGTGGGCGAAATTAAATAATCCCACATCTGAGCAGAATCACATCTGTGATGAATACTTGACAGAAGCAATTTGACTCTAGGAGGATTTCAGAACTTGGGGGAGTGATTGGCAATATTATATTTTGAGCCCCAGATAATGTCACATTAAGAAATTTGGGTTTTGTCTTTTAGACTGTGAAAAACCACTGAAAATTTTGGATCAGAAACTAAGATTAAGAAAGCAGCCTTTCTCTTGGTCAATGTGGTCTTCTTTCTAGAGTTGGGGTATTACATTATATACACCATGAAATTCTGGAAACAATCAGAGATGGTCAATCCTGTATATGCCTCTTCTACCTTGAGTTGATGTTCAGTGGTCATTCAGTCAAATGCTTTTTAAAAGAATACTTCTGTTAAAACTGCAGTAATTCATTCAGAACAGTATAGCAACTGTACTTACATTATAGTGCCTTGGATAATTAACGGATTCTGCCTTTGCAGCGTTGTGTTGTTTAATTTTCTGGAGTTACTGTTGGGCATATCTGGTTATTTTTTCTCACGTTAACATAAAGTCAAAATGAAAATAAGTCAGGTGAAGCATAGTGACCTTAAAAACTGTAACTTTAAAAAGTACTTCTGTGACTCTTATGAAACTTCTATCAAGGATTTTTATCTATTATGTTGATCATTTTTTACTGTATAGGTCCAATTTAAACACTTCCTTTAAAATTTATTGCCAAAAAACTTTCTCTCAATTAACGTATATTTGTAGTTTTTGTTTCTAAAATTCAGTATTCTCACCTGCTTATCTTCACAGAAATTGAGGATCTTTTCTTTATAGTGGTAAAATATGCATAACGTAATATTTATCATTTAAACTGTTCCAAAGTGTGTAATTCAGTAGCATCAAATACATTTGCAGTGTTGTGCAATCATCACCACTATATCTGAAACTTTTTTGTCATCCCCAACAAAAACTTTGTATCAATTAAACAATAATTCCTCTTTCCCCTTTAACTCTATTCTACTTTCTGTCTCTGTGGATGAGCAAATGATTGTTGTTTTGTTATCTGGACAATTTCATTTAGCATAATGTTTTCAAGATACATCCATGTTGCAGCATATATAAAAATTTCATTTCTTCTTATGGCTGAATAATATTCCTTTGTATGTATATATCACAATTTGTTTAGACATTCGTTTGCTCAAGGACACATGTTATTTACACCTTTTGGCTATTGAGAATAACTTGGCTATGAACATTGGTGTACATATATATGTTCAAGTCCCTGCTTTTAATTCTTTTGAATGTATACCTAGGAATGAAATTGCGGGTCGTATGGTAGTTTCATGTTTAGTCTTTTGCAAAAACAACAAACTGTTTTCAACAGCAGGTGTACCATTTTACATTCCCACCAGCAATGCACAAGAGTTCCAATTTCTCTACATCCTTCTCATCGCTTGTTTCCTTTTTTTTTTAAACCCATCCTACTAGATATAAAATGCTATCTCATTGTAGCTGTGATTTGCATTTCCCTAATGACTAATGATATTGAGCACATTTTCATGTGCTTATTAGCCACTTGCATATGTCCTTTGAGAAATGTCTATTCAAGTCCTTTGCCCGTTTTTGAATTGGGTTATTTGGTGTTATGGAGTTGTGGGAGCTCTTTATATATTCTGGATATTAATCCCCTATCAGATGTTATTTGCAAATATTTTACCCCATTATGTATTTATTATTTATTTATATATTTTGATAGTATCCTTTGGTGCACAGACATTAATTTGATCAAGTCCAATTTATCATTTTTTTCTTTTGTTACCTATGCTTTGGTGTCATAGTCATTAGGTCATTGCCAAATCCAATGGAATGAAGACTTTAAAATTTTTTTCCCTGAGTTTTACTGTTTGAGCTGTTAAATTTAGATCTTTGATCCATTTTGAATTGACCTTTGTGTTTAATAGGAGGTAAGCGTCCAACTTCTTTTGCATGTGGATATCCAGTTTTCCCAGCATCATTTGTTGAAAAGACTTTCTTTTTCCCATTGAATGGTCTTGGCACCTTTGTCAAAAATCAATTTACCATACATGTGAGAGTTTATTTCTGAGCTCTCTATTCCATGCCAGTGGTCTATATGTCTGTCCTTATGCCAATACCATTCTGTATTAGTTATTACAGCTTTGCAGTAAGTTTCAAAGTCAGGAAGTATGAGTCTTCCAGTTTTCTTTCTTTTCTGTAGGACTGTTTTAGCTATTTAATGCCCCCTAAATTTCCATTTTGAAAAGAACTATTGGTAATTTGATAGGGATTATATTGAATCTGTAGCTTGCTTTGGGTGATATTAACTTCATAAAAATATTAAGTCTTCCTAGCCATGAATATAAATATCTTTCCATTTATTTGTGTCTTCTTTAGTTTCTTATTTATTTATTCATTTATTTTTTGGCTGCATTGGGTCTTCGTTGCTGCGAGCTGGCTTTCTCTAGTTGTGGTGAGTGGGGGCTACTCTTTGTTGCAGTGTGCAGGCTTCTCATTGTGGTGGTTTCTCTTGTTGCAGTGCAGGGGCTCTAGGCACGTGGACTCAGTAGTTGTGGCACGTGGGCTCAGTAGTTGTGGCACAAGGGCTGTAGAGTGCAGGCTCAGTAGTTGTGGTACATGGGCTTAGTTGCTCTGCAGCGTGTGGGATCTTCCTGGACCAGGGATCGAACTCCTGTCCCGTGCATTGGCAGGCGGATTCTTAACCACTGCACCACTAGGGAAGTCCCTTCTTCAGTTTCTTTCAGCAGTATTTTGTAGTTTTCAGTGTACAACTCTTTCACCTGCTTGGTTAGATTTACTACAATGTATTTAATTCTTTTAGGTGCTATTATCAATAGAATTGCTTTCCTAATTTTTTTTTTTTGCCTTTTTCATTGCTGGTATTTAGAAACGCATCTGATTTTTGCGTGTTGATCTTGTACTCTGCAACTTCGCTGAATTTATTAGTTCTAGTAGCTTTCTACTTGGTGTATTCTATATATTGGATGGTGTCATCTGCAATAGTTTTAGATCTTTCTATTTTGGATGCCTTTTATTCACTTTTCTTTTCTGATAGCTCTGGTTAGAACTTCCAGTAGAATGTTGA
Organism: Mesoplodon mirus; assembly: GCF_964341445.2. Taxonomy (NCBI): domain Eukaryota; kingdom Metazoa; phylum Chordata; class Mammalia; order Artiodactyla; family Ziphiidae; genus Mesoplodon; species Mesoplodon mirus. The sequence goes on along the minus strand of NC_138976.1, from coordinate 197,885,455 downwards.
ATAGCAGCAGTGAAAGTGGGTATTCTTGTTTTTGTTTCTTATCTTAGGTGGACAGTTTTCAGTCCCTTACCATTGATTATAATGTTAGCTGTGGTTTTTTCTAAATATTTTTTAATATGTTGAGGGATTTTCCCTCTATTTCCAGACTTCTGGAAAGTTTTTTTTTTTATCATGAAAGTATGTTTGATTTTGTCAAATGACTTTTCTGCATCAACTGGGATAATCATGTGTTTTTTTCCTTGCTCTATTAATGTCACACATTACATTGATTAATATTCTTATGTTGAATGACTCTTACATTTCAGGAATAAATGGTATTTGGTCATGGTAAGTAATTATTTTAAAATGCTGTTGGATTCAATTTACTAATATTTTGTTGAGGACTTTTGCATCTATCTTCATAAGGGCTGTTGATCTGTGATTTACTTTTCTTGTGGTATTTTTTTTTCTGGCTTTGATATAAATTAATGCTGGATTCATAAAATGGGGTAGGATGTGTTCCCTCCTTGTCATTGATTTGGAAGAGCTTGAGTAGGATTGATATTACTTCTTCTTTAAATGTTTGGTAGGATTCTTTTTTGAAGCCACCTGGTCCAGGACTTCTCTTTGCTGGTAAGTTTTAGATTAATAATTCAGTCACTTTACCTGTTAAAGGTCTGTTGAGATTTTTATTTGTGAGTTGGTTTAGGGCATTTGTGTGTTTCAAGAAGTTTGTCCATTTCTCTTAATGGTTGTCTAATTTGTTGGCTTACAGTTGTTCATAGTATTCTTCTATAATTCCTTTTTGCCTCTATAAGGTTTGTAGTAATACTTCCACTGTTATTCTGATTTTAGTTATTTGTGTCTTCTCTTTTTTATTTTGTCGGTCTAGCTAAAGGTTTGTCAATTTTGTTTATTTTTTCAAAGAACCAATTTTTAGTTTCATTAATTTTTTTCTATTGTTTGATTTCTCCAGCTTGTTAACTTTGCTCTAAACTTTATTATTTCTTTCCATCTGCTAGCTTTGAGTTGGGCTTTATTTTCCTTTTCTAGTTCCTTATGGTGTGAAGCTGTTCATTTGAGATCTTACATTTTTTTACAATGTAAACATTTACACCTATCGATTTCCCTCTGAGCACTACTTGCACTGCATCCCATTAATTTGGTATGTTGTGTTTTTATGTTTATTTGTTTCTAAGTATTTTCTAATTTATCTTGTGATGGCTTCTTTAAGAGTATGTTGTTGAGTTTCCACAAATTTGTGAATTTTCCTGTTTTCTTTGTTACTGATTTTTAACTTCATCCTGTTGTGATTGGAGAAGGTACTTAGTATGATATCTGCCTTTTAAGCTATTCAGACTTATTTTGTGGTTTAACATGTGATCTGTCCTGTAGAATGTCCCATGTGCACTTGAAAAAAAAACTGTATTCTGCTGTTTTGGGGTAGTGTTCTATATAACTTTTATATCTAGTTGGTTTGTTGCATTTTTCAAGTCCTCTATTTTCTTACATCTCTTATGTCTGACTGATCTATCCATTACTGAAAGTGAGGCATTGATATCACCACCATTATTATAGTGCTCTCTATTTCTCACCTTCTGTTCTATCAATTTGATGCTTCATATATTTTGAGGTATTTTATTAGGTGCATAAATGTTTGTAATTTCTATTTTCATTGTGATATCGAACCTTTTTTAATTTAATTTTTTATTGAAGTATAGTTGATTTACAACATTTTATTAGTTTCAGGTGTACAACATAGTTATTCAATATTTTTACAAGTTATACTCCGTTTAACGTTATTACAAAATAATGGCTCTATTCCCTGTGCTCTACAATATATCCTTGTTGCTTGTGTATTTTAGATCTAGTAGTTTCTATCTCTTAATCCCATACCCCTATCTTGCCCTTCTCTCCTTCTCTCTCCCCACTGCTAACCACTAGTTTGTTTTCCATATCTGAGAGTCTGTTTCTAATTTGTTATATACCTTTGTTTTATTTTTTCAGATACCACATATGTGATAACAAAGAGTGTTTGTCTTTTTCTGTCTGACTTATTTCACTAAGCATAGTACTCTCTAGGTCCATTCAGTCTGTTGCAAATGGCAGAATTTTATTCTTTTATATGACTGAGTAATATTCATAGTATATATATATACACCACATCTTTATCCATTTATCTGTTGATGAATACTTAGATTATTTCTTGAGACTTTTATCAAGATACATCTTCTTTGTATCTTGTAAACGTTTTAGAGTTAAGGTCTATTTTGTTTGATATGAGTATAGCCACTCCAGCCCTATTTTCGTCACCATTTTTATGAAATATGTTTTTGTATCCTTTTACGTTCAACCTATTTGTCTTCAGAAGTAATGTCTCTGATACAGAGCACATAGTTGGATTATGAATTTTTATTCATTTTGCCAATTTCTATATTTTTATTGAAGAGTTTAATCAATTTACACTTAAGGTAGTTACTGATAAGGAGGGATTTCCTTCTGCCATTTTTCAGAAAACAAATGTTTTCTCTATGCCTGTAGGTTTTTATGTCCCTCATTTTCTCCATTACTGCTTTATTTTTAGTTAACTTTTGATAGTGAAATGTTTCATTTCTCTTCTCAATTCTTTATATGTATATCCTATAGATATTTTCTTGGTGGTTACCATGGGTATTATATTGAATATCCCAAAGTTATAATAATCTAATTTGAATTGATGCCAACTTAACTTCAATAACATAAAAAAGCTCTACTACTATACCACACCACCCTCAGTTTCTGTTATTAATGTCATAGATTACATCATTACACATTTTGTGTACAATAAACTAGATTCATCATTTTTATGCATTTGTATTTTAAACCCTTTAGAAAATAAAAGTCAGGCTCAACCAAAATTACAGTAATAGGAGCTTTTACAGTTGCCCATACATTTACCTTTACCCTAATTTCTTTATATGGCTTCAAGTACCATCTTCCTTTCATTTCAACCTGAAGCACTTCCTTTAACATTTCTTGGAGGGAAGGTGTGGTGGTAATGACCTCCCTCAGCTTTTTAAAATCTGGGGGTGTCATTTCTTCCTCATGTTTGAAGAGTAGCTTTATTGGATATAAAGTTGTCCATCGACAGTTTTGTTTTCCTTTAAGCATATGGGGTATATCAACCCACTGACTTCTGGCCTTCAAGCTTTCTGAAGAGAAATTGACAGATAACCTCATTGGGGATCACTTGTATGTGATGAGTCACTCCTCTCTTGCTGCTTTCAAGATTGTCTCTTTGTCTCTTTCAACATTTTGATTATAATGTATCTCAGTGTGAGTATTTTTGAGTAGATTCTAGTTGGAGTTTTTGAGCTTCTTGGATTTGTAGATGCATTTATTGCAATTTCAATCCTTTAAATTTGGGGAGTTTTCAGGCATTATTCATTTCGTTCCTTTCTCTCTCTCTTCTGATGGCATTTCCACAATGCCTATGTTGGTCCACTTGATGGTGTTTCACAGGTCTCTTAGGCTCTGTTCAATTTTCTTCTTTCTTTTTTCTTTCTGTTCCTTAGACTTGATAATTTCAGTTGTTCTTTCTTTACGTTCACTGATTCTCCCATTTGCACAAATCTGCTTTTTAACCCTTTTGAGGTAGTTTTCATTTCAGTTATTATACTTTTCAGCATCAAAATTTCTTTTTGGTTCTATTTGAAAATAATTTAATCTCTTCATTGATATTTTTTAATGTATTATTTTCCTTTGTCCATGTCTTCCTTTAGCTCTTTGAGTGTCTTTAAAACAGTTGCTTTAAAATCTTTGTCTAGTAATTTTGACATTTGTGCTTCCTTGGGTACATTTTCTGTTGGTTTATTTTGCTTCTTCTTTTTTTTTTTTTTGTGGTACGTTGGCCTCTCACTGTTGTGGCCTCTCCCGTTGCAGACCACAGGCTCCGGACACGCAGGTTCAGTGGTCACGGATCACAGTCCCAGCCGCTCCGCGGCACGTGGGGTCCTCCCAGACTGGGGCATGAACCCATGTCCCCTGCATCAGAAGGTGGACTCTCAATCACTGTGCCACCAGGGAAGCCCTTTTTTGCTTCTTTGAATCAGCTGTACATCCTTGTTTCTTTGTATGCCTTGTTGTTTTTTTACTGAAAATTGGACTTTTGAATTTGATAACATGGAACCTGGGGAAATCAGATTTTCCCTTTTCCCAGAGTTTGGTACTTCTAAAAGTTGCTATAAGGTGTCTCTGTATTGGAGTAAAAGCTTAAGACCTTCTGCATGTCTTTTCTGAGCTCCATATTTCCCTAGGTATGCATGGTGGCTTTCTAAGTTCCCCCATATACATAGTTGCTTTTGAATATCAAAAACAAACAAACAAACAAAAAGGAAGCAAACAAAAAGACAGGTGGCTCTTTTAAATCTCCTGGAAATTACTTCAGCTGGTGGAATTTGGAACATTGGTGGCCAGCCTCGAAACCCACACTTCAGCAGTGAGAGTGGTAATTCACAGTTAGAACCAAGGACCCCTACATGTGGATGACAAGGATCTTATTGGCCACCCTGGCTCCAGAGGAAGTTGCTCCAGATATTTGGGTTACGTTCTTCACAGCTGCATGATATGGGGCTGGGTTAGGGGGCTGAGTAGCTGCAACCACGCTAATGGCTGAAATAAACCAAAATGAATGAAAATGTCCTAGGCAAGCTATCCCCTTGAAGTTACAAGTGTTCAAATAAACTCCAAACTTCCAAAATATCCACCTCTGATAGTTTCTCCTAGTACAGTTGCTGTCCAGGTAGAGAGATGAATTCTTGGTGCTTCCAACTTCACTATCTTCCCCGACTTTATTCTCTTGAGGTTTAATCTTAATAGTAATACACGATAACTTTTTAAACCATATTGGTTTCCCTGTATTGGAGATCCTGATTTTCTCTTTTATTAAATTTAGTGTCCATGACCTGTTTATTGGCTACATTAAATACATAACTTTAAGAAACCTAGGTATTTTAATAAATCAGAAAATTACAGTGCACTAACATCCTAGTCAATCAAGTGTCTTCATGGCACTATAGTACCACTTTGTGGGGTAACTGAAATCACTTTTCTTTGCTATTACTAACTATCATGCAGTATGAAATAATTTAAAAAGTATAAAGGTTCTTGAGGAGAGCAATTTACCTGTGTTCTTTTTAAAAAACTTTTATTGGAATATAGTTGATTTACAATGTTGTGTTAGTTTCAGGTGTACAACAAATTGAATCAGATATATATATATATATATATATATATATATATATATATATATATATATATATATATATATCCACTGTTTTTTTTAAAAGATATTTTTCCCATATAGGCCATTACAGAGTATTGAGTAGCATTCCCTGTGCTATACAGCAGGTTCTTATTAGTTATCTATTTTATATATGGTAGTGTGTATATGTCAATACCAATCTCCCAATTTATTCTTCCCCCCACCTATCCCCTGGTAACCACAAGTTTGTTTTCTACATCTGTGATTCTACTTCTATTTTGTAAATAAGCTCATTTGTATCACTTATTTAGATTCCACATGTAAGTGATATCATATGCTATTTGTCTTTCTGTGTCTGACTTACTTCACTCAGTCTGACAATCTCTAGGTCCATCCATGTTGCTGCAAATGACACTATTTTGTTCTTTTTTATGGCCGAGTAATATTCCATTGTATATATATAGATCACATCTTCTTTATCCATTTCTTTGTTGATGGACATTTAGGTTGCTTCCATGTCCTGGCTATTGTAAATAGTGCTGCAAAAAACATTGGGGTGCATATATCTTTTGAAATTATGGTTTTCTCTGGGTATATGCCCAGGAGGGGGATTGCTGGATTATATTGTAGTTTTATTTTTAGTTTTTTAAGGAACCTCCATACTGTTTTCTGTAGTGGCTGTACCAGTTTACATCCCCACCAACAGTGTAGGAGGGTTCCGTTTTCTCCACACACTCTCCAGCATTTTTGTTTGTAGGTTTTTGATGACAGCCATTCTGGCCAGTGTGAGGTGATACCTCACTGTAGTTGTGATTTGCATTTCTCTAATAATTAGTGATGTTGAACATCTTTTTATGTGCTTTTTCGCCATCTGTATATCTTATTTGGAGAAATGTCTTAATCCATTTTGAGTTTAGTTTTGTGTATGGTGTTAGGAAGTGTTCTAATTTCATTATTTTACATGTAGTTGTCCAGCTTTCCCAGCACCACTTATTGAAGAGGCTGTCTTTTCTCCATTGTATATTCTTGCCTCCATTATCAAAAATAAGGTGACCATATGTGTGTGGGTTTATCTCTGGACTTTCTATCCTGTACCATTGATCTATATTTCTGTTTTTGTGCTAGTACCATCCTGTCTTGATTATTGTAGGTTTGTAGTATAGTGTGAGTCAGGGAGCTTGATTTCTCCAGCTCCATTTTTCTTTCTCAAGAGTGCTTTGGTTATTTGGCGTCTTTTGTGTTTCCATACAAACTGTAAACGTTTTTGTTCTAATTCTGTGGAAAATGCCATTGGTAGTTTGATAGGGATTGCATTGAATCTGTAGATTGCTTTGGGTAGTATAGTCATTTTCACAATATTCCTTCTTCCAATCCAAGAACATGATCCATCTCTCCATCTGTTTGTGTCATCTTTGATTTATTTCATCAGTATCTTACAGTTTCCTGAGTACAGGTCTTTTGCCTCCTTAGGTAGGTTTATTCCTAGGTATTTTATTCTTTTTGTTGTGATTCTCTATATTCTTGGCATTAACATGTACTAATAGAGTGAGTTCCTTCTGGGAAAAATCAGCTTAAGTGAGTTCAAAGTTTTGGAGAGTACCACCATGGTAAAACTAGGTGGGTATGTATAGATAGATTTCAGTGTGAAAAATTATCAATTTGCCAATAATAGCCCTGAGTTTGGTGCTCTAAGTGCACGTAAAGGCATGACTTAACATAGAGGGATTTAGAAAGGAAATGCCGTTGACTTCCCAATCTGTGCACTTCATGGGATGCAGTTTTGTAATAAAGACCGTAGAAAATTATGAAACTTCTGAAAGAAACTTCCTGTCTGTGTATGTATATGTGTGTGTTTACAGTTTATACTGGATTAGGATTATAAGCCTTGATAGTGTCTAAAAATACTAAAGGGGAATATGAGGATGTAAGCCAAATAAATGAGGCGTGCTAGAATGCTTAATTGTGTATTAGTCTTTTTTTTAGCAGTGTATATTCTTCAGGAAACAGCTGCCTCAGAACCCATCTCCTGATAGAAAACAGTTCTGAGTTTGAAATTCAAGGCTCTCAGAATGAAAAATGGTGACCCTCTAGAATTTTAGTCTTATCACTAAATTTGCAAAGTTGGATTAGACCAAGCCCAGCTACTTATCAACTGCATTATTACTCTCTCCCTTGGGCCTTGGTTAACTCATCCATGGAAATGCGGAGTCACACTCGATATCCTTAAAGTCCCTCTTAAATGCATGTCCTCTGGTCACACACATGTCAATCCTCTAGTTAAACTTTCTGTGCCACAGATGGTGTTTTGTATAGCATCCTGCAAGTGTTTCCCAACTCTGCTGAGAGGGCTCCAGGCAGACCAGGAGAGTCTGGGTTCATTACAAACATCCCTCTTTGAAAACTAATATCCGTGGTATTCACCTATCTTTTCTTAGCTAGTTGGATCTTACTTCCATATGTTACTACTCCTCCTTTAGGTCTTATACTTTCAGCCAGTCTTACACGTGTCCATTGAGTTCTAAGGACAAATTTTCAGAATGCTCATCTCCTGTTTGTTTTCCTCTAGAGCTACATTTGTTCATTAATCTGCCTTTTGTAATGTGCTTTTCACCCTGAATGAAGCTACTAAAATTGTAGCTACTAAAATAATTGCTGTGGTACTTCAGTGGTTAGACGTGTTCTTCATATTTACTGGTCAGTATGAATTTTAAAATTAAAGTGCGTATTTAGTATAGTATTTGTTTTTCCTCCTTTAGTCCTCTTAAAATATTAATGGTGTCTCTTATAATCAATAATTCTGGTGCTGAAAAAGTAATAAATTTCTCTGATGTTTGCACAAATTTCTAATAATAATGTACTAAAAGATAAAGTATATAAAGTACAACTATCTTGCCATAATCAGTCCTAAGGAATTGGTTTTCACTCTGGAATTACACTTGAATTTCAATTTCTTATTAAACCCAAGCCCATTTTTCTCCCCTGTGATATATATATATATATATATATATATATATATATATATATATATATATAATCATATGGGTATTATTTTAGTTGTTATAGAGCCTGGTAACAGCTATTTGATGTTGACTGTCCACTTCTGTTCAACTGCTAATGATAGCAAGAGCTCTGTGGTCCCATAGGACTCATATTTTATTATATTGCTATTGCTGCCATGCTTGTTATTTCCTCAGCCTCTTCTGCAGAAGGAATTCTGTAGGAATGTTTACGTAATTTCAGTTTTGAATTTTGTTTAACATAACAGCATGCTCACTTTTAAAAATAAAGGAAGGAGACTGATTTCTACTCTTTGCCATCCTATTTATTTATTGATTTGTGGTCTAGTTGATTACAATGTTGTGCCAATCTCTGTTGTACAGCAAAGTGACTCAGTTATACACAGAGACATTTTTAAAAATATTATTTTCCATTATGGTTTATCCCAGGAGATTTGGTATAGGTCCCTGTGCTGTAGAGTAGGACCTTGTTGTTTATCCATCCTGTATATAATAGTTTGCATCTGCTATAAAATAAAATTTGTTTAAAATAAAATTTATTTTCAGCTATAAAATAAAGAAGTCATAGGGATGTAATGTACAGCATGGTGACTACAGTTAATAATACTGTACTGCGTATTTGAAAGTTGCTAAGAGAGTAGATCTTGAAAGTTCTCATCAGGACTTCCCAGGTGGTGCAGTGGTTAAGAATCCGCCTGTCAATGCAGGGGACATGGGTTCAATCCCTGGTCTGGGAAGATCCCACATGCCTTGGAGCAATTAAGCCAGTGAGCCACAACTACTGAGCCCGTGTGCCCTAGAGCACACGCGCTGCAACTGCTGAAGCCCGTGTGCCTAGAGCCCATGCTCCACAACAAGAGAGGCCACCACAATGGGAAGCCCCAGCCTGCCACAACAAGAGAAAGCCCACGTGCAGCAACAATGACCTAGAAGAGTCAGAAGAAAATAAATTTAAAAAAAGAAAACTTCTCATCACAAGAAAAAAATTATTGTGTATGGTGATGGATGCTAACTAGATCTGTTGTGGTGATCATTTTGCAATATATGTAAATATTGAATCATTATGTTGTACACTTGAAACTAATACAACGTTCTATGTCAATTGTACCTCAATTTAAGAAAAGAAAATTTCAAGTGTATATGTAAGTTGGAGAAGAGAAATGGAGGAGTATTTAGAGGTGGATATGGAGGTCAAAAGAGGCATTATGTATGTATGTATTTATTTATTTTTCTGTGGTACGCGGGTCTCTCACTGTCGTGGCCTCTGCCGTTGCAGAGCACAGGTTCCGGATGCTCAGTCTCAGCGGCCATGGCTCACGGACCCAGCTGCTCTGCGGCACGTGGTATCTTTCCGGACCGGGGCACGAACCCGTGTCCCCTGCATTGGCAGGTGGACTCTCAACCACTGCACCACCAGGGAAGCCCTATGTATTTATTTTTTAAGATGCAAAAATTATGGTACCATTGTATGCTGATTGTTATGATTAAATAAAATTTTTATTGTTTATCCTTGAGGTGGTGCTGGTGATTTTCTGGGGCAGTATACTGCCTTGTATCTTTCTGTTGGGGAGAGTAGATAGATTCTGGTGCAAAGTGGAAGGTTTGGTCTCTGCAAGGGGCATGGACAGTGAATCCACTGTGTCAGGAGAGAAGTCAGGGTGCATGGACACAATGGCATGTAGGTGGGCAGATGTGGGGAAAATAGGGAAGTTGCCTTCCGATTGCTTCTGTCTTCTCAGGCCTATGGAAATGACACATACAAATTGGCACTTGCCATCTACCTCTACAAAAATTAAATTATGAGACGCTGCATCTTCTGACCTTCAACACCCCCTGAAAGGAATTCAGGGTGGAGGTCAGAAATGAGGCACTCTGTGCTCTGGAAAAAACTGGCAGAACAGGTCCTTAGACAGTTAGATATTTTCAGGAGAGGATTTTATGAGCCCAATTCTTGCATCTCCTCATATCTAGAAAAGCACTAAAAAATTCTTCATGGTGATGTCTGCTCCTCGGGACTAGCAGTAACCTTCACGAAACTAGCAGAAACTTCTGCAAAAAGTATCTGCTTGATTGCATGTACTCCCCCTTCACCAAAATCACGTATATACTGACCTTCCCCACTTCCTCTTTGGAGAAGTTTCTCAGAGCTATTTGATATGTTGTTTCCCAGGCTATAGTCCTCATTTTGCCCAAAATAAAACTTAACTCACAGCTCTCACGCTGTGCAATTTTTTTTAGTCAGCAGAAACAAGTCATCAGCTGAGAGTGGTCACTGAGGAGGAGAAGACTTGGGAAGTTTTCAGAAAGAGAAGGTGTGAAGTATGAAATAGTTGAGGAGCGTGAGAGAGTGAGCAGACAAAGGAATATGTTAGAATTGTCGGGCAACAGTGAGGGTCCTTGTGAAGTTATTGGTCATGAGTTAAAGCGAGACCAAAACTTAGACATCTTAGAGGAGGTCTGGTCCAGATCAAACCTGGTTGTTCCTGTTAATTAGATTCATCACCTGGACCAGGTCCATTAATTGATGCCTGAGCCCCATGGAGGAGTGACAAAGATTTAGACGTGCAAACAAAAAAACTGTCAACAAAAGCTCTGAAATTTTGATACTTCTTTAAATTTTGTAAACCAAAGCAGGAAAGAAGACCATGTCTGCTCTCCTGCCCCTCATCAAGGGGCACGTCAAGGAATCTCCTGCTTTGCCACTGGTGGAATTATTGGCCACACCAGGTGAGGATGGTAGTGTCTTTGAGGAACTTTATGAAACCTGATGAATGTGGAAGAGCTGGGGAACGTCGCAGTCCCCAGGAAGATGTAGAGGATTAAAGTGTAATTATCACATGGTAACTAACTAGAATGTTTCATCATCAACTACAAGACCCCTCTGGGAAATCCCAGAAGGGCTTAAATGCACTTAACTTATTACAGGAAGATTTCTAAACCTGGTCTTCCAAGATTCCTGTTCTCTGATTCTTCATTGAAACACTAATCTGGATACTGCTGTGAAGAGAATTTACAGTTGTAAAACTGAATGGATTGATCTTAATACATAGAGTTTATCCAGGTGGACTGGACCCAATCAGATAAACACTTTATGTACAGAGTTTGCTCCAGCTGGCAGCAGAAGAGAAGATCAGAGAGATTTGATGTACAAGGTGACTTGATACATCATTGCTGGCCTGAAGGCAGAGGACAACACATGAAAAGGAATGTGGGTGGTCTTAAGATGCTGAGAGAGGACCCTGGGTGACAGCCAGAGAAGAAGGGACCTAGCACTTCCAACAGCAAGGAACCGTACTCTAACAACCTAAATGAGCCTAGAGGCAGATGTCTTCCTAGAGCCTCCAAACAAGGAATCTGCCTTGCTAACACCTTCCTCTCAGCCTTATGATACTCTGACCATTGAATCCAGGCTGCTGTAAACTATACGATAATAAACGGGTGTTATTTGAAGCCACTTAGCTTGTGGTAATCTGTTATGCATCAACAAAAAAACTAATACATAGACCGTGACTCCAGTCATCACAATTCTTCATGACCTTTGTCATCAAAACGGTCCATGCCCTCGTCATCACAAGGCTCTGTGACTTATGTCACCAAAATGCTCCATGAAATTTTCCTCACAATGCTCTTTGACCCTTGTCATCACTATGCTCCATGCCTTTGTCAGCACAATGCTCCATGACCCTTGTCATTACAATTCTCCATCTGCTTGTCATCACAATGCTCCATGACGCATGTCATCACAATGCGCCAGGTGCTTCTCAGCACAATGCTCCACAAACTTGTCATCACAATGCTCCATAAACCTTGTCATCAAAATGCTCCATGCACTTCTCATCAAAATGCTCTCTCATGACTGATATCACAATGCTCCATCACTAATCATCACTATACTCCCTCACACCTGTCATCACAATGTTCCATGAACACTTTCATCACAGTGCTACATTCCCTTATCATCACAATACTCCATGACCCATGACATCACAATGTTCCATAACCCTTTTCATCAAAATGCTCCATGACCCTTTTCATCACAGTGTTCCATGAACCCTGACATCACTGTGTTCCATAACTCCTGTCATCAAAATATTCCATGACACTTTTCATCAAATTGCTCCATCACCCTGTCATCAAAACGCTCCCTGCAATTCTCATCACAATGCAACCCGCCCTTGTCATCAAAATGCTCCATGACCTTTGTCATCACAAAGCTCCATGACCCATTGCATCACAATGCTCCATGCCATTGTCATCACAATGCTCCATGAAACCTCTCATCACATTTTTCCATGCCCTCGTCATCACAAAACTCCATGACGCTTGTCATCACAATGCTCCATGCCCTTCTCATCACAATGCTCCATGCCCTTTTCATTAAAATCCTCCATAACCCATGTATCACAGTTTTTCTTTCCCTTGTCATCACAATTCTCCATGCCCACTCTCATCACAATAATCCATGAAACTTTTCAGACCAATGCTCCATGCCATTGTCATCACAATGCTCCATTACTCCTGTAAAAACAATGCTCGATGACCCCTGCCACCATAATGTTCCATGGCCTTGTCATCACAAGGCTCCATGGCCCTTGTCATCACAATGCTCCAAGACCCATATAATCACAATGCTCCATGCCACTTTTCATCTCAATGCTCCATGAACCCTGTCATCACAATGCACCATGCCCATCATCATAATGCTTCATGATATTGTCATCACAATGAAATCAAAATGCTTCATTACCTCTGTCATCACAATGCTCCAAACCCTTGTGATCACAATGTTCCATAACACTTGTCATCACAATGCCCCTTGATGATCGTCATCACAATTATCCATGTTCTTTTTTTTAAAAAAAATAAATTTATTTATTTATTAATGGCTGTGTTGGGTCTTCATTTCTGTGCAAGGGCTTTTCTCTAGTTGCGGCGAGTGGGGGCCATTCTTCATCGTGGTGCGCGGGCCTTTCACTGTCGCAGCCTCTCTTGTTGTGGAGCACAAGCTCCAGACGCGCAGGCTCAGTAGTTGTGGCTCACGGGCCCAGTTGCTCGGCGGCATGTGGGATCCTCCCAGACCAGGGCTCGAACCCGTGTCCCCTGCATCGGCAGGCAGATTCCCAACCACTGCGCCACCAGGGAAGCCCTATCCATGTTCTTCTCATCACAATGCTCAAAGACCTTTGTCATCACAATGCTCAATACACTTCTCATCACCATGCTACCTGACACTTGCCATCAGTATGCTCCTTGAACCCTGTCATGACAAGGCTCCATGCAATTTTCATCACAATGATCCATGCCCTTTTCATCACAATGCTCCAAGACACATGTAATCACAATGCTCCATGCCCTTTTCATCACAAAGCTCCATGACGCATATTATCAGAATGCTCCATGGCCTTCTCATCACAATGCTCCATGCCCTTGTCATCACAATGCTCCAAGACACCTGTAATCACAATACTCCATGCCCCTTTTCATCTGAATGCTCCATGAACACTGTCATCACCATGCACCATGCCCATAAATATAATGCTTCATGGTATTGTCATCACAATGAAATCAAAATGCTCCATGACCCCTGTCATCACAATAATATATGAAAATTTTCAGCCCAATGCTCCATGACATTCTCATCACAATGCTCCATGACCCCTGTCATCACAATGCTCCATGACCACTGTCATCACAATACTCCATGAATATTTTCAGCCCAATGATCCATGACCTTCTCATCACAATGCTCCATGACACGTGTCATTACAATGCTCCATGACCCCTGTCATCAAAATGCTCCATGAACCCTGACAACAAAATGATCCGGGACTATTGTAATCAAAATGCTCCATGTTACTTGTCATCACAATGATCCATGCCCTTGTCATCCCAATGATCCATGACCCCTGTAATCACAATGCTACCTGACGCTTGTCATCACAGTGCTCCATGACACTTGACATTACAATGCTCCATGCCTTTGTCAGCAAAATGCTACAGGACCTTGTCATCACAATATTCCATGTGCTTGTCATCACAACACTCTAATTCCTTTGTCATCACAATCCTCCATGACCCTTGGGATGACATTGCTTCATGCCCTTGTCTTCACAATGCTCCATGCTCCTTGAAATCAAAATGATCCAGGACCCCAGTCATCACAATGCTCCGTGACTCCAGTCATCACAATACATCATGACCTTTGTCAACACAGTGATCCATGCCCTCGTCATCACAAGGCTCTGTGACCTTTGTCACCACAATGCTCCATGAAATTTTCATCACAATGCTCTGTGACCCTTGTCATCACAATGCTCCATGCCGTTTTCAGCACAATGCACCATGATCCTTGTCATCACAATGCTCCAGGCACTTGTCAAAACAATGCTCCATGACCCATGCCATCACAATGCGCCATGCGCTTGTCATCACAATGCTCCACAACCTTGTCATCACAATGCCTGAAAAACATTGTCCTCACAATGCTCCATGCACTTCTCATAAAAATGCTCTCTCACCACTGATATCACAATGTTCCATCACTAGTCATAACAATTCTCCCTCACCCCTCTCTTCACAATGTTCCATGAACACTGTCATCACAATGCTACATGCCCTTATCATCACAATGCTCCATGACCACTGACATCACAATGTTCCATAACCCCTGTCATCAAAATGATCCATGACACTTTTCATCACAATGCTCCATGAACCCTGACATCACTTGTTACATAACACCTGTCATCAAAATGTTCCATGACACTTTAGATCAAATTTCTCCATGACCCTGTCATCACAATGCTCCCTGCCCGTCTCATCACAATGCACCATGCCCTTGTCATCAAAATGCTCCATGACCTTAGTCATCAAAAAGCTCCATGACCCTTGGCATCACAATGCTCCATGCCATTGTCACCACAATGCTCCATGAACACTCTCATCACATTGATCCATGTCCTTGTCATCACAAAGCTCCATGACGCTTGTCATCACAATGCTCGATGCCCTTATTATCACAATGATCCATGCCCTTGTCATTACAATCCTCCATGACCTATGTATCACACTGTTCCTTGCCTTTGTCATCACAATTCTCCATGCCCTCACTCATCACAATAATCCATGAAAATTTTCAAACCAATGCTCCATGCTCTTTTCATCAAAATGCTCCTTTACCCCTGTCGTAACAATGCTCCATGACCCCTGCCTTCACAATGTTCCACGGCCTTGTCATCACAAGGCTCCATGATCCTTGCCATCATAATGCTCCAAGACCCCTGTAATCACAATGCTCCATGCCTTTGTCATAACAAAGCTCCATGACTCATGTCATCAGAATGGTCCATGGCCTTCTCATCACAATGGTCCATGCCATTGTCATCACAATGCTCTAAGACCCATGTAACCACAGTGCTCCATGCCCCTTTTCATCAGAATGCTCCATGAGACTTGTCATCACAAGGCTCCATGGTCTTCTCATCACAATGCTCCAGGAACTTGTCATCACAATGCTCCATTCCCTTGTCATCACAATGCTCCATGACCCCTGTCATCACGATACTCCATGAATATTTTCAGCCCAATGCTCCATGACCTTCTCATCCCAAAGCTCCATGACCCCTGTCATCACAATGCTCCATGACCCCTGACAACAAAATGATCCGGGACTCTTGTCATCAAAATGCTCCATGACACTTGTCATCACAATGATCCATGCCCTTATCATCCCAATGCTCCATGGACCCTGTAATCACAATGCTCCGTGACGCTTGTCATCAAAGTGTTCCGTGCCCTTGTCATCACAATTCTCCATGCCCACTCTTATCACAATAATCTATGAAATTTTTCAGACCTATGCTCCCTCCACTTGTCATCATACTGCTCCATTACCCCATCACAGCAATGCTCCATGACCACTGCCATCAAAATATTCCTCACCCTTGTCATCACAAGGCTCCATGACCCCTGTAATCACATTGCTCCTTGACGCTTGTCATCACAGTGCTCCATGACGCTTGTCATCACAATGCTCCATGCCTTTGTCAGCAAAATGCTACATGACCTTGTCATCACAATGCTCCGTTCGCTTTTCATCACAATACTCGATTACCATTGTCATCACAATCCTCCATGAACCTTGGGATCACATTGCTTCATGCCCTTGTCATCACAATGCTCCATGCTCCTTGAAATCAAAATGATCCATGACCTCTCGCATCACAATGCTCCAAACGCTTGTGATCACAATGTTCCATAACACTTGTCATCACAACGCTCCATGATTCCTGTCATCACAGTGCTCCACGGTCTTCCCATCACAGTTCTCCATGTCCCTTGTCATCACAATTCTCAACGTCCTTGTCATCACAATGCTCCATGACACTACTCATCACAATCTTACATGCTCTTGTCATCACAATTCTCCATGCACTTATCATCGCAATGCTCCATGACCCCTGTCATAGCCAGCTCCATGTGCTTGTCATCACAATGCCTCATGACCTTTTCATCAAAATTCTCAATGGCCCTTGTCATCACAATGCTCCATTACCTTGTTCATCACAATCCTCCATGACATTTGGCATCATAATGCTCCATGCCATTGTCATCACAATGGACCATGACATATGTCATCACAATGCTCCCTGACACCAGTCTTCACAATACTCCATGACCTTGTCATCACAATGCTCCATGCCCTTGTCATCACATATCGCCATGCCCACTGTCATCACAATAATCCATGAAACTTGTCCGACCAATGCTCCATGCCCCTGTCATCACAATGCTCCATGACCTTGTCATCGCAATGCTCCATGACCACTGTCATCACAATACTCCGTGACTCCAGTCATCAAAATGCTTCATGACCTTTATCATCACAATGGTCCATTCCCTCGTCATCACAATGCTCTGTGACATTTGTCACCACAATGCTCCATGAACTTTTCATCACATTGCTCCATGACCCTTGTCATCACAATGCTCCATGCCTTTGTCAGCACAATGCTCCATGACCCTTGGCATCACAGTGCTCCATGCACTTGTCAGCACATTGCTCCATGACCCTTCTCATCACAGTGCTTCAAGAGCCCTGTAATCACAATGCTCCATGCCCTTGTCATCACAAAGCTCCATTACACATGTCATCAGAGTGTTCCATGGCCTTCTTATCACTATGCTCCATGCCCTTGTCATCACAGTGCTCCAAGACCCCTGTAATCACAATGCTGTATGCCACTTTTCATCATGTTTGACCAAATTTCAAAAAAGAAGTGAAGAAAGAACCTACCTGCCAGGAAGGGACATCGTGGGGTGCAGCATCCAATCTGATCAGGGCTCTGCATCTCCTGCTCAGAAACCTTCGCCACCTGGCTCATGGTGATGCTTGCAGCTGAGGAGCCCTGGAGAAGGCGATCCTGTCTCCAGGCCTCGCAGAGAACAGGGGAGGTCCCTGGAGGAGGTGGCCCACACCCTGGTAAGCTCTGAGTGCCTCCTCCCATCAGCTCTGAGCAGGCTCTGACCTCTGGGCCCAGTGGTGGGGAAGGGCTGTCAAATACATACGCACGGCTGTGGGGCCTGCAGAGCCTGTGCCCAGGCAGGGTGAGCTCTGAAGTAGATGGTTTCCACAGTCCCCAACAGTCTCCGCATGGTGTCCCATCCCGTGCCAAACACCTGCCACCCACAGCGAGAAGACCCAGCCACTAGAAATTCCAGAAGGGGCCCCGCCCTTTGCCTTTGGACTGGGGTTTCTCCACCAACTGGGCTTGCATGTGCCCCCTGCCTCACCCACTGCCCCGCCTGCCCTTTCTCTGTGACACGTACAATGGACATGTCACAGAGGCAAGTGGAGCCTTCAGATATAAAAGGAGTGAGAAGCTCTCCCATTGTCACTCTCTGTTCTCAGATCAGGCACGCAGCAGCTCTGATATGGAAGCCATGGACACCACACCTCCTTCCCACGCCATCATCTACCATTCTGCTCCTCTTCTCCCCAGCACCCCATTTACGGCTTTGGTAGGCATCGGTGCTTCAGCAGGCAGCACGTCTGACCCCAAACCTATGGACACCACACCTCCTTCCCACATCGCCATCTTCAATTCTGCTCCTGTTTTATCCAGCATCCAATTTACAGCTTTGTCGGGCATCGGTGCTTCAGCAGGCAGCACCTCAGACCCCGAACCTATGGACACCACACCTCCTTCCCACGCCGTCATCTTCCATTCTGCTCCTGCTTTCTCTAGCACCTGTTCACAGCTTTGGAGGTCATGGCGTTGGTGGGCGTCGGTGATTTGGCAGGCAGCACATCTCACACCAAAGCTACGGACACCTCACCTCCTATCCAGGCTGACAAGACCCAACAGATATAAAGCAGAAAAAAATACAAAAATACAAAAATACAAAAAACAAACAAACAAAACAAAACAAAAAAATAGACGAACACTTCAATGTTATGACAGAAAGTTGAGTAAGGTATACGTTTGGAATTTCATTTATTATTATTAAAAAGCACAACTGTAGTGCTTAGACTATAACAAGTACTATTCTAAGTTCTTACCAAATATTAACCCACATATTCCTCATAATGGCAACCCTATAGGCAGGTAATGTTCTTTTTTTGTGGTACGCAGGCCTCTCACTGTTGTTACCTCTCCCATTGCGGAGCACAGGCTCTGGACTCACAGGCTCAGTGGCCATGGCTCACGGGCCCAGCCGCTCCACAGCATGTGGGATCCTCCCGGATATGGGCATGAACCCGTGCCCCCTGCATCAGCAGGTGGACTCCCAACCACTGCACCACTATGGAAGCCTGGCAGGTAATATTCATAATATTCACTTTGGGGGGGAAACTGAGGCCCAGAGACGTTGAATAGCTTGCCTAATGCCACACAGTAAGTAGGTGGCAAAAACCCAGGATTAAAACCAGACCGTCTAGACTTTCATCACATTGCTGTGTCACCTTATTATAAGTTGTGGTTAGGGAAGGGACTAAATTGGAAAGACTGAATTCAAAGGAGAAGGGAGAAATGAGAAAATGAGTGATCCTAGAAACTAGAGAAGATTTAGGCTCAGAAATTTCTGGTGATGAGACCCGGAAGATCAAGAACTTGGTTGGAATATTAACTTGGGGTAGTATCTGCATCCATTGAGAAATGGTTTTGTTTTCTGTAAAATTTAGAAAGGCCAGATGGATAAAGAGTAATGAAGAAAAAAGAAGGAAGGAAAAGGAAAAGGTGCCTTAAGTGAGACATAACCACTTCACTCTAAGTACTAGGCGTGTGGTCCTGTGGGAAAGGATGGAGCTCTCTCTACCAGGTTTGTCACCAGGATGAACAAGGAGAAACATGGCAACCATTGTACTGGTTTTGATGATCCCTCAAAACCACGGCTTCAGTTTCCAAGCATGACCTACGGTAGCATAACTACTGTGTGTCAGACATGCCACTAAGTGTGTTTCCAGTCACACATTTGAATTGGAGAAAAGGTTCAATAGTCTTATCTACCTAAGATCACACAGAGGGTGGGAGAGCCTGTTGTTAAACCATCTGCCTCCAATTCCAGGTGCCAGGAGCCAGACTCAGCCTACAGGTCTCTTCTGCTCGCCTGGAAGTGAAACCATGTGTCATGATTAGTGAAATCCTGTCTTCACTCATCAAGGCACCTTGAACACTTGCACGTCCTCCAAGTAGCATGTAGCAGAAGCAATAAGATGTTTGCCCCGGTATTGTCCAGGAACTTGGAATCAGCTGTGCCTAGTTAGGCAGAGCTGGTTTAGAGTGGAGAGGACCACTGATCTTCCACCTGGGCAAGTGCCTTTTGACCTTCTGCCATCAGAGGGGCAAAAGCTCCAACCTGAGAA
The DNA here is from genome assembly GCF_964341445.2 of Mesoplodon mirus. Lineage (NCBI taxonomy): Eukaryota > Metazoa > Chordata > Mammalia > Artiodactyla > Ziphiidae > Mesoplodon > Mesoplodon mirus. The sequence continues at coordinate 197,865,354 of NC_138976.1, read as the reverse complement.
TGTGCTGAGCCCTGTAGCCTATTACAGCAGCTCAGAACAATGATGAGCACATCTTTTTCCAATCACCTTTCCTCATGCTCCCCATGACCCATACTGCCCTGCTTCTTTATTCTTTATCCCACAGATACCCCAAGCCCCTTGCCTTCGGGAAGGAGGATTTGACACGTATTCTCACGTCAATTCCTCACTTGGCTGCACTGTGAATAAACCTCCTCTTTGCTTCAAACCTCAGCATCTCAGTGTTTTGGCTTGCTGCACCTCAGACGCAATGGTTGGGAGCAGTGGTAAAGGTCCCTTGCCTGTAAGGGAAGCTGGTGCCTAGTAGTCACTTTGCGGATGTTTTCTCCTCCCGGGGTGCAGACGTCCTGCTCTTCCAGAAAGGGAGAAATGCAGGAGCTGGACCCTTGCCCTCAGCATCACCATCACCTAGGAGCTTCTTAGAAGCACAGAATCCAGGCCCCACCCAGAACTACTGAATACCAGCCTGCATTTAACAAGATCCCCAAGAGAGGCACACCCATATGAAAGTTGGAGAGGCACCAAGCTGTCATCCTCTTCTCCGCAGCTAATGAAAACCAAGCAAAGATTCATCCCGAGCCTACTCTGCCCCAGTCACTTGGATATCACATGAGCTCATTTAATCCTACCCAGAACCTGCAAATGAGACTTCCCATGCCACGGAGCAATTAAGACCGTGCGCCACAACTATTGAGCCTGCGCTCTAGAGCCCGTGAACCACAACTACTGAAGCCCACACATATACACTCCATGCTCAGAAACAACGAGAAGCCACCCCAATGAGAAGCCTGTGCACTGCAACAAAGAGTAGCCCCCACTCACTGCAACTAGAGAAAGCCCGTGCACAGCAATGAAGAGCCTATGCAGCCAAAAATAAATAAATACATAAAGCTGTTAAAAAATAAATAGTGTTTTAGTAACTTACTAAAAGGCACACAATCAGTAAATTTGAGCAAGAATTCAATCCCAAATCTGTCACACTGAAGTTTAAGCTAGTACTTGAGATTAATAAAAACAGCACTAAATTAAAAGTTCAGATATATATATATATATATATATATATATATATATATATATATATATATATATATATATATATATATTTCATACTCTTTCACTAACACTCTTTGGAGATAAATCATTTCATTTATATGGGCCTTAGTTTTTACAACTATAATAGTTGGAAGCTTGACTAGATGATCTGTATGTAGTCTTCCAATTCTAAAATGTTCCACTAATTTGGATTCCTACAATAATTGCTCTTGCAATACATGCATGCGGCCACCAAGTAGCAGTAGAGACTACTAGTTCCTTTTTTATCCCTAGTGGGGAGTACATTTTGACATCAGATTTATCCGTCAATAGTACAACCTGTTAGTATAACTATAAAATAACAGAATAATCTGGTATTCTTTCCTGCAAAGCAGAAGCTTTACATTGTGTCTGTGAGTCGTATCACAATCACTTGTAGGTTTTGAAACATAGAGGAAATCCAGAACCCATTGAATGAGAATCTTCAGAGACAGGATTTGGGCATCTGGATTGTTGGGCTCCCATCATTTATATATTTTATTTCATTTTATTTTTTGCCTAGGTACAATATTAGTCACATCCTTTTGAATCTTTAAAAGTTTCTTTTTGTTTTAAAATTTAGAATATTCCATAATCTTCACCTACTTGTCCTAAGGTGTTATCTGTTATGTGTATTCGATCTTGTGCTTCTCCTGGTTAAGACTTCATTATTTACTTTTTTTTTTTCCAGGGCCCTGCCTCATGTCTTGCAGGATCTTAGTTCCCTGACCTGGGATTGGACTCAAGGGCCACAGCAGTGAAAGCGCCAAGTTCTAACCACTGGACCACCAGGGAATTCCCAAGTCTTCTGTTTTAAATGACTTTTTTCCCACTCTAATTCATTCCTGGGATGAATTTCATGCTTGAACATTAAAGCAACCTGGCATTACCAAAATAAAGCTACTTTGATTGGTGATAGATGTCACGGGGGCCGTGCCAACTGTGACAGTGCCCACGCTGACAAAGCCCATGATGATACTTCCCATTGTGACAGTGACCACGGTGACAGAGCCCATGGTGACGGTGCCCAAGATCACAGTGCCCATGGTGAGAGTGCTAACGGTGACTGTGCCCATGCTGACAGTGCCCAGTGTGACAACGCCCATTGTGACAGTGCTCACAGTGTCCGTGATGATGATGACAGTGCCGATGGTGATAGTCCCAATAGTGAGAGTGCTCACGGTGAAACTGCCCATGGAGACACTGCCCATGGTGATAGTGCTCATCGTGACAACCCCTCGGAGGCAGTGCCAATGGTGAGAGACCCCGTGGTGACTGTTCTCACGGTGAAAGTGACCCTGTTGAAATATCTCATGATGACAGTGCTCATGGTGACAGTGCTCATAGTGACAGTGCTCAAGGTGATAGTCTCCATGTTGACAGTGCACATGCTGACTGTTCTCACGGTGACAGTGCCTATGGTGATAATGCTCTTAGTGACAGTGCTCACGGTGACAGTGCCCATGGTGACAGTGACCACGGTGAATGTTCTCACCGTGATAGTGCCCCTGGTGACAGTGTTCATGGTGACAGTCCGCATTGAGGCTGTGCCCGTGGTGACAGTGCTCAGTGTGATAGTGCTCACGGTGATAGTACTCACGTTGACAGGGCCAAGGTGACAATACCCACGGTGACAGTAATCATGGTGAAAGTGCCCATGGTGGCAGTTCTCATAGTGACAGTTCTTGTGACAGTGCTCGTGGTGAGAGTGCTCTCAGTGACAGTGCTCATGGTGGCAGTGCCCATGGTGAGACTACCCATGGTGACACTGCCCATGGTGACAGTGCACATGGTCATGGTGCATCTGGTGGCAGTGCAAAATAGTGACAGTGCCCATGGTGATATTGCTCATGGTGATAGTGCCCATGGTTACAGTGCTCATGGTGACAGTGCCCATGGTGACAGTGCCCCTGGTAACAGTGCACACCGTGAGAGTGCCCATGGTGGCCGTGCCCATGTTGACCGTTCTTATCATGATAGTGCTCACGGTAGCAGTGTTCATGGTAATAGTGCTGATGGTGGCAGTGCCCACAATGAGACTGCCAATGGTGAGAATACTGTGACAGTGCCCATGGTGACTTTTCTCTCTGTGACAGTGCCCTTGGGGACAGTTAGCACGCTGAGATTTCTCACGGTGATAGTGCCCATTGTTTCAGTGCTCATGGTGACAAGAACCATGGCGCCAGTGCCCATCATGGCATTGCTCACAGTGATAGTTCTCTCTGTGACAGTGCCCATGGTGCTATTACCCATGGTGACAGTACTCAGTGATAAAGTGCTCATGGTGACAGTGCCTAAGGTGATACTGCACATGGTGGCAGTGCAAAATGGTGACAGTGCCCATGGTGACATTGCTTAATGTGATAGTCCTTGCGGTGATAGTGCGCATGGTGACACTGCCCACCGTAACACTGCTCACGGTGATAGTGCCAATGTTGGAAGTGCCCATCGTTAAAATGCCCATGGTGACAGTTCTTATGGTGAGAGTGGTCAGAGTGGCAGTGCTCATGGTGAAATTGCCCATGGTGACAGAGCTCACGGTGATAGTGCCCATAATTATAGTGTCCATGGTGACAGTACTAACAGTGAAATTGTCCATGGGGTCACTGCCCATGGTGACAGTGCCCATGGTCACAACCCTCAGGGTGATAGTGCTCACCGTGACAGTGCCCATGGTGACAGTGACCACGGTGACAGTTCTAACGGTAATAGTGCCCATGATGACAGTGCTCATGGTGACAGTCCACATATTGCCAGTGCCCAAGGTGACAGTGCTCATGGTGACAGTGCCCAAAGTCACAATACCCATGGTGACAGTTCCCAGGCTGACAGTTCTCATGTTGATAGTGCCCATAGTGACAGTGCACATGGTGATACTGAGAATGGTGACAGTGCTTATGTTGACAGTGGTCATCGTTGCAGTACCCATGGTGATAGTGCAGAAACTGACAGTGCCCTTGGTGATAGTGCCCATGGTGAGTGTGCTCATGTTAATAGTGACCATGGTGGCAGTACCCATTGTGAAAGTGCTCATGGTGACAGTGCCCATGTTGGTAGTTCCCATGGTGACAGTGCTCACGGTGATAGTGACCATGGTAACAGTGCACATGGTAGCTGTGCCCTTGGTGACAGTGCCCGTGATGACAGTACTCATGGTGACAGTGCTCACAGTAATAGTGCCCATGGTGACAGTGCACATGGTGGTAGTGCACATTGTGGCAGTGAAAAATGGTGACAGTGCCCATGCTGACAGTTCTCATGTTGACAGTGCACACAGTCACAACCCATGCTGACAGTGCTCATGGTAGAAGTACCCGTGGTGACAGTGCTCACAGTGATAGTGCCCATGGTGGCAGTGCCCATGGAGACACTGCCAACAGTGACAATGCCCATGATGACAGTGCCCATGGTGACAGTGCCCACGGTGCCATTTTCTTTGGTGACAGTGCTCACAGTGACAGTACCCATGGTAACAGTGACCACGGTGAGAGTGCTCATGGTGGTAGTGTCTATGGTGACAGGGCTCATTATGACAGTCCGCATTGTGCCAGTCCCCAGAGTGAAAATACTCATGGTGAGAGTGCCCATGGTGAGAGTGCTCACAGTGGTAGTGCTCACAGTAATAGTGCTCGTGATGACAGTGCCGAAGTTGAAAGTGCTCACGGTGACAGTGCTCATGGTGATAGTGCCCATGGTAAGAGTCCGCACGTTGATAGTGCCCATGGTGGCAGTTCCCATTGTGAAAGTGCTCATGATGACATTGCCCATGTTGGTAGTTCCCATGGTGACAGTGCTCATGGTGATAGTGACCATGGTAACAGTGCAGATGGTGGCTGTGCCCTTGGTGACAGTGCCCATGATGACAGGACTCATGGTGGCAGTTCTCATTGTGATAGTGCCCACGGTGACATTGCATATGGTGGCAGTGAGAAATGGTGACAGTGCCCATGTTGACTGTTCTCATTGTGACAGTGCACAGGTGACAACCCATGCGGACAGTACTCACAGTGACAGTTCTCTTTGTTGCAGTACCCATGGTGACAGTGCTCACAGTCATATTGCCCATGATGACAGGGCCCATGGTGAGAGTGCCCACGGCGCCATTGCCTATGGTGAAGGTGCTCATGGTAACAGTTCCCATGGTGACAGTGACCAAGGAGACTGTGCTCACAGTGATAGTGCCCATGGTGACAGGGCTTATGGTGCCAGTCCGCATTGAGCCACTACCAATGGCGACAGTGCTCATGGTGACAGTGACCACAGTGAGAGTGCTCACAGTGATAGTGCTCACGGTAATAGTGCTCATGGTGACAGTGCAAATGGTGACAATACCCATGGTGACAGTACTCATGTTGAAAATACCCATGGTGAACAGTTCTCATAGCGACAGTTTTCATGGTGACAGTACTCATAATAGCAGTGCCCAAGGTTGCAGTGTTCGTGGTGACAGTGCTAATGCTGACACTGCACTTGGTGGCAGTTCCTATGGGGACAGTACCGTTGGTGACACTGCACATTGTTACAGTGCCCATGGTAACTGTGCTCACAGTGATAGTGCACATCGTGACAGTGCCCATGGTGGTAGTTCACCTGGTGACAGTGCTAAATAGTGACAGTGCACATGCTGACAGTGCTCATGGTGATAGTGCCCATGGTGACAGTGCAGACGGTGATAATGGACATTGTTACAGTGTTCATGGTGACAGAACCCAAGGTGGCAGTGGCCATGGTGACAGTGCCCACAATGAGAGTGCCCATGGTGACAGTGCCAACAGTGACAGTGCCCATGGTGACACTTCTCACGGTGACAGTGCCCATGGGGACAGTTAGCAAGGTGAGATTTCTCACGGTGATAGTGCCCGTTGTGATGGTGCTCACAGTGACCTTGCCCTTGGTGCCAGTTCCCATAGAGACATTCTGCAAGGTCACATTTCTCACGGTGAAAATGCTTATGGTGATATTACCCATGGTGACACTGCACATGGTGGCAATGCGAAATGGTGACAGTGCCCATGGTGACATTCCTCATGGTGACTTTTCTTACTGTGATAGTCCTTATGGTGACAGTGCACATGGGGACACTGCACACAGTGACAGTGTTCATGGTGACAGTGTTCACGGTAATAGTTCCCATGGTGAGAGTGTCCATGGTGACATTGCCCATAGTCACAAATCTCATAGTGTAGTGCTCACAGTGACAGTGCCCATGGTGAAAGTACCCTGGGTGACAGTACTCATGGTGACAGTGTTCATGGTGATAGTGCCCATGGTGACAGTGCCCATGTTCACAATTCTCACAGTGATAATGCCTATAATGAGAGTACCTAGGGTGACAATGCCCATGGTGACAGTGCCCATGGTGTCATGCACATGGTGACGGTGCTCATGGTGATAGTGCTCATGTTGGCAGTGCCATAAATAACAGTGCTCATTGTGGCAATACTCATGGTGACCATGCTCATTGTGACAGTGCCCCTGTTTACAGTGTTTATGGTGATAGATGTCATGGTGGCAGTTCCCACAGCGAAAGTGCCCATGCTGACAAAGCCCATGCTCATTCTTCCAATTGTGACAGTGCCCACGGTGACATTGCCCATGGTGACAGTGCCCAGTGTGACAAGGCCCATGGTGACAGTCCTCATGTTGACCGTGCCCATGGTGACAGTGTTGATGGTGAGAGTGACAATAGTGACAGTGCTCATGGTGAAACTGCCCATGGAGATATTGTCCATGATGATAGTGCTCAAGGTGAGAACCCCATGGTGACAGTGCCAATGGTGATAGTCCCCGTGGTGACAGTTCTTACGTTGAATGTGACCATGGTGACATTGATGATGGTGACAGTGCTCAAGGTGATGGTCTCCATGTTGACAGTGCCCATGGTGACATTTCTCACGGTGACAGTGCCTATGTTGAAAATTCTCATAGTGAGAGTGCTCATGGTGACAGTTCCCATGGTGATATTACCCATGGTGACAGTACCCATGGTAAAAGTGCCCATGGTGACACTGTACATGGTGGCAGTGCAAAATGGTGACAGTGCCCTTGGTGATATTGCTCATTGTGACATTGCTTATTGTGATAGTCCTTACAGTCATAGTGTGTATGGTGAAACTGCACACAGTGACAGAACTCATGGTGACAGTGTTCACGGTGATAGTGCCGATGGTGAATGTGCCCATGGTGACAGTGCCCATAGTCACAATTCTCACGGTGTAGTGCTCATGGTGACAGTGCCCATGGTGACAATACACAGGTTGACAGCATTCATGGTGACATTGCTCATGGTGATAGTGTCCACGGTGAGAGTGCCAATGTTCACAACTCTCAAGGTGATAGTGCCCATGTTCACAACTCTCAAGGTGACAGTGCCCATGGTGACAATACCCAGGGTGACAGAGCTCATGGTAAAAGTGCTCAAGGTGACAGTGCCCATGGTGACAGTACCTAAGGTGAGAATTCCCATGGTGAGTGTGCTCATGGTGATATTGCCCATGGTGACAATACCCTGTGTGTCCTGCCCAAGGTGACAGTGATCATGGTGACACTGCTCATGTGGACAGTGCCATAAGTGACAGTGCTCATTGTGGAAGTGCTCTTGGTGACCGTGCTCATGGTGACAATGCCCATGGTTACAGTGCTTAAAGTGATACATGTCATGGTGGCCATGCCCACGGTGAAAGTGCCCATACTGACAAAGCCCATGGTGATACTTCCCATTGTGACAGTGCCCACGGTTACAGAGCCTATGGTGACAGTGCCCAAGATTACAGTGCCCATGGTGACAGTGCTCAGTGTGACAACGCACATTGTGACAGTGCTCACGGTGACCGTGCCGATGCTAACAGTGCCAATGGTGATAGTGCCAATAGTGAGTGCTCATGGTGAAACTGCCCATGGAGACACTGCCCATGTTGATAGTGCTCATCGTGACAAACCCTCGGAGGCAGTGCCAATGGTGAGAGTCCCTGTGGTAACAGTTCTCACGGTGAAAGTGACCCTGTTGAAATTGCTCATGGTGACTGTGCTCATGGTGACAGTGCTGAAGGTGATAGTCTCCATGTTGACAGTACCCATGGTGACTGTTCTAATGGTGACAGTGCCTAAGGTGATAATTCCCTTAATGACAGTGCTCATGGTGACGGTGCCCATGGTGACAGTGACCACGGTGACTGTTCTCACCATGATAGTGCCCATGGTGACACTGTTCATGGTGACAGTGTGCATTGAGGCTGTGCTCGTGGTGACAGGGCTCAGGGTGATAGTGCTCACAGTGATAGTATTCACGTTGACAGTGCCCAAGGTGACAATAACCACGGTGACATTAATCATGGTGAAAGTGCCCATGGTGGCAATTCTCATAGTGACAGTTCTTGTGACAGTGCTCATGGGAGCAGTGCTCGTGGTGAAAGTGCTTTTGGTGACAGTGCTCATGGTGGCAGTGCTCACGGTGAGACTACCGATGGTGACACTGCCCCTGGTGACACTGCACATGGTCATGGTGCATCTGGTGGCAGTGCAAAATAGTGAAAGTGCCGGTGGTGATATTGCTCATGGTGATAATGCCCATGGTGAGATTGACCATGGTTACAGTGCTCATGGTGACAGTGCCCATGGTGACATTGCTTAATGTGATAGTCCTTGAGGTGATTGTGCGCATGGTGACACTGCCCACCATGACAGTGCTCTTGTTGACAGTGCTTACGGTGATAGTGCAATTGCTGGAAGGGCCCATCGTGAAAGTGCCCATGGTGACATTTCTTATGTTGAGAATGGTCACAGTGGCAGTGCTCATGATGAAAGTGTCCATTGTGACAGAGCTCACGGTGACAGTCCCCATAGTTATAGTATCCATGGTGACAGTACTAACAGTGAAATGTTCCATGGGGACCCTGCCATGGTGACAGTGCATATGGTCACTACCCTCATGGTGATAGTGCTCACGGTGACAGTGCCCATGGTGACAGTGACCACGGTGACAGTTCTAACGGTAATAGTGCCCATGATGACAGTGCTCATGGTGACAGTCCACATATTGCCAGTGCCCAACGTGACGCTGCTCATGGTGACAGTGCCCTAAGTCACAATACCCATGGCGACAGTGCCCAGGCTGACAGTTCTCATGGTGATAGTGCCCATGGTGACAGTGCACATGGTGATACTGAGAATGGTGACAGTGCTTATGGTGACAATGGTCATGGTTGCAGTACCCATGGTGATAGTGCTGAAACTGACAGTGCCCTTGGTGATACTGCCCATGGTGAGTGTGCTCACGTTAATAGTGCCCATGGTGGAAGTTCCTCTTGTGAAAGTGCTCATGGTGACCGTGCCCATGTTGGTAGTTCCCATGGTGACAGTGCTCACGGTGATAGTGACCATGGTAACAGTGCACATGGTAGCTGTGCCCTTGGTGACAGTGCCCATGATGACAGTACTCATGGTGACAGTGCTCACGGTCAGAGTGCCCATGATGACAGTGCTCATGGTGGTAGTGCATATGGTGGCAGTGAAAAATGGTGACAGCACCCATGCTGACACTTCTCATGGTGACAGTACACATGGTGACAACCCATGCTGACAGTGCTCATGGTAGCAGTAAGCGTGGTGACAGTGCTCACAGTGACAGTGCTCATGGTAGCAGTACCCGTGGTGATACAGCTCACAGTGATAGTGCCCATGGTTGCAGTGCCCATGGTGACACTGCCCATGGTGACAATGCCCATGATGACAGTGCCCATGGTGACAGTGCCCACAGTGCCATTCCCTATGGTGACAGTGCTCACAGTGACAGTACCCATGGTAACAGTGACCACGGTGAGAGTGCTCATGATGATAGAGTCCATGGTGACAGGCCTCATTGTGACAGTCCGCATTGTGCCAGTACCCATAGTGAAAGTGGCCACGGTGACAGTGCCCATGCTGACAGTGACCATGGTGAGAGTGCTCACGGTGGTAGTACTCACAGTAATATTACTCATGATGACAGTGCCGACAGTGACAGTGCCCATGTTGGTAGTTCCCATGGTGAGAGTGCTCAAGGTGATAGTGACCATGGTAACAGTGCACATGGTGGCCATGCCCTTGGTGACAGTGCCCGTGATGACAGGACTCATGGTGACAGTTCTCACGGTGATAGTGCCCACGGTGACATTTCACATGGTGACAGTGAAAAATGGTGACAGTGCCCATGCTGACAGTTCTCATGGTGACAGTGCACACGGTGACAACCCATGCAGACAGTACTCACGGTGACAGTTATCTTTGTTGCAGTACCCATGGTGACAGTGCTCACAGTGATATTGCCAATGGTGGCAGTGCCCATGGTTACAGTTCCCATGGTGACACTGCCCATGATGACAGTGCCCATGGTGACCGTGCCCACGGCGCCATTGCCTATGGTGAAAGTGCTCATGGTAACAGTGCCCATGGTGACAGTGACCACAGTGAGAGTGCTCACAGTGATAGTGCCCATGGTGACAGGGCTCATGGTGCCAGTCCGCATTGCATCAGTACCCATGGCAACAGTGCTCATCGTGACAGTGACCACAGTGAGAGTGCTCATGGTGAGAGTGCTGACGGTAATAGTGCTCATGGTGACAGTGCAAATGGTGACAATACCCATGGTGACAGTACTCATGTTGAAAATACCCATGGTGGCAGTTCTCATATCGACAGTTTTCATGGTGACAGTGCTCATAATAGCAGTGCCCAAGGTGGCACTGCTCGTGGTGACAGTGCTAATGGTGACAGTGTTCTTGGTGGCAGTTCCCATGGGGACAGTACCCATGGTGACACTGAGCATTGTTACATTGCCCATGGTAACCGTGCTCACGGTGATAGTGCACATTGTGACAGTGCCCATGGTGGTAGTTCACCTGGTGACAGTGCTAAATAGTGACAGTGCACATGCTGACAGTGCTCATGGTGAGAGAGCCCATGGTGACAGTGCACACGGTGATAATGGGCATTGTTACAGTGTTCATGGTGACAGAGCCCAAGGTGGCAGTGGCCATGGTGACAGTGCCCACAATGACAGTGCCCATGGCGACACTTCTCACGGTGACAGTGCCCATGGTGCCACTGCCCATAGAGACATTCTGCACGGTCACATTTCTCACGGTGAAAGTGCCTATGGTGATATTACCCATGGTGACACTGCACATGGTGGCAGTGCAAAATGGTGACATTGCTCATGGTGACTTTTCTTACAGTGATAGTCATTACGGTGAGAGTGCGCATGGTGACACTGCACACAGTGACAGTGTTCATGGTGACAGTGTTAACGGTGATAGTTCCCATGGTGAGAGTGTCCATGGTGACAGTGCCCATAGTCACAATTCTCATGGTGTAGTGCTAACACTGATAGTGCCAATGGTGAAAATACCCAGGGTGACATTAGTCATGGTGACAGTGCTCATGGTGATAGTGCCCATGGTGACAGTGCCCATGTTCACAATTCTCACAGTGATAATGACTATGGTGAGAGTACCTAGGGTGACAATGTCCATGGTGACAGTGCCCCTTGTGTCATGCCTATCGTGACAGTGCTCATGGTGATAGTGCTCATGTTGGCAGTGCCATAAATAACAGTGATCATTGTGGCAGTGCTTATGGTGACCATGCTCATGGTGACAGTGCCCATGTTTACAGTGTTTATGGTGATAGATGTCACGGTGTCAGTGCCCATGGGGACAGTGCCCAGGGTGACAAAGCCCATGGTGATACTTCCCATTGTGACAGTGCACACGGTGACAGTGCCCATGGTGACAGCGCCCATTGTGACAAGGCCCATGGTGACAGTGCTCATGGTGACCGTGCTCATTGTGACAGTGCCCACGTTTACAGTGTTTATGCTAATAGATGTCATGGTGTCAGTATCCACCGGGACAGTGCCCACACTGACAAAGCCCATGGTGATACTTCCCATTGTGAAAGTGCCCATGGTGAGAGCGCCCAGTGTGACAAGGCCCATGGTGACACTGCTCACGTTGACCGTGCCCATGGTGACAGTGCCAATGGTGAGAGTGCCAATAGTGACAGTGCTCATGGTGAAACTGCCCATGGAGATATTGCCCATGGTGATACTGCTCATGGTGACAACCCCACGGTGACATTGCCAATGGTGATAGTCCCCGTGGTGACAGTTCTTACGTTGAATGTGACCATAGTGACAGTTCTCATGGTGTCAGTGCCTATGGTGAAAATTCTCATAGTGACAGTGCTCATGGTGAGAGTGCCCATGGTGATATTACCCATGGTGACAGTACTCATATAAAAGTGTCCATGGTGATACTGCACATGGTGGCAGTGCGAAATGGTGACAGTGCCCATGGTGATATTGCTCATGGTGACATTGCTTACGGTGATAGTGTGTATGGTGAAACTGCACAGTGACAGTGCTAATGGTGACAGTGCCCTTGGTGGCAGTTCCCATGGGAAGAGTACCGATGGAGACACTTTGCATTGTTACAGTGCCCATGGTAAGCATGCTCACCGTGATAGTGCACATCATGACAGTGCCCATGGTGGTAGTTCACCTGGTGACAGTGCTAAATAGTGAGAGTGCACATGCTGACAGTGCTCATGGTGATAGTGCCCATGGTGACAGTGCACACAGTGATAATGGGCATTGTAACAGTGTTCATGGTGACAGAGCCCAAGGTGGCAGTGGCCATGGTGACAGTGCCCAAAATGACAGTGCCCAAAGTGACAGTGCCGACAGTGACAGTACCCATGGTGACTCTTCTCCCGGTGACAGTGCCTATGGGGACAGTTAGCATGGTGAGATTTCTCACGGTGATTGTGCCCTTTTTGACAGTGCTCTCAGTGAGAAGGCCCATGGTGCCAGTGCCCATAGAGACATTCCCCACAGTCACATTTCTAATGGTGAAAGTGCCTATAGTGATATTACCCATGGTGACACTGCACATGGTGGCAGTGCAAGATTGTGACAGTGCCCATGGTGACATTGCTCATGGTGACTTTGCTTACAGTGATAGTCCTTATGGTGACACTGCACACGGTGACAGTGTTCATGGTGACAATGTTCATGGTGATAGTTGCCATGGTGAGAGTGTCCATAGTAACAGTGCCCATAGTCACAATTCTCATGGTGTAGTGCTCACAGTGACAGTGTCCATGGTGAAAATACCCAGGGTGACAGTACTCATGGTGACAGTGCTCATGGTGATAGTGCTTATGGTGACCATGCTCATGGTGACAGTGTGCATGGTGACACTGCCCACCGTGACAGTGCTCTTGATGACATTGCTCACAGTGATAGTGCCAATGTTGGAAGTGCCCATCATGAAAGTGCCCACGGTGACAGTTCTTAGGGTGAGAGTGCCCATGATGACAGTGCTCATGGTGACAGTCCACATTGTGCCAGTGCCCAATGTGACAGTGCTCACGGTGACAGTGCACCAAGTCACAATACCCATGGTGACAGTGCCCAGGCTGACAGTTCTCATGGTGATAGTGCCCATGGTGACAGTGCACATGGTGATACTGAGAATGGTGACAGTTCTAATGGTGACAGTGGTCATGGTTGCAGTACCCATGGTGATAGTCCTGAAACTGAGAGTGCCCTGGGTGATAGTGCCCATGGTGAGTGTGCTCACGTTAATAGTGCCGTGGTGGCAGTTCCCATTGTGAAAGTGCTCATGATGATAGTGCCCATGTTGGTAGTTCCCATGGTGATAGTGACCATGGTAACAGTGCACATGGTGGCTGTGCCCTTGGTGACGGTGCCCATGATGACAGTACTCATGGTGACAGTGCTCATGGTGACAGTGCCCATGGTGAGAGTGCACATGGTGGTAGTGCACATGGTGGCAGTGAAAAATGGTGACAGTGTCCATGCTGACAGTTCTCATGGTGACAGTGCACACGGTGACAACCCATGCTGACATTGCTCACAGTGACAGTGCACATGGTAGCAGTACCCGTGGTGACAGTGCTCACAGTGCTAGTGCCCATGGTGGCCATGCCCATGGTGACACAGCCCACAGTGACAATACCCATGATGACAGTGCCCATGGTGACAGTAACCACGGTGCCATTGCCTATGGTGACAGTGCTCACAGTGACGGTACCCATGGTAACAGTGACCACAGTGAGAGTGCTCATGGTGATAGTGTCCATGGTGATAAGGCTCATTGTGACAGCCCGCATTGTGCCAGTACACATAGTGACAGTGCTCACAGTGACAGTTCCCATGGTGACAGTTACCACGGTAAGAGTGCTCATGGTGCTAGTGCTCACAGTAATAGTGCTCATGGTGACAGGACCAATGGTGACAGTGCTCACAGTGATAGTGCCTATGTTGATAGTGCCAATGGTGAGAGTCTGCACGTTGATAGTGCCCATGGTGGCAGTTCCCACTGTGAAAGTGCTCATGATGACATTGCTCAAGTTGGTAGTTCCCATGGTGACAGTGCTCACTGAGAAAGTGACCATGGTAACAGTACACGTGGTGGCTGTACCCTTGGTGACAGTGCCCATGATGACAGTACTCATGGTGACAGTGCTCATAATAGCAGTGTCCAGGGTGGCAGTGCTCGTGGTGACAGTGCTAATGGTGACAGTGCTCTTGGTGGCAGTTCCCATGGGGACAGCCACCGATGGTAACACTGCACATTGTTACAGTGCCAATGGTAACAGTGCTCACAGTGATAGTGCACATTGTGACAGTGCCCATGGTGGTAGTTCACCTGGTGACAGTGCTAAATAGTGACAGTGCACATGCTGACAGTGCTCATGGTGATAGTGCCCATGGTGACAATGCACATGGGGATAATGGGCATTGTTACAGTGTTCATGGTGACAGAGACCAAGGTGGCAGTAACCATGGTGACAGTTCCCAAAATGACAGTACCCATGGTGACAGTGCCGACAGTGACAGTGCCATGGGGACCCTTCTCATGGTGACAGTGCCCATGGGGACACTTAGCATGGTGAGATTTCTCACGGTGATAGTGCCCATTGTGACAGTACTCACAGTGACAAGGCCTATGTTGCCAGTGCCCATCGAGACATTCCGGACAGTCACATTTCTCACCATGAATGTGCCTATGGTGATATTACCAATGGTGATACTGCACATGGTGGCAGTGAAAAATGTTGACAGTGCCCATGGTGACATTGCTCATGGTGACTTTGCTTACGGTGATAGTCCTTACGGTGACAGTGCACATGGTGACACTGCCCACAGTGACAGTGTTCATGGTGACAGTGTACACGGTGATAGTTCCCATGGTGAGAGTGTCCATGGTGACAGTGCCCATAGTCACAATTCTCATGGTTTAGTGCTCACAGTGACATTGCCCATGTTCACAATTCTCATAGTGATAATGCCTATGGTGAGAGTACCTAGGGTGACAATGCCCATGGTGAGAGCGCCCATGGTGTCATGCCCATGGTGACAGTGCTCATGGTGACAGTGCTCATGTTGACAGTGCCATAGATAACAGTGCTCATTGTGGCAGGGCTCATGGTGACCATACTCATGGTGACAGTGCCCATGTTTACAGTGTTTATGGTGATAGATGTCACGGTGTCATTGGCCATGGCGACAGTGCCCACACTGAAAAAGCCCATGCTGATACTTCCCATTGTGACAGTGCCCATGGTGACAGTGCCCATGGTGACAGCACCTACTGTGACAAGGCCCCTGGTGACAGTGCTCATGGTGACCGTGCCCATGGTGACATTGCCGATGGTGATAGTGCTCATGGTGACAACCGCATGGTGACAGTGCCAATGGTGATAGTCCCTGTGGTGACACTACTTACGTTGAATGTGACCATGGTGACATTGATGATGGTGACAGTGCTCATGGTGACAGTGCTCAAGGTGATGGTCTCCATGTTGACAGTGCCCATGGTGACAGTTCTCATGGTGACAGTGCCTATGGGGAAAATTCTCATAGTGACAGTGCTCACAGTGACAATGCCCATGGTGATATTACCCATAGTGACAGTACTCACGGTAAAAGTGTCCATGGTGACACTGCACATGGTGGCAGTGCAAAATGGTGACAGTGTACATGGTGATATTGCTCATGGTGACATTGCTTACAGTGATAATCCTTATGGTGATAGTGTGTATGGTGAAACTGCACACAGTGACAGTGCTCATGGTGACAGTGCTCATGGTGACAGTGTTCATGGCGATAGTGCCGACGGTGAATGTGCCCATGGTGACAGTGCCCATAGTCACAATTCTCACAGTGTAGTGCTCATGGTGACAGTGCCCATGGTGACAATACATAGGGTGACAGTATTCATGGTGACATTGCTCATGGTGATAGTGTCCACGGTAAGAGTGCCCATGTTCACAACTCTCAAGGTCATATTGCCCATGATGACAATACCCAGGGTGATAGACCTCATGGTAAAAGTGCTCACAGTGACACTGCCCATGGTGACAGTACCTAAGGTGACAATACCCATGGTGAGAGTGCTCATGGTGACAGTGCCCATGGTGACAATACCCAGTGTGTCCTGCCCATGGTGAGAGTGATCATCCTGACACTGCTCATGTGGACAGTGCCATAAGTGACAGTGCTCATTGTGGCAGTGCTCATGGTGACCGTGCTCATGCTGACAGTACCCATGGTTACAGTGCTTATGGTGATAGATGTCAGGGTGGCCGTGCCCACGGTGACAGTGCCCACGCTGACAAAGCCGATGGTGATACTTCCCATTGTGACAGTGCCCACGGTGACAGAGCCCATGGTGGCAGTGCCCAATATCACAGTGCCCATGATGAGAGTACTAATGGTGACTGTGCCCATAGTGACATCCCCCAGTGTGACCAAGCCCATTGTGACAGAGCTCATAGTGACCATGCCGATGCTGACAGTGCCGATGGTGATAGTGCCAATAGTAAGAGTGCTTAACGTGAAACTGCCCATGGAGACACTGCCCATGGTGATAGTGCTCATCATGACAAGACCTCGGAGGCATTGCCAATGGAGACAGTCCCCGTGGTGACAGTTCTCATGGTGAAAGTGACCCTGCTGAAATTGCTCATGGTGACAGTGCTCAAGGTGATATTCTCCATGTTGACAGTGCCCATGCTGACTGTTCTCATGGAGACAGTGCCTATCGTGATAATGCTCTTAGTGACAGTGCTCACGGTGACAGTGACCATGGTGACTGTTCTCACTGTGATAGTGCCCATGGTGACAGTGTTCATTGTGACTGTCCGCATTGAGGCTGTGCCCATGGTGACAGTGCTCAGGGGGATAGTGCTCATGGTGATAGTACTCACGTTGACAGTGCATAAGGTGACGATACCCATGGTGACAGTAATCATGGTGAAAGTGTCCATGGTGGCAGTTCTCATAGTGACAGTTCTTGTGACAGTGCTCATGGTGGCAGTGCTCGTGGTGAAAGTGCTCTTGGTGACAGTGCTCATGGTGGCAGTGCCCATGGTGAGACTACCGATGGTGACACTGCCCATGGTGACAGTTCACATGGTGACAGTGACCATGGTGACATTTCTAACAGTGATAGTGCCCATGGTGACAATGCTCATGGTGACAGTCCACATTGTGCCATTGCTCAAGGTGACAGTGCTCACAGTGACAGCGCTCACGGTGACAGTGACCATGGTGAGAGTACTCATGGTGGTAGTGTTCACAGTAATAGTGCTCATGGTGACAGTGCCGAAGGTAAGAGTGCTCACAGTGACAGTGCCCATGGTGATAGTGACCATGGTGAGAGTCCACACCTTGATAGTGCCCATGGTGGCATTTCCCATTGTGAAAGTGCTCATGATGACATTGTCCATTTTGGTATTTCCCATGGTGACAGTACTCATAGTGACAGTTCTCACGGTGATAGTGCCCATGGTGACATTGCACATGGTGGCAGTGAAAAATGGTGACCATGCCCATGTTGACAGTTCTCATGGTGACAGTGCACATGGTGACAACACATGCAGAAAGTACTCACGGAGACACTTCTCATGGTTGCAGTACCCATGGTGACAGTGCTCACAGTGATAGTGCCACTGATGGCAGTGCCCATGGTAACAGTGCCCATGGTGACACTGCCCATGATGACAGTGCCCATGGTGACAGTGCCCACGGCGACATTACCTATGGTGAAAGTGCTCATGGTAACAGTGCCCATGGTGACAGTGACCACAGTGAGAGTGCTCATGATGATAGTGCCCATGGTGACAGGGCTCATGGTGCCAGTCCGCATTGTGCCAGTATCCATGGCGACAGTGCTCATGGTGACAGTGACCACAGTGAGAGTGCTCACGGTGATAGTGCTCACGGTAATAGTGCTCATGGTGACAGTGCAAATGGTGACAATACCCATGGTGACAGTACTCAAGGTGAAAATACACATGGTGGCAGTTCTCATAGCGACAGTTCTCATGGTGACAGTGCTCATATTAGCAGTGTTCAAGGTGGCAGTGCTCGTGGTGACAGTGCTAATTGTGACAGTGTTATTGGTGGCAGTTCCCATGGGGACAGTACCAATGCTGACACTGCACATTGTTACAGTGCCCATGGTAACTGTGCTCATGGTGATAGTGCACATCGTGACAGTGCCCATGGTGGTAGTTCACCTGGTGACAGTGCTAAGTCGTGACAGTGCACATGCTGACAGTGCTCATGGTGATAGTGTCCATGGTGACAGTTCACACGGTGATAATGGGCATTGTTAAAGTGTTCATGGTGACAGAGACCAAAGTGGCAGTGGCCATGGTGACAGTGCCCACAATGACAGTGCCCATGGTGACAGTGCCGACAGTGACAGAGCCCATGGTGACCCTTCTCACGGTGACAGTGCCCATAGGGACAGTTAGCATGGTGAGATTTCTCACGGTGATAGTGCCCGTTGTGACAGTGCTCACAGTGACAATGCCCATGGTGCCAGTGCCCATAGACATTCTGCATGGTCACATTTCTCACAGTGAAAGTGTCTATGGTGATATTACCCATGGTGACACTGCACATGGTGGCAGTGCAGAATGGTGACAGTGCCCATGGTAACGTTCTTCATGGTGACTTTGCTTACAGTGATATTCCTTACGGTGACAGTGCACATGGTGACACTGCACACAGTGACATTGTTCATGGTGACAGTGTTCACGGTGATAGTTCCCATGTTGAGAGTGTCCATGGTGACAGTGCCCATTGTCACAATTCTCATGGTGTAGTTCTCACAGTGACAGTGCCCGTGGTGAAAATACCCAGGGTGACAGTACTCATGGTGACAGTGCTCATTGTGATAATGCCCATGGACACAGTGCCCATGTTCACAATTCTCACAGTGATAATGCCTATGGTGAGAGTACCTGGGGTGACAATGCCCATGTTGACAGTGCCCATGGTGTCATGCCCATGGTGACAGTGCTCATGTTGACAGTGCCATAAATAACAGTGTTCATTGTGGCAGTGCTCATGGTGACCGTGCTCATGGTGACAGTGCCCATGTTTACAGTGTTTATGGTAACATATGTCACGGTGTCAATGCCATGGGGACAGTGCCCATGCTGACAAAGCCCATGGTGATACTTCCCATTGTGACAGTGCCCACAGTGACAGTGTCCATGGTGACACCGCACAGTGTCACAAGGCCCATGGTGACAGTGCTCATGGTGACAGTGTTCATGGTGAAACTGTCCATGTAGACATTTCCCATGGTGATAGTGCTCATGGTGACAACCCCACTGTGACATTGCCCATGGTGATAGTGCACATGGTGACAAACCCACAGTGACAGTGCCAATGGTGATAGTCCCCATGGTGACTGTTCTTACGTTGAATGTAACCGTGGTGACATTTCTCATGGTGACAGTGCTCAAGGTGATGGTCTCCATGTTGACAGTGCCCATGGTGACAGTTCTCACGGTGACAGTGCCTATGGTGAAAATTCTCATAGTGACAGTGCTCACAGTGACAGTGCCCATGGTGACAATACTCATGGTAAAAGTGCCCATGGTGACACTGCACATGGTTGCAGTGCAAAATGGTGACAGTGCCCATGGTGATATTGCTCATTGTGACATTGCTTACGGTGATAGTCCTTACGGTGATCGTGTGTATGGTGAATCTGCACACAGTGACATTGCTCATGGTGAAAGTGTTCACAGCTATAGAGCCGATGGTGAATGTGCCCATGGTGACAGTGCCCATAGTCACAACTGTCACGGTGAGAGTGCCCATGGTGACAATATATAGGGTGACAGTATTCATGGTGACATTGCTCATGGTGATAGTGTCCATGGTGAGAGTGCCCATGTTCACAATTCTCACGGTGATAGTGCCCATGGTGACAATACCCAGGGTGACAGAGCTCATGGTAAAAGTGCTCACAGTGACACTGCCCATGGTGAAAGTACCTAAGGTGACAATTCCTATGGTGAGAGTGCTCATGGTGACAGTGCCCATGGTGACAATACCCAGGGTGTCCTGCCCATGGTGAGAGTGATCATGGTGACACTGCTCATGTGGACAGTGTCATAAGTGACAGTGCTCATTGTGGTGGTGCTCATGGTGACTGTGCTCATGGTGACAGTGCCCATGTTTACAGTGCTTATGGTGATAGATGTCAGGGTGGCATTGCCCACGGTGACAGTGCCCACGCTGATATAGCCCTTGGTGATATTTCCCATTGTGACAGTACCCACAGTGACAGAGCCCATGGTGACAGTGCCGAAGATCACAGTGTCCATGGTGAGACTGCTAATGGTGACTGTGCCCATGGTGACAGCGCCCAGGGTGACAACACCCATTGTGAAAGTGCTCACGGTGACCGTGCCGATGTTGACAGTCCCAATGGTGATAGTGCCAATAGTGAGGGTGCTCATGGTGAAACTGCCCATGGAGACACTGCCCATGGTGATAGTGCTCATTGTGACAACCTCTCGGAGGCAGTGACAATGGTGAGAGTCCCAGTGATGACAGTTCTCATGGTGAAAGTGACCCTGTTGAAATTGCTCATGGTGACATTGCTCATGTTGACAGTGTTCAAGGTGATAGTCTCCATGTTCACACTACCCTTGGTGACTTTTCTCATGGTGACAATGCCTATGGTGATAATGCTCTTAGTGACAGTGCTCATGGTGACAGTGCCCATGGTGACAGTGACCACCGTGACTGTTCTCACCGTGATAGTGCCCATTGTGACAGTGTTCATGGTGACAGTCTGCATTGAGGCTGTGCCCGTGGTGACAGTGCTCATGGTGATAGTGCTCACGGTGATAGTACTCACATTGACAGTGCCCAAGGTGGCTATACCCACGGTGACAGTAATCATGGTGAAAGTGCCCATGGTGACAGTTCTCATAGTGACAGTTCTTGTGACAGTGCTCATGGTGGCAGTGCTCGTGGTGACAGTGCTCTTGGTGACAGTGCTCATGGTGGCAGTGCCCATGGTGAGACTACCGATGGTGACACTGCCCATGGTGGCAGTGCACATGGTCATGGTGCATCTGGTGGCAGTGCAAAATAGTGACAGTGCCCATAGTGATATTGCTCATAGTGATAATGCCCATGGTGAGAGTGCCCACGGTTACAGTGCTCATGGTGACAGTGCCCATGGTGACAGTGCCCATAGTGCCAGTGCCCCTTGTGACTGTGCACACCATGAGAGTTCCCTTGGTGGCCGTGCCCATGGTGACAGATCTTATCGTGAGAAATCTCACCATGCTAATTGTCCCCAAGGGCAGTGTCACAGAGAGAAAAGTCACCATGTGCACTGTCACAGTCAGTATTCTCCCCTTTGGAACTCTCATTGTGGGCCCTGCCACCGTGAGTACTATTACCATGAACACTGCTACGGTGAGCACTATCATGATAAAAACTGTCACCATGGGCACGGCCACCATGGGCACTCTCACGGTGTGCACTCTCAGCAGGGGCACTGTCACCATGAGGACTGTAACCATGGGCACTCTCACCATAGGCACTATTACCATGAGCAATATCACCATGGGCACTGTCACTATTTTGCACTGCCACCAGATGCACCATGACCATGTGCACTGTCACTATGGGCAGTGTCACCATCGGTAGTCTCACCATGGGCACTTTCACCATGATTACTTTCACCATGGGTATTGTCACCTTGGACACTGTCAACGTGAGTACTATCACTGTGAGCACTATCACCCTGAGAACTGTCACCACGGGCACAGCCTCAATGAAGAGTGTCACCGTGAACACTGTCACCATGGGCACTATCACGGTGAGAACAGTCACTGTGGTCACTGTCTACCATGGGCACTGTCACTGTGAGCACTGTCACTAAGAGCATTATCACCATAGGCACTGTCACCATGAGAACAGTCACCATGGGCACTGTCAACATGGGGACTATCACCTTGAGCACTGCCACCATGAGCACTGTCACCATGAGCAATTTCAACAGGGTCACTTTCACCGTGAGAACTGTCACCACGAGGACTCTCACCATTGGCACTGCCTCCGAGGGGTTGTCACGATGAGCACTATCAACATGGGCAGTGTCTCCATGGGCAGTTTCACCGTGAGCACTCTCACTATTGGCACTATCACCATCGGCACTGTCAGCATCGGCACGGCCACCGTGAGCACTGTCACAATGGGCATTGTCACACTGGGTGCTGTCACCATGGGCACAGTCACTGTTATCACTCTCACCATGGGCTCTCTTATCTTGGGCACTGTCACCATGGGCTCTGTCACCCTGGGCACTGTCACAATGGGAAATATCACCATGGGCTTTGTCATTATTGGCACTGTCACTGTGGGCACAGCCACTGTGACATCGATCACCATAAACACTGTAACCATGGGCACTGTCAGCATGAGCACAGTCACCATGAGCACTGCCACAATGAGCACTGTCACTTATGGCACTGTCCACATGAGCAGTGTCACCATGATCACTGTCACCATGGGCAGGACACCCTGGGTATTGTCACCATGGGCACTATCACCATGAGAGTTGTGAACATGGGCACTCTCACCATGGGCACTATCACCGTGAGCAATGTCACCAAGAGCACTGTCACCACGAACACTGCCACCACGAACACTGTCACAAGAACTGTCACTATGAGAACTGCCACCATGGGCACTTTCACCATGATTACTGTCACCGTGGGTATTGTTACCTTGGGCATTGTCAACGTGAGTACTATCACCGTGAGCACTATCACCCTGAGCACTGTCCACACGGGCACAGCCTCAATGCGGACTGTCACCATGAACACTGTCACCATGGGCACTATCATGGTGAGAACAGTCACCGTGGTCACTGTCACCATGGGCACTGTCACCATGAGCACTGTCACTAAGAACATTATCACCATAGGCAATGTCACCATGAGAAGAGTCACCATGAGTACTGTCAACATGGAAACTATCATCTTGAGCACTGTCACCATGAGCACTGTCACCATGAGCAATTTCAACAGGGTCACTTTCACCATGAGAACTGTTACCACGGGGATTCTCACCATTGACACTGCCTCCGAGAGGTTGTCACGATGAGCACTATCACCATGGGCAGTGTCTCCATGGGCAGTTTCACCGTGAGCACTCTCACTATTGGCACTATCACCATTGGCACTGTCAGCATTGGCACGGCCACCGTGAGCACTGACACAATGGGCATTGTCACACTGGGTGCTGTCACCATGGGCACAGTCACCGTTAACACTCTCACCATGGGCACTGTGATCTTGGGCACTGTCACCATGGGCTCTGTCACCGTGGGCACTGCAGCAATGGGAAGTATCACCATGGCCTTTTTCAGTGTGGGCACTGTCCCCGTGGACATGGCCACGTGACATCTATCACCACAAGCACTGTAACCATGGGTACTGTCACCATTAGCATGATCACCATGAGCACTGCCACAATGAGCACTGTCACTTATGGCTCTGTCCACATGAGCAGTGTCACCATGATCACTGTCACCATGGGCAGGACACCCTGGGTATTGTCACCATAGGCACTGTCACCATGAGCACTCTCACCACGGGAATTGGCACCTTAGGTACTGTCTCCATGGGCACTGTCACTGTGAGCACTTTTACCATGAACTCTGTCACCCTGGGTATTGTCACCATGGTCATTATCACTGTGAGAGTTGTGAACATCAGCACTATCACCATGAGCAGTGTCACCATGAATACTGTCACCCTGCGTTTTGTCACCATGGGCACTGTCACCGTGAGCACTATACTGTGAGAATTGTGACTATGGGCACTGTCACCATGGGCACATTCACCATCAGCACTATCGCCATGAACACTGTCACCATGAGCACTGTCACTGTGTGCAGTTTCAGCGTACACACTATCACCGTAAGGACTATCACCATAAGAAATGTCACCATGAGCAAAATCACCATGGACACTGTCACCATTTTGCACTGCCACCATGTGCAGTGTCACCATTGGCACTTTTACCATGAGTACTGTCACCATGTGTAATATCACCATGGGCACTGTCACCGTGAGCACAGTCACTATGATAATTTTCACCATAGGCACTGTCACCATGAGAACTGTCACCATGGTCACATTCAACATAAGAACTGTCACAATGGGGACTATCACCATTGGCACTGTCACCATGGGGTTGTCACCATGAGCACTATCACCATGGGCAATGTCTCCATGGGTAGTTTCACCATAAGCACTGTCACTATTGGCACTGTCAGCATCGGCACTGTCACCATGGGCATGGTCACCATGAGGACTGTCACCACGGGCCTTGTCACACTGGGCGCTGTCACCATGGGCACTGTCACCATGGGCGCAGTCACCATTAACACTCTCCCCATGGGCACTGTGATCTTGGGCAGTGTCACCATGGGCTCTGTCACCGTGGGCACTGTCACAAGGGGAAGTATCACCATGGGTTTTGTCAGCCTGGGCACTGTCACCATGTGCATGGCCACCATGATATCTATCACCATAAGCACTATAACCATGGGCACTGTCACCATGAGCACGTTCACCATGAGCACTGCCACAATGAGCACTGTCACTTATAGCACTGTCCACATGAGCAGTGTCACCATGATCTCTGTCACCATGGGCAGGACACCCTGGGTATTGTCACCATGGGCACTGTCACCAGGAGAACTCTCACCATGGGAATTGTCACCTTAGGTACTGTCACCATGGGCACTGTCACCAGAAGCACTTTTACCATGAGCTCTGTCACCCTGGGTATTGTCACCATGGACATTATCACCATGAGAGTTGTGAACATGGGCATTCTCACTATGGGCACTATCACCATGAGCAATGTCACCATGAATACTGTCACCCTGGGCACTGTCACTGTGAGCACTACACCATAAGAATTGTGACTGTGGGCACTGTCACCATGGGCACATTCACCATCGGCACTATCACCGTGAACACTGTCACCATGAGCACTGTCACTGTGTGCATTTTCACCATACACACTATCACCGTAAGGATTATCACCATAAGCAATGTCACCATGAGCAATATCACCATTGGAACTGTCACCATTTTGCACTGCCACCATGTGCAGTGTCACCATGGGCACGTTTACATGAGTACTGTCACCATGGGTAATATCACCATGGGCACTGTCACGTGAGCACTCTCACTATGAGAATTTTTGCCATAGGCACTGTCACCGTGGGAATTGTCACCATGGTCACATTCAACATAAGAACTGTCACCATGGGGACTATCACCATTGGCAGTGTCACCGTGGTGTTGTCACCATGAGCACTATCACCATGGGCAATGTCTCCATGGGCAGTTTCACCATGAGCACTGTCACTATTGGCAATCTCACCATCGGCACCGTCACCATGGGCACGGTAACTGTGAGCACTGTCACCATGGGCCTTGTCACACTGGGCGCTGTCACCATGGGCACTGTCTCTGTGGGAACTGTCACAATGGGAAGTATCACCATGGGCTTTGTCAGCCTGGGCACTGTCCCCGTGGGCACTGACACCGTGACATCTATCACCATAAACACTGTAATCATGGGCACTCTCACTATGAGCATGGTCATCATGAGAACTGCCACAATGAGCACTGTTATTTATGGCACTGGCAACATGAGCACTGCCACCATGAGCACAGTCACCATGGGCATGACACCATGGGCACGGTCACCATGGGCATTTTCAACCTAGGTCCTCTCCCCATAGGCATTATCACTGTGAGAATTGTGAACATGGGCACTGTTACCATAGGTACTATCACCATGAGCACTGTCACCATGAGTACTGTCACCCTGGGTACTTTCACCATGTGCACTGTCACTGTGAGCACTACACCATTAGAATTGTGACTATGGGCACTGTCACCATGGACACTCTCACCATGGGAACTATCACCGTGAACACTGTCACCATGAACACTGTCTCTGTGTGCAGTGTCCCCATGTGCACTGTCACCGTAAGGACTATCACCATAAGCAAAGTCACCATGAGCAATGTCACCATGGGCATGCTCACCATTTTGCACTGCCACCATGTGCAGTGTCACCATGGGTAATATCACCATAGGCAATTTCACCGTGAGAAATGTGACGTTGCGGAATGTCTCTATGGGCACTGGCACCATGGGCATTGTCACTGTGAGCACTGTCACAACGGGCACTATCACAGTGAGAAATCTCACCATGCTAAGTGACCCCATGGGCACTGTCACTGTGAGAAGTGTCACCATGGGCACTGTCACTGTCGGCACTGTAACCATGGGCACTCTCATTGTGGGCACTGTCAACATGGCCACTGTCTCCTTGGTCTCTGTCACCATGAACACTGTAACAATGCCCATTATCACCGTGTGCACTGTCACCAAGGGCACTATCACCATGAGCACTGTCAGTATGTGCACTGTCACTACTTAGCACTGTCACCAGGTGAACTACCACCATGGGCACTGTAATGATGTGCACTATCACCATGAGCACGGTTACAATGGGCACTGTAACAATGCACAGAGTTACCATCGGTACTGTCGCCATGGGAACTGACACCAACAGCACTGTCACCATTAGCACTTTCACTACCTTGAGCACTGCTATTATGAGCAGTGTCACCATGAGAACTGCCACCATGGGTATTTTCACCATGAGTACAGTCACCATGGGTATTTCCACCATTTGCACTGTCACCATGAGCACTATTACTGTGAGCACTATCACCATGACCACTCTCACTGTGGTCACTGTCACCATGAGCACTGTTGCCATGGGTACTGTCACAATGCAGACTGGCACCATGAGCCTTGTCCCCATGGACACTATCACTGTGAGCACTCTCACCATGGTCACTGACACCATGGGCACCGTTACCATGAGCACTGTCACCATGGGCACTGCCACCATCGGTATTATAACTGTGAGCACTGTCACCATGTGTACTGCAAGCATGAGAACGGTCAACGTGAGTATTGTCTGCATGGTTGTCACCATGTGCACTGTCATCATGAGAACTGTCAACATGTGCACTGTCACCATTTTTCACTGCCACCATGTGCAATATCACCATGGGCACTATCACCGTAAGAACTGTCACCATGAGTACTGTCATCATGGGCACTGTCACCAAGGGCACAGCAACCATCTGCACTGTTACCATGGTCACTATCACCGTGAGCACTGTCACCATGGGAACTACCAACATGGACAATGTCATCGTGAGCAATTTCACAATAGGAACTGCCACCATGGGCACTATCAAGGTGCGGACTCTCACCATGGGCACTATCACCATGGGCACTGTCACCGTGAGCACTGTCATCATCGGCACTGTCACCATGAGCATTATTACTGTGAGCACTACCACCGTGAGCACTCTCACCGTGGTCACTGTCACCATGGGCACTATCACCATGAGCACTCTTACCGTGGTCACTGTTATCATGGGTACTGTCACTGTGAGCACTGTCACCATAGGCAATGGCAACATGGGCACTGTCACCATGGGCACTGTCATCGTGGGCATTGTCACCATGGGCACTGCCACCATGGGCACTGTCACTGTGAGCACTGTCACCACGGGTACTGCTACCATGAGCACTGTCAGCATGGCTTGTCACCGTGTGCACTGTCACCATGAGAACTGTCAGCATGGGCACTGTCACCATTTTTCACTGTCACCATGTGCACTACCACCATGTGAACTGTCACCATGGGCACTATCACCGTGAGCACTGTCACCATGAGTACTCTCATCACGGGCACTGTCACCAAGGGCATAGCCACCATGTGCACTTTTACCATGGTCACTATCACCGTGAGCACTGTCACCATGGGAACTACCAACATGAACACTGTCATCATGAGCACTTTCACAATGGGAACAGCCACCATGGGCACTATTAACGTGAGCACACTCACCATGGGCAGTATCACCAAGGGCACTGCCAGTTTCAGCACTATCACCATGGGTACTGCAACCATGTCCACTGTCACCATAAGCACTGTCACCATTCTCAGTACCACCATGTGCACTGTCACCATGAGCACCTTCACCGTGATGGTTGCGACCATGGGCACTGTCACCGTGAGCACTGTCACATTGCACACTGACACAATGTGGACTGTCACCGTGAGCACTTTCATCATGGGCACTATCACCTGTAGAACAGTCACCGTGGTCACTGTCACCATGGGCAATGTCACCGTGAGCACTGTCACCTTGGGCACTGGCACAATGTGGACTGTCACTATGAGCACTGTCATCATGGGCACTATCACCGTTAGAACTGTCATCGTGGTCACTGTTACAATGAGCACTGTCACCGTGAGCACTATCACCCTGAGGGTTGTGACCATGGGCACTGTCACACTGGGCAGTGTCCCCATGGACAATTTCACTGTTAGTACTGTCACCATGGACACTATAACTATGGACAATGTCACTGTGAGCTCTGTCACCATGGGCACTTTCACCATGAGCACTGCCACTCTGAGCACTCTCACCATAAGAACTGTCACCATGGGCACTTTCACGATGGGCCCTTCCAACATTGGCACTATCACCGTGAGCACTGTCAACAAGAGCACTGTTACAGTGGGCAGTGTCTCCATGCGCACTATCACCGCAAGGACTATCACATTAAGCAATGTCACCATGAGCACTGTCACCATTTTGCACTGTGACCATGTGCACTATCACCTTGGGCACTGTCACCATGAGCACTTTATCACTGATTACTGTCACCATGGGTAATATCACCATGGGCACTGTCACTGTGAGAATTATTACCGTGAGCAATGCCATGATGGGCACTGACGTCATGCATCTTGTCACTATGAAAACTGAAACAATGGGCACTATCACTGTGAGAATTCTCACCATGCTAACTGTCCCCAAGGGCACTGTCACAGAGTGAAAAGTCACCATGGGCACTGTCAGAGTCAGTTTTCACACCATTGGCACTTTCATTGTGGTAATTGCTATCGTGAGCACTATTACCATGAACACTGGTACCTTGAGCACTATCATTCTAAGAACTGTCACCATGGGCTCAGCCACCATGGGCAGTGACACAGTGTGCACTGTCACCAGGGGCACTGTCACCATGGGTAATGTCACCATGAGCACTGTAACCATGGGCAAACACCATGGGCACTGTCACTATTTGGAATTGCCACCAGATGCACGACGACCAAGTGCACTGTCACCATGGGCAGTGTCACCATCGGTAGTCTCACCATGGGCACTGCCACCATGAGCACTGTCACCAAGAACACTGTTACCAAGAGCACTGCCACCATGAGCACTGTCACAAGAACTGTCACTATGAGAACTGCCACCATGGGCACTTTCTCATTGATTACTGTCACCGTGGGTCTTGGAGCATTGTGATGACAAGGGTCATGGAGCCTTGTGATGACAAGGCCGTGGAACATTGTGATGGCAGTGGTCATGGAGCATTGTGATGACAAGGGCATGGAGCATTGTGATGAAAGGGGTCATGGAATAATGTGATGACAGGGGTGAGGGAGTATTGTGATGACTAGTGATGGAACATTGAGATATCAGTGGTGAGAGAGCATTTTGATGAGAAGTGCATGGAGCATTGTGATGACAAGTTTTATGGAGAATTGTGATGAAAAGGTTTTGGAGCATTGTGATGACAAGTGCATGGAACATTGTGAGGACAAACGCATGGAGCATTGTGATGACAAGGGTCATGGAGCATTGTGATGAGAAGTTCATGGAGCATTGTGGTGACAAAAGTCATGAAGCATTGTGATGAGTGGAGTCACGGAGCATTGTGATGACAGGGGTCATGGAGCATTGTGATGACAAGGGCATGGAGCATTGTGATGACAGGGGCATGGAGCATTGGTCTGACAGGTTTCATGGATTATTTTGATGACAATGGGCATGGCGCATTGTGATGACAAGGGCATGGAGCATTGTGAGGATAAGGGCATGTAGCATTATGATAACAAGGTTTATGGATCTTTGTGATGACAAGGTTGTAGAGCATTGTGTTGACAAGTGCATGGCACATTGTGATGACATGTATAATGCAGCATTGTGCTGACAAGCGCATGGAGCATTGTGATGACAAGTGTCATGGAGCATTGTGCTGACAAAGGCATGGAGCATTGTGATGACAGGGGTCACAGAGCATTGTGATGAAAAGTTCATGGAGAATTGTGGTGACAAAGATCACAGAGCCTTGTGATGACGAGGGCACGGACCATTGTGATGACAAAGGTCATGAAGTATTGTGATGACTAGAGTCACGGAGCATTGTGATGACAGGGGTCATGGAGCATAGTGATGACAAGGGCATGGATCATTGTGATGAAAGGGGCATGGAGCATTGCTCTGACAAGTTTCATGGATTATTGTGATGACAATGGGCATGGCGCATTGTGATGACAAGGGCATGGAGGATTGAGATGACAAGGGCATGGAGTACTGTGAAGACAGGTGTCAGGGAGCATTGTGATGACATATGTCATGGTCCATTGTGATGACAAAGACATGGAGCATTGGGATGCCAAATGTTATGGTGGATTGTGATGACAAAGGTAATGGAGCATTGTGATGACAAGGGCTTGGAGCATTGTGATGACAAGTGTCATGGAGCATTGTGATGACAAGGGCATGGAGTATTGTGATGACAAGGGCCATTGGGAATTTTGATGACAAGGTCGTGAAACATTGTGATGACAGGCGCATGGAGCTTGCTATGTCAGCGGTCATGGAGCATTGCGATGACAATTGCATCGCGAATTGTGATGACAAGAGCATGTAACATTGTGATGAGAAGTGTCATGGAACATTGTGAGGACAACGATGTGAAGAAATGTGATGATAAGGGACATGGAGCACTGTGATGATAGGGCATGGAGCATTGTGATGGCAAGTCCGTGGAGCACTGTGATGAGAAGGCCATGGATAATTTTGATGATGAGCGTCATGGAACACTGTAATGACAAGGGGCATGAAGCATTGTGATGTGTGGTGTCATGGAGCATTGTGATGACAAGGGTCATGGAGCATTCGGATAACCAGCTTGTGGAGAATTGTGATGACAATGGCATGGAGCATTGTGATGAAAAGGGAATGGAGCATTGTGATGACAAGGTCCTGGAGCATTGAGATGAGAAGACCGTGGAGCCTTGTGATGACAAGTCTCATAAAGCATTCTGATGAAAAGGGGCAAGGAATATTGTGATTATAGGGGTCTTAGATCATTGTGATGACAAGGGCTTGAAGCATTGTGATGAGAAGGCCATGGAGCATTCTGATGACATGCGTCATGGAGCTTTGTGATGACAAGGACATGGAGCATTGTGATGACAAGTGTATTGAGCATTGTGATGACAAAGGTCATGGAGCCTTGTGCTGAGAAGACCATGGATAATTGTGATGACCAGCATCATGGGACGTTGTGATGACAAGTGTTATGGAACACTGTGATCACAAAGTGTTGGAGCATTGTGATGACAGAGGTCATGGACCATATTGATTTCATTGTGATGACAATAGCATGAAGCATTATTATGATGGGAATGGTGTATTTTGATTACAGGGTTCATGGAGCATTGAGATGAAAAGGGGCATGGAGCATTGTGATTACATGGGTCTTTGAGCATTGTGATGACAAGGACAAGGAGCATTATGATAAGAAGGCCATGGAACATTCTGATGACATGCCTCATGGAGCTTTGTGATGACAAGGGCATGGAGCATTGTGATTACAGGTGTTTTGGAGCATTGTGATGACAAGGGTCATGGAGCCTTGTGATAACAAGGCCGCAGAACATTGTGATGGCAAGGGACATGGAGCATTGTGATGACACCGGCATGGAACATTGGTCTGAAATGTTTCATGGTTATTGTGATGAGAGTGGGCATAGAGAATTGTGATGAAAAAGGCATGGAGCCTTTTCATGACACGGTTCAAGGAGCATTCTGACGCCAATTGTCAGGGAGCATTGTGATGACAAGTGTATTGAGCATTGTGATGACAAAGCTCATGGAGCATTGTGATGACAAGGGCATGGAGTATTGTGATGACAGGCATCATGGAGCGTTGTGATGACAAGTGATATGGGACAGTGTGATTACAAGGTTTTGGAGCATTGTGATGACAGAGGTCATGGATCATTTTGATTTCTAGGAGCAAGGAGCATTGTGATGACAAGGGCATGAAACAATGTGATCCCAACGTTCATGGAGGATTGTGATGACAAGCGCATGGAGCAATGTGATGACAAGGTCATGTAGCAATTTGCTGACAAAGGCATGAAGCATTGTGATGACAAGGGTCATGGAGCACTGTGATAACAAGCGTCACGGAGCATTGTGATTACAGGGGTCATGGAGCATTTGGATGTCAAGGGCATGGATCACTGTGATGACAATGGTCATGGAGCATTTTGATGACAGGAGTCCCGGTTCATTGTGTTGTCAGTGGTCATGGAGCATTGGGCTGAAAATGTTCATAGAGTATTCTGATGACAGGGGTCATGGAACATTGTGATGACGGGGGAGAGGGAGTATTATGATGACTAGTGACGGAACATTGTGATATCAGTGGTGAGGGAGCATTTTGTTGAGAAGTGCATGGAGCATTGTGATGACAAGGCTTATGAAGCACTGTGATGACAATTTTGTGGAGAATTTTGATGACAACTGCATGGTGCATTGTGATGACATGGGTCATGGAGCATGTGATGACAAGCGCATGGAGCATTGTGATGACAAAGATCATGGAGCTTTGTGCTGACAAAGGCATGGAGCATTGTGATGACAAGGGTCACAGAGCATTGTGATGTAAAATTCATGGAGAATTGTGGTGACAAAGGTCACAGAGCCTTGTGATGACGAGAGCATGGACCATTGTGATTATAAAGGTCATGAAGCATTGTCATGACTGGAGTCACGAGCATTGTGATGACAGTGGTCATGGAGCATTGTGATGACAAGGGCCTGGAGCCTTGTGATGACAGGGGCATGGAACTTTGGTCTGACATGTTTCATGGATTATTGTGATGACAGTGGGCATGGCACATTGTGATGACAAGGACATGGAATATTGTGATGACAAGGTCAGGGAGTATTGTGAAGACAGGTGTCAGGGAGCACTGTGATGACATATGTCATGGTCCATTGTGATGACAATGGCACGGAGCATTGTGATGACAAGGTCATGGAGCATTTTGATGACAAGTGCCATTGAGAATATTGATGACAAGGTCGTGAAGCATTGTGATGACAAGCGCATGGAGCATCATCTGACAGGTGTCATGGAGCACTGTGATGAAAATTGCATGGTGAATTTTGATGGCAAGATCATGTAGCATTGTGATGAGAAGTGTCATGGAGCACTGTGATGACAAGGACGTGGAGAATTGTGATGACAAGAGAAATGGAGCATTGTGGTGACCAGGGTATGGAGCATTGTGATGGCAAGACCGTGAAGCATTGTGATGAGAAGACCATGGATAACTGTGATGATGAACGTCATGGAGCACTGTAATGACAAGGGGCATGGAGCACTGTGATGACAGGTGTCATGGAGCATTGTGAAGACAGGGGTCATGGAGCATTGTGAGGAAAAGCGTCATGGAGAATTCTGATGACAAGCTTGTGGAGTATTATGATGACAATGGCATGGAGCATTGTGAAGAAAATGGAATGGAGCATTGTGATGAAAAAGGCATCGAGCCTTTTCATGACAGGGTTCAAGGAGCATTCTGACAACAAGTGTCAGGGAGCAATGTGATGACAAGTGTATTGAGCATTGTGATTACAAACGTCATGGAGCATTGTGATGACAAGGGCATGGTGTATTATGATGACAGGCATCATGGAGCGTTGTGATGACAAGTGTTATGGAACCTTGTGATCACAATAGTTTGGAGCATTGTGATGAAAGAGGTCATGGATCATTTTGATTTCAAGGAGCATGGAGCATTGTGATGACAAGGGCATGGAGCATTTTGATGACAAGTTCATGGAGTATTGTGAAGACAGGTGTCAGGGAGCATTGTGATGACATATGTCATTGTCCATTGTGAAGACAATGGAATGGAGCATCGTGATGAGAAGACCATGCAGCCTTGTGATGAAAAGTGCATGAAGCAATGTGATCCCAAGTTTCATGGAGGAATGCCCGATGACAATGGTAATGGAGTATTGTGATGACAAGCGCATGGATCATTGTGATGACAGGTGTCATGGAGCACTGTTATGACAAGTGTCACGGAGCATTGTGATTACAGAGGTCATGGAGCACTGGGATGACAGACGCATGGATCATTGTGATGACAAGGGTCATGGAGCATTTTGATGACAAGAGTCCCGGAACATTGTGTTGTCAGGGGTCATGAAGCGTTGTGGTGACTGTGGTCATGGAGCTTTGTGATGAGAAAGTCATGGAGCATTGGGCTGAAAATATTCATGGAGTATTGTGATGACAGGCGTCATGGAGCATTGTGATGACAGGGGAATGGAGCATTGTGATGACACGGTCCTGGAGCATTGTGATGAGAAGACCATGGAGCCTTGTGATGACAAGTCTCATTGAGCATTCTGATGAAAAGGAGCATGGAGCATTGTGATTACAGGGTTCTTGGAGCATTGTGATGACAAGGGCATGGAGCATTGTGATGAGAAGGCCAAGGAGCACTCTGATGACATGCGTCATGGAGCTTTGTGAAGACAAGGGCATGGAGCATTTTGATTAAAGGGATCTTGGAGCATTGTGATGTAAAGGGCATGGATCATTCTGATGAAAAAGGCATGGAGCCTTGTCATGACAGGATTCAAGGGGAATACTGACGACAAGTGTCGGGGAGCATTGTGATGACAAGTGTATTGAGCATTGTGATGACAAAGATCATGGAGCACTGTGATGAGAAGACCATGGATAATTGTGATGACGAACATCATGGGGCATTGTGATGACAGGTGTTATGGAACATTGTGATCACAAGGGTTTGGAACATTGTGATGACAGAGGTCATGGAGCACTGTGATGACAAGGGAATAGAGCATTTTGATGAGAAGTCCATAGAGCATTCTGATGACATGTGTCATGGAGCTTTGTGATGACAAGGGCATGGAGCATTGTGATTAGAGGGGTCTTGGAGCATTGTGATGACAAGAGTCATGGAGCCTTGTGATGACAAGGCCGTGGAATATTGTGATGGCAGGGGTCATGGAGGATTTTTATGACAGGTGTAATGGAGCATTGTGATGACAAGGGCATGGAGCTTTGGTCTGAAATATTTCATGGATTATTGTGATGAGAGTGGGCATAGAGCATTGTGATGACAAGGGCACAGATTACTGTGATACATGAGTGATGGAACATTGTAATGACAAGGGCATGGAGCATTGTGATGGCAAGACCGTGGAGCATTGTGATGAAAAGACCATGGATAATTGTGATGACAAGCGTCATGGAACTGTGTGATGACAAGGGCATGGAGCAATGTGATGAGATTGTTCATGGAGCATTTTGATGACAATGTCATGGAGCATTTTGATGCCCAGGGTCATGGAGGTTTGTGATGACAAAGGTCATGGAGCATTTTGAGGACAAGGGCGTGGTGTACTGTGATGTGGAGGGCAGGGAGCATTGTGATGACAGGGTCATGGAGCAATTTGATGAAAAGTGTCATGGAATATTTTGATGACAGGGGTTATGGAGCATAGTGATGTTATGGGTCATGGAGCATTGTGATGATAAGGGCATGTAGTATTGTGATGACAGAGGTCATGGAACATTGTGATGAAACGGGTGAGGGAGTATTGTGATGATTATTGATGGAACATTATGGTATCAGTGATGAGAGAGCATTTTGATGAGAAGTGCATGGAGCATGGTGATGAGAAATTTTATGGAGCATTGTGATGACAAGGTTGTCGAGCCTTGTGATGACAAGCACATGGCACATTGTGATGACATGGGTCATGGAGCATTGTGCTGACAAAGGCATTGAGCATTGTGATGACAAGGGTCACAGAGCATTGTGATGAAAAGTTCATGGAGCATTTTGGTGACAAATGTCACAAAGCCTTGTGATGACGAAGACATGGACCATTGTGATGACAAACTTCATGAAGCATTGTGATGACAGGAGTTACGGAGCATTGTGATGACACTGTGTCATGGAGCATTGTGATGACAGAGGTCATGGATCATTTTGATTTCAAGGAGCATGGAGCATTGTGATGACAAGGGCATGAAGCAATGTGATCCCAAGTTTCATGGAGGATTGTGATGACAATGGTAATGGAGTATTGTGATGACAAGCACATGGAGCATTGTGATGACAAGGTCATGTAACATTTTGCTGGCAAAGGCATGGAGCATTGTGATGACAAGTGTCATGGAGCACTTTTATGACAAGTGTCACGGAGCATTGTGATTACAGAGGTCAAGGAGCATTGGGATGATAAGGGCATGGATCATTGTGATGACAAGTGTCATGGAGCATTTTGAGGACAAGAGTCCCGAATCATTGTGTTGTCAAGGGTCATGTAGCATTTTGATGAAAAGGTCATGGAGCATTGGGCTGAAAATGTTCATGGACTATTGTGATGACAGAAGCCATGGAGCATTGTGATGACAAGGGAATGGAGCATTGTGATGACAAGTTCCTGGAGCATTGTGATGAGAAGACCATGGAGCCTTGTGATGACAAGTCTCATGGAGCATTCTGATAAAAGGGGGCATGGAGCATTGTGATACCAGGGGTCTTGGAGCATTGTGATGACAAGGGCATGGAGCATTGTGATGAGAAGGCCAAGGAGCATTCTGATGACATGTGTCATGGAGCTTTGTGATGACAAAGGCATGGAACATTGTGATTAGAGGGGTCTTGGAGCATTGTGATGAAAAGGGCATGGATCATTCTGATGAAAAAGGCATGAAGCCTTGTCATGACAGGGTTCAAGGAACATACTGATGACAATTGTCAGGGAGCATTGTGATGACAAGTGTATTGAGCATTGTGATGACAACGGTCATGGTGCATTGTGATAAAAAGCCCATGGATAATTGTGATGACGAGCATCATGGGACGTTGTGATGACAAGTGTTATGGAACATTGTGATCACAAAGTTTTGGAGCATTGTGGTGACAGAGGTTATAGATCATTTTGATTTCTAGGAGCAAGGAGCATTGTGATAACAAGGGCATGAAGCAATGTGATCCCAAGGTTCATGGAGGATTGTGATGACAAGCGCATGGAGCATTGTGAATGACAAGGTCATGTAGCAATTTGCTGACAAAGGCATGGAGCATTGTGATGACAAGTGTCATGGAGCACCGTGATAACAAGCGTCACGGAGCATTGTGATTACAGGGGTCATGGAGCATTGGGATGACAATGGTCATGGAGCATTGTGATGAGAGGAGTCCAGGATCATTGTGTTGTCAGGGGTCATGGAGCGTTTTGATGACAGTGGTCATGGAGCATTGTGATGAAAGGGGTCATGGAGCATTGTGATGAGAATGTCATGAAGCATTGGGCTGAATATGTTCATGGAGTAATGTGATGACAGGGGTTATGGAGCATTGTGATGACTAGGGAATAGAGCATTGTGATGACAATGTCCTGGAGCATTGTGATGAGAAGACCATGGAGCCTTGTGATGACAAGTCTCATGGAGCATTCTAATAAAATGGGGCATGGAGCATTGTGATTACAGGGGTCTTGGAGCATTGTGATGACAAGGGCATGAAGCATTGTAATGAGAAGGCCATGGAACATTCTGATGACATGCGTCATGGAGCTTTCTGAATGACAAGGGCATGGAGCATTGTGAGTACAGGGGTCTTGGAGCATTGTGATGAAAAGGGCATGGATCATTGTGATGAAAAAGGCATGGAGCCTTGTCATGACAGGGTTCAAGGAGCATACTGACGACAAGTGTCAGGGAGCATTGTGATGACAAGTGTATTGAGCATTGTGATGACAAATGTCAAGGAGCATTGTGATGAGAAGACCATGGATAATTGTGATGATGAGCGTCATGGGGCGTTGTGATGAAAAGTGTTATGGAACATTGTGATCACAAGTGTTTGGAGCATTGTGATGACTGAAGACATGGAGCATTTTGATTTCATTTTGATGACAATAGCATGAAGCATTATGATGATGGGCATGGTGCATTTTGATGACAGGGTTCATGGGGCACTGAGATGAAAAGGGGCATGGGGCATTGTGATTACAGGGGTCTTGGAGCATTGTGATGACAAGAACATGGAGCAATGTGATGAGAATGCCATGGAGCATTCTGATTACATGTGGCATGGTGCCTTGTGATGACAAGCCGTGGAACATTTTGATGGCAGTGTTCATGGAGCATTGTTATTACAGGTGTAATGGTGCATTGTGATGACAAGGGCAAGAAGGATTGATCTAAAAATTTTCATGCATCATTGTGATGAGAGTGGGCATGGAGCATTGTGATGACAAGGGCACGGGACACTGTGATACATGGGTCATGGAGGATTGTAATGACAAGGGCATGGAGCATTGTGATGAGAAGGGCATCGAGCATTGTGACGACATGCGTCAGGGAGCTTTGTGATGACAAGGGCGTAGAGCAATGTGATGAGAGGGTTCATGGAGCATTGTGATGACAATGGCATGGAGCACTGTGATGCCAACGTTCATGGATCTTTGTGATGACAAATGTCATGGAGCATTTTGAGGACAAGGGCGTGGTGTACTGTGATGTGGAGGGCAGGGAGCATTGTGATGACAGGGTCATGGAGCAATTTGATGAAAAGTGTCATGGAATATTTTGATGACAGGGGTTATGGAGCATAGTGATGTTATGGGTCATGGAGCATTGTGATGATAAGGGCATGTAGTATTGTGATAACAGAGGTCATGGAACATTGTGATGAAACGGGTGAGGGAGTATTGTGATGATTATTGATGGAACATTATGGTATCAGTGATGAGAGAGCATTTTGATGAGAAGTGCATGGAGCATGGTGATGAGAAATTTTATGGAGCATTGTGATGACAAGGTTGTCGAGCCTTGTGATGACAAGCACATGGCACATTGTGATGACATGGGTCATGGAGCATTGTGCTGAAAAAGGCATTGAGCATTGTGATGACAAGGGTCACAGAGCATTGTGATGAAAAGTTCATGGAGCATTTTGGTGACAAATGTCACAAAGCCTTGTGATGACGAAGACATGGACCATTGTGATGACAAACTTCATGAAGCATTGTGATGACAGGAGTTACGGAGCATTGTGATGACACTGTGTCATGGAGCATTGTGATGACAGAGGTCATGGATCATTTTGATTTCAAGGAGCATGGAGCATTGTGATGACAAGGGCATGAAGCAATGTGATCCCAAGTTTCATGGAGGATTGTGATGACAATGGTAATGGAGTATTGTGATGACAAGCACATGGAGCATTGTGATGACAAGGTCATGTAACATTTTGCTGGCAAAGGCATGGAGCATTGTGATGACAAGTGTCATGGAGCACTTTTATGACAAGTGTCACGGAGCATTGTGATTACAGAGGTCAAGGAGCATTGGGATGACAAGGGCATGGATCATTGTGATGACAAGTGTCATGGAGCATTTTGAGGACAAGAGTCCCGAATCATTGTGTTGTCAAGGGTCATGTAGCATTTTGATGAAAAGGTCATGGAGCATTGGGCTGAAAATGTTCATGGACTATTGTGATGACAGAAGCCATGGAGCATTGTGATGACAAGGGAATGGAGCATTGTGATGACAAGTTCTTGGAGCATTGTGATGAGAAGACCATGGAGCCTTGTGATGACAAGTCTCATGGAGCATTCTGATAAAAGGGGGCATGGAGCATTGTGATACCAGGGGTCTTGGAGCATTGTGATGACAAGGGCATGGAGCATTGTGATGAGAAGGCCAAGGAGCATTCTGATGACATGTGTCATGGAGCTTTGTGATGACAAAGGCATGGAACATTGTGATTAGAGGGGTCTTGGAGCATTGTGATGAAAAGGGCATGGATCATTCTGATGAAAAAGGCATGAAGCATTGTCATGACAGGGTTCAAGGAACATACTGATGACAATTGTCAGGGAGCATTGTGATGACAAGTGTATTGAGCATTGTGATGACAACGGTCATGGTGCATTGTGATAAAAAGCCCATGGATAATTGTGATGACGAGCATCATGGGACGTTGTGATGACAAGTGTTATGGAACATTGTGATCACAAAGTTTTGGAGCATTGTGGTGACAGAGGTTATAGAACATTTTGATTTCTAGGAGCAAGGAGCATTGTGATAACAAGGGCATGAAGCAATGTGATCCCAAGGTTCATGGAGGATTGTGATGACAAGCGCATGGAGCATTGTGAATGACAAGGTCATGTAGCAATTTGCTGACAAAGGCATGGAGCATTGTGATGACAAGTGTCATGGAGCACCGTGATAACAAGCGTCACGGAGCATTGTGATTACAGGGGTCATGGAGCATTGGGATGACAATGGTCATGGAGCATTGTGATGAGAGGAGTCCAGGATCATTGTGTTGTCAGGGGTCATGGAGCGTTTTGATGACAGTGGTCATGGAGCATTGTGATGAAAGGGGTCATGGAGCATTGTGATGAGAATGTCATGAAGCATTGGGCTGAATATGTTCATGGAGTAATGTGATGACAGGGGTTATGGAGCATTGTGATGACTAGGGAATAGAGCATTGTGATGACAATGTCCTGGAGCATTGTGATGAGAAGACCATGGAGCCTTGTGATGACAAGTCTCATGGAGCATTCTAATAAAATGGGGCATGGAGCATTGTGATTACAGGGGTC
Organism: Mesoplodon mirus; assembly: GCF_964341445.2. Taxonomy (NCBI): domain Eukaryota; kingdom Metazoa; phylum Chordata; class Mammalia; order Artiodactyla; family Ziphiidae; genus Mesoplodon; species Mesoplodon mirus. The sequence goes on along the minus strand of NC_138976.1, from coordinate 197,823,961 downwards.
TTGGAGCATTGTGATGACAAGGGCATGAAGCATTGTAATGAGAAGGCCATGGAACATTCTGATGACATGCGTCATGGAGCTTTGTGAATGACAAGGGCATGGAGCATTGTGAGTACAGGGGTCTTGGAGCATTGTGATGAAAAGGGCATGGATCATTGTGATGAAAAAGGCATGGAGCCTTGTCATGACAGGGTTCAAGGAGCATACTGACGACAAGTGTCAGGGAGCATTGTGATGACAAGTGTATTGAGCATTGTGATGACAAATGTCAAGGAGCATTGTGATGAGAAGACCATGGATAATTGTGATGATGAGCGTCATGGGGCGTTGTGATGAAAAGTGTTATGGAACATTGTGATCACAAGTGTTTGGAGCATTGTGATGACTGAAGACATGGAGCATTTTGATTTCATTTTGATGACAATAGCATGAAGCATTATGATGATGGGCATGGTGCATTTTGATGACAGGGTTCATGGGGCACTGAGATGAAAAGGGGCATGGGGCATTGTGATTACAGGGGTCTTGGAGCATTGTGATGACAAGAACATGGAGCAATGTGATGAGAATGCCATGGAGCATTCTGATTACATGTGGCATGGTGCCTTGTGATGACAAGCCGTGGAACATTTTGATGGCAGTGTTCATGGAGCATTGTTATTACAGGTGTAATGGTGCATTGTGATGACAAGGGCAAGAAGGATTGATCTAAAAATTTTCATGCATCATTGTGATGAGAGTGGGCATGGAGCATTGTGATGACAAGGGCACGGGACACTGTGATACATGGGTCATGGAGGATTGTAATGACAAGGGCATGGAGCATTGTGATGAGAAGGGCATCGAGCATTGTGACGACAAGCGTCAGGGAGCTTTGTGATGACAAGGGCGTGGAGCAATGTGATGAGAGGGTTCATGGAGCATTGTGATGACAATGGCATGGAGCACTGTGATGCCAACGTTCATGGATCTTTGTGATGACAAATGTCATGGAGCATTTTGATGACAAGGGCGTGGTGCATTGTGATGCAAAGGGCAGGGAGCATGGTGAATACATGGTCATCGAGCAATTTGATGAAAAGGGTTATGGAACATTTTGATGAAAGGGGTTATGGAACATTGTGATGTCAGGGATCATGGAGCATTGTGATGACAGGGGTTATGGAACTTTGTGATGTCAGGGGTCATGGAGCATTGTGATGATAAGGGCATGTAGCATTGTGATGACTAGTGTCATGGAATATTTTGATGACAGGGTTGAGGGACTATTGTGAATACTAGTGATGGAACATTGTGATATCAGTGGTGAGAGAGCATTTTGATGAGAAGTCCCTGGAGCATTGTGATGACAACGTTTATGAAGCATTGTGATGACAATGTTTATGGAGCATTGCGATGACAAAGTTGTGGAACATTGTGATAACAGGCGAATGGCGCATTGTGATGACATGGGTCAGGGAGCATTGTGCTGACAAGCGAATGGATCATTGTGGTGACAAGGGTCATGGTGCATTGTGCTGGCAAAGGCATGGAGCTTTGTGATGACAAGGGTCAAGGAGCATTGTGATGAAATGTTCATGCAGCATTGTGGTGAAAAAATCACAGAGGTTTGTGATGACGAGGGCATGGATCATTGTGATGACAGAGGTCATGAAGCATTGTTATGACTGGAGTCAAGGAGCATTGTGATAACAGGGGTCATGGAGCATTGTGATGACAAGGGCATGGAGCATTTTCATGACAGGGGCATGGAGTATTGGTCTGACTAGTTTCATGAATTATTGTGATGATAGTGGGCATGGTGCATTGTGATGACAAGGGCATGGAGCATTGTGATGAAAAGGTCATGGAGTATTTTGAAGACAGGTGTCAGGGAGCATTGTGATGACATATGTCAAGGTCCATTGTGTGACAATGGCATGGAGCATATTGATGCCAAGTGTCATGGAGGATTGTGATGGCAAAGGTAATGGAGCATTGTGATGACAAGGGCTTGGAGCATTGTGATGGCAAGGGTCATGTAGCATTGTGATGATAAGGGCATGGAGCATTGTGATGACAAGGGCCATTGAGAATTTTGATGACAAGTTTGTGAAGCATTGCGATGACAACTGCATGGAGCTTGCTATGACAGGGCTCTTGGAGCATTGCAATGACAAGTGCATGGAGAATTGTGATGACAAGAGCATGTAACATTGTGATGAGAAGTATCAAGAACCATTGTGATGACAAGGATGTAGAGAATTGTGATGACAAGGGACATGGAGCATTGTGATGACCAGGGCATGGGGCTTTGTGATGGCAAGACTGTGGAGCATTGTGATGAGAAGTCCATGGATAATTGTGATGACGAGCAGCATAGAGCACTGTAATGACAAGTGTCATGGAGCATTCTGATGAAAAGCTTGTGGAATATTGTGATGACAATGGCATGGAGCATTGTGATGAAAAGGGCATGGAGCATTGTGATGAAAAAGGCATGGAGCCTTTTCATGACAGGGTTCAAGGAGCATTCTGACGACAAGTGTCAAGGAGCATTGTGATGACATGTGTATTGAGTATTGTGATGAAAAAGGTCATGGAGTATTGTGATGACAAGTGTTATGTAACATTGTGATCACAAGGGTTTGGAGAATTGTGAGGACAGTGGTCATGGATCATTCTGATTTCAAGGAGCATGGAACATTGTGATGAAAAGGGCATGAAGCAATGTGATACCAAGTTTCATGGAGGATTGTGATGACAGTGGGAATGTAGTATTTTGATGACAAGCGAAAGGAGCATTGTGATGACCAGGTCATGTAGCATTTTGCTGACAAAGACATGGAGCATTGTTATGAAAGGGTCATGGAGCAGTGTGATGACAAGTGTCATGGAGCATTGTGATTACAGGGGTCATGAAGCATTGTGATGACAAGGGTAGGATCATTGTGCTGTCTGGGGTCATGGAGCATTGTGTTGACAGTTTTCATGGAGCATTGTGATGGCAGGGGTCAAGGAGCATTGTGATGAGAAGGTCATGGAGCATTGGGCTGAAAATATTCATAGAATATGGTGATGACAGTGGTCATGGAGCATTGTGATGACAAGGGAATGGAGCCTTGTGATGACACGGTCCTGGAGCATTGTGATGAGAAGACCATGGAGACATATGATGACAAGTCTCATGGAACATTCTGATGAAAAGGGGCATGGAACATTGTGATTACAGGGGTCTTGGAGCATTGTGATGAAAAGGGCATGAAGCATTGTGATGAAAAAGGCATGGAGCCTTTTCATGACAGGGTTCAAGGAGCATTCTGACGACAAGTGTCAGGGAGCATTGTGATGACAAGTGTATTGAGCATTGTGATGAAAAAGGTCATGGAGCTTTGTGATGACAAGGGCCTGATGTATTGTGATGACTGTCATCATGGAGCGTTGTGATGACAAGTGTTATAGAACATTGTGATCACAATTGTTTGGAGCATTGTGACGACAAGGGCATGAAGCAACGTGAACCAAAGATTCTTTGAGGATAGTGATGACACTGGGAATTGAGTATTGTGATGACAAGAGAATGGAGCATTGTGATGACAAGGTCATGTAGAATTTTGCTGACAAAAGTATGGACCAATGTGATGACAAGTGTCATGGAGCATTCTGATGAGAAGCTTGTGGAGTATTGTGATGACAGTGGCATGGAGCATTGTGATGAAAGGGCATGGAGCATTGTGATGAAAAAGGCATGGAGCCTTTTCATGACAGGGTTCAAGGAGCATTCGGATGACAAGTGTCAGGGAGCATTGTGATGACAAGTGTATTGTGCATTGTGATGAAGAAGCTCATTGAGGATTATGATGACAAGGGCATGGAGTATTGTGATTGCAGGCGTCATGGAGTGTGGTGATGACAAGTGTTATGGCACATTCTCACCACAGGGGTTTGGAGCATTTTGATGACAGACGTCATGGATCATTGTGATTTCAAGGAGCATGGTGCATTGTGATGAGAAGGGCATGAAGCAATGTGAACCCAAGATTCATTGAGGATTGTGATGATAATGGGAATGGAGTATTGTGATGACAGGCGAATGGAGCATTGTGATGACAAGGTCATGTAGAATTTTGCTGACAAAGGCATGGAGTATTGTGATGACAAGGATCATGGAGCACTGGGGTGACAAGCGTCATGGACCATTGTGAGTACAGTGGTCATGGAGCATTTGGATGACAAGAGCATGGATCATTTTGATGACAAGGGTCATGGAGAATTTTGATGACATGAGTCCCGGATCATTCTGTTCCCATGGGTCATGGAGGTTTGTGATGACAGTGGTCATGGAGCATTTTGATGACAGGGGTAATGGAGCATTGTGATGAGAAGGTTATGGAGCTTTGGGCTGAAAATATTTATGGAGTATTGGGACGACAGGAGTCATGGAGCATTGTGATGACAAGGGAATGGAGCATTGTGATGACAAGGTCCTGGAGCATTGTGATGAGAAGACCATGGAGCCTTGTGATGACAAGTCTCATGGAGCATTCTGATGAAAGGTGCATGGAGAACTGTGATTACAGGGGTCTTGTAGCATTGTGATGACAAGGGAATGAAGCATTTTAATGAGAAGGCCATGGAGCATTCTGATGACATGCGTCATGGAGCTTTGTGAATGACAAGGGCATGGAGAATTGTGATTACAGGGCTCTTGGAGCATTGTGATGAAAAGGGCATGGGTCATTGTGATGAAACAGCCATGGAGCCTTGTCATGACAGGTTTCAAGGAGAATACTGACGACAAGTGTCAGGGAGCATTGTGATGACAAGTGTATTGAGCATTGTGATGAAAAAGGTCATGGAGCATTGTGATGAGAAGACCATGGATAATTGTGATGACAAGCGTCATGGGGTGTTGTGATGACAAGTGTTATGGAACATTGTGATCACAAGGGTTTGGAGCATTGTGATGACAGAGGTCATGGATCATTTTGATTTCAAGGAGCATGGAGCATTGTGAGGACAAAGGCATGACTCAATGTGATACCAAGTTTCATGGACGATTGTGATGACAATGGAAATGTAGTATTTTGATGACAAGCGAAAGGAGCATTGTGATGACAAGTCATGTAGCATTTTGCTGACAAAGGCATGGAGCATTGTAATGGCAATGGTCATGGAGCACTGTGATGACAAGGGTAGGATCATTGTGATGACATGTGTCATGGAGCATTTTGATGACAAGATTCCCAGATCACTGTGTTGTCAGGGGTCATGGAGCATTGTGATGACAGTGGTCATGGAGCAATTTGATGACAGGGGTCATGGAGAATTGTGATGAGAAGGTCATGGAGCATTGGGCTGAAAATATTCATTGAGTATTGTGGTGACACAGGTCATGGAGCATTGTGATGACAAGGAAGTGGAGCATTTTGATGACACGGTCCTGGAGCACTGTGATGAGAAGACCATGAAGCCATGTGATGACAAGTCTCATGGAACATTCTGAAGAAAAGGGGCATGGAGCATTGTGATTACTGTGGTCTTGGAGCATTGTGATGACAAGGGCATGGAGCTTTGTGATCAGAAGGCCATAGAGCATTCTGATGACATGCGTCATGGAGTTTTGTGAATGACAAGGGCATGGAGCCTTGCGATGACAGGGGTCTTGGAGCATTGTGATGAAAAGGGCATGGATCCTTGTCATGACATGGTTGAAGGGGCATACTGACGACAAGTGTCAGGGAGCATTGTGATGACAAAAGTCTTGGAGCATTGTGATGAGAAGACCATGGATAATTGTGATGACGAGCATCATGGGGCATTGTGATAACATGTGTTATGGAACATTGTGATCAGAAGGGTTTGGAGCATTGTGATGACAGAGGTCATGGAGCATTTTGATTTCAAGAAGCATGGAGCATTGTGATGACAAGTGCATGAAGCAATGTTTTCCCAAGTTTCATGGAGGATTGTAAAGAAAATGGTAATGGAGTATTGTGATGACAAGGTCATGTAGCATATTGCTGACAAAAGCATTGTGATGGCAACACCGTGGATCATTGTGATGAGAAGACCATAGATAATTGTGATGACTAGCTTCATGGAGCCCTGTAATGAGAAGGGGCATGGAGCATTGTGATGACAGGTGTCATGGATCATTGTGATGACAAGCGCATGGAGCATTTGTCTGAAAAATTTCATGGATTATTGTGATAAGAGTGGGCAAGGAGCATTGTGATGACAAGGACACGGAACACTGTGATACATGGGTCATAGAGGCCTGTAATGACAAGGGCATGGAGCATAGTGATGAGAAGGGCATTGAGCATTGTGATGACAAGCGTCATGGAGCAATATGATCAGAGGGTTCATGGAGCATTTTGATGAGAAGTGCATGTAGCATTGTGATGACAGTGGTCATGGAACATCGTGAGGACATGGTTAAGGGAGTATTATGATGACTAGTGATGGAACATTGTGATATCAGTAGTGACAGAGCATTTTATTGAGAAGTGCATGGAGCGTTGTGATGACAAGGTTGTGGAGCATTGTGATGACAAGTGCATGGCGTATTGTGATGACAAGGGTCATGGAGAATTGTGATGCCAAGTGTCATGGAGGATTGTGATGACAAAGGTAATGGAGCATTGTGATGACAAGGGCTTGGAGCATTATGATGAAAAGGGTCATGGAGCATTGTGATGATAAGAGCCATTGAGGATTTTGGTGGCAAGGTCGTGAAGCATTGTGATGACAAGTGCATGGAGCTTGCTATGACAGGGGTCATGGAGCATTGTGATGACAAGTGCATGGAGAATTGTGATGACAAGAGCATGTAACATTGTGATGAGGAGTGTCATGGAACATTGTGATGACAAGGATGGGGAGAATTGTGATGAAAAGGGACATGGAACATTTTGATGACCAGGGCATGGAGCTTTGTGATGGCAAGACCGTGGAGCATTGTGATGAGAAAACCATGGATAATTTTGATGACGAGCATCATGGGGCACTCTAATGACAAGGGGTATGGAGCATTGTGATGACAGGTGTCATGGAGCATTGTGATGACAGGGGTCATGCAGCACTGTGATGACAATGGTCATGGAGCATTCTGATGACAAGCTTGTGGAGTATTGTGATGACAATGGAATGGAGCATTGTGATGAAAAGGGTATGGAGCATTGTGATGAAAAAGGCATGGAGCCTTTTCAACACAGGTTTCAAGGAGCATTCTGACGACAAGTGTCAGGGAGCATTGTGGTGACATGTGTATTGAGCATTGTGATGACAAAGTTCATGGAGCATTGTGATGACAAGGGCATGGAGTATTGTGATGACAGGCATCATGGAGCGTGGTGATGACAAGTGTTAGGGAGCATTGTGATCTCAAGGGTTTGGAGCATTGTGATGACAGAGGTCATGGATCATTTTGATTTCAAGGAGCATGGAGCATTGTGATGACAAGGGCATGAAGAAATGTGATCCCAAGCTTCATGGAGGATTGTGATGACAATGGTAATTAGTATTGTGATGACAAGGGCATGGAGCAATGTGATGAAGATGTCACGTTACATTTTGCTGACAAATGCATGCAGCATTGTGATGACAAGTGTCATGGAGCACTGTGATGACAAGCGTCATGGAACAGTGTGATTACAGGGGTCATGGAGCACTGGGATGACAAGGGCATTGATCATAGTGATGACAAGTGTCATGGAGCTTTTTGATGACCAGAGTCACGGATCATTGTGTTGTCCTGGGTCATGGATCGTTGTGATGACATTGGTCATGGAGCATTGTGATGACAGCTGTCCTGGAGCATTGTGATGAGAACGTCATGGAGCATTGTGCAGAAAATGTTATGGAGTATTGTGATGACAGGGGTCATGGAGCATTGTGATGACAAGGGCATGGAGCATTGTCATGAGAAGGCCATGGAGCATTCTGATGACATGAATCATGGAGCTTTGTGATGACAAGGGCATGGACCATTGTGATTACAGGGGTCTTGGTGCATTGTGATGACAAGGGTCATGGAGCATTTTGATGACAAGGGCGTGGTGCATTTTGATGAAAAGGGCAGGGAGTAATGTGATGACAGGGTCATGGAGTTATTTGAAGAAGAGGGTCATGGAATATTTTGATGACAGGGGTTATGCAACATTGTGATATCAGGGTTCATGGAGCATTGTGATGATAAGGGCATGTAGCATTTTGATGAGAGGGGTCATGGAACATTGTGATGACAGGGGTGAGGGAGTATTGTGAGGACTAGTGATGGAACATTGTGATATCAGTGGTGAGACAGCATTTTGATGAGAAGTGCATGGAGCATTGTGATGACAAGATTTATGGAGCATTGTGATGACAAGGTTCTAGAGCTTTCTGCTGACAAGTGCATGGCACATTGTGATAATATGGGTCATGGAGCATTTTGCTGACAAGCGCATGGAGCATTGTGATGACAAGGGTCATGGAGCATTGTGCTGACAAAGGCATAGAGCATTGTGATGACAATGGCATGGAGCATTGTGATGACAAGTGACATGGAGTATTGTGATGACCAGGTCATGGAGCACTGGAATGGCAAGACCATGGAACATTGTGATGAGAAGACAATGGATAATTTTGATGATGACTGTCATGGAGCACTGTAATGACAAGGGGAATGGAGCATTGTGATGACAAGTGTCATGGAGCATTCTGATGACAAGCTTGTGGAGTATTGTGATGACAATGGCATGGAGCTTTGTGATGACAAGGTCCTGGAGAATTGTGACGAGAAGACCATGGAGCCTTGTGATGAAAATTCTCATGGAGCATTCTGATGAAAAGGGGCATGGAGCATTGTGATGAGAAGGCCAAGGAGCATTCTGATGACGTGCATCATTGATCTTTGTGATGAGAAGAGCATGGAACATTGTGATTACAGGGGTCTGGGAACATTGTGATGAAAAGGCCATGGATCATTGTGATGAAAAAGGCATGGAGACTTGTCATGACAGGGATCAAAGAGCATACTGATGACAAGTGTCAGGGAGCATTGTGATGACAAGTGTACTGAGCATTGTGATGACAAAGGTCATAGAGCATTGTGATGAGAAGACCATGGATAATTGTGATGACGAGCGTCATGGGGCGTTGCGATGACAAGTGTTATGGAATACTGTGATCACAAGGGTTTGGAGCATTGTGATGACAGATCATGGAGTATTTAATTTCATTGTGATGACAATAGCATGAAGCATTATGATGATGGGCATGGTGCATTGTGATGACAGGTTTCATGGAGCATTGAGATGAAAAGGGGCATGGACCATTGTGATTACAGTGGTCTTGGAGCATTGTGATGACAAGGGAATGGAGCATTGTGATAAGAAGGCCATGGAACATTCTGATGACATGCGTCATGGAGCTGTGTGATGACAAGGGCATGGACCATTGTGATTACAGGGGTCTTGGAACATTGTGATGACAAGGATCATGGAGCCTTGTGATGACAAGGCCGTGGAACATTGTGATGGCAGGGGTCATGGAGCATTGTTATGACAGGGGTAATGGAGCATTGTGATGACAAGGGCATGGATCATTGGTCTGAAAATTTTCATGTATTATTGTAATGAGAGTGGGCATGGAGCATTGTGATGACAAGGGCACGGAACACTGTGATACATGGGTCATGGAGGATTGTAATGACAAGGGCATGGAGCATTGTGAAGAGAAGGGCGTCTAGCATTGTGATGACAAGCGTCTTGGAGCTTTGTGATGACAAGGGCATGGAGAATTGTGATGAGAGGCTTCATGGAGCATTTTGATGACAATGGCATGGAGCATTTTGATGCCAAGGGTCACTGAGCTTTGTGATGACAGAGGTCATGGAGCATTTTAATGACAAAGGCGTGGGGCATTGTGATGAGAATTGCAGGGCACATTGTGATGACAGGGTTATGGAGCATTTTGATGAAAAGGGTCTTGGTACATTTTGATGATAGGGTTTATGGGACATTGTTTTGTCAGGGGTCATGGAGCATTGTGATGAAAAGTGTCATGGAGCATTTTGATGACAGGGGTTATTGAACATTGTGATGTCAGGGCTCGCTGAGCATTGTGATGATAAGGGCATGTAGCATTGTGATGACAGGGGTCATGGAACATTGTGATGACATGGGTGAGGGCGTATTGTGATGACTAGTGATGGCACATTGTGATATCAGTTGTGAGAGAGCATTTTGTTGAGAAGTGCATGGAGCATTGTGATGACAAGGTTTATGGAGCATTGTGATGACAAGCTTGTGGAGCATTGTGATGACAAGTGCAAGGCGCATTGTGATGACATGGGTCAAGGAGCATTGTGCTGACAAATGCATGGAACATTGTGATGACAAGTGTCTCTGATCATCGTGATGAAAATTTCATAGAACATTGTGGTGACGAAGGTCTAAGAGCCTTGTGATTACGAGGGCATGGACCATTGTGATGACAAAGTTCATGAATCATTGTGATGACTGGAGTCACGGAGCATTGTGATGACAGGGTTCATGGAGCATTGTGATGACAAGGGCATGGAGCATTGTGACGACAAGGTCATGTAGTATTGTGAAGACAGGTGTCAGGGAGCATTGTGATGACATATGTCATGTTCTATTGTGAGGACAATTCTATGGAGCATTGTGATTACAAAGGCCATTGAGAATTTTGATAAAAATTTCGTGAAGCATTATGATGACAAGTGCATGGATCTTGCTATGACAGGGGTCATGGACAATTGTGATGACAAGTGCATGGAGAATTGTGATGACAAGAGCATGTAACATTGCAATGAGAAGTGTCATGGAGCATTGTGATGACAAGGATGTGGAGAATTGTGATGACAAGGGACATGGAGCATTGTCATGACCAGGGCATGGAGCTTTGTGATGGCAAGACCGTGGAGCATTGTGATGAGAAGACCATGGATAATTGTGATGACGAACATCATGGAGCACTGTAATGGCAAGGGGCATGGAGCATTGTGATGACAGGTGTCATGGAGCATTGTGATGACAGGGGTCATGGAGCATGGTGATGACAATGGTCATGGAGCATTCTGATGACAAGCTTGTGGAGTATTGTGATGACAATGGCATGGAGCCTTGTGATGAAAAAGCATGGAGCCTTCTCATGACAGTGTTCAAGGGAGCATTCTGACGACAAGTGTCAGAAGCATTGTGATGACAAATATATTGAGCATTGTTATGAAAAAGGTCATGGAGCATTGTGATGACAAGGGCATGGCGTATTGTGATGACAGGCATCATGGAGCGTTGTGATGACAAGTGTTTTGGAACATTGTGATCAGAAGTGTTTGGAGCATTGTGATGACAGTGGTCATGAATCATTTTGATTTCAAGGAGCATGTAGCATTGTGATGACAAGAGCATGAAGCAATGTGATCCCAAGGTTCTTGGGGGCTGATGATGACAACGGTAATGGAGTATTGTGATTATAAGCACATGGAGCTTTTTGATGACAAAGTCATGTAACATTTTACTGACAAAGGCATGGAGAACTGTGATGACAACGGTCATGGAGCACTGTGATGAAAAGCGTCACGGAGCTTTGTGATAACAGTGGTCATGGAGCATTTGCATGACAAGGACATGGATCATTGTGATGACAAGGGTCATGGAGCATTTTGATGACAAGAGTCCCGGATCATTGTGTTGTCAGGGGTCATGGAGAGTAGTGATGACAGTGGTCATTGAGCATTGTGATTACTGGGGTCATGGAGCATTGTTATGATAAGGGAATGGCTCATTGTGATTACAAGGTCGTGGAGGATTGTGATGAGAAGACCATGGAGACTTGTAATGACAAGTCTCATGGAGCATTCTGATGAAAACAGGCATGGAGCATTGTGATTACTGCGGTCTTGGAGCATTGTGATGACAAGGGCAAGGAACATTGGGATGAGAATACCATGGAGCATTCTGATGACTTGCGTCATGGAGCTTTGTGATGACAAGGGCATGGAGAATTGTGATTACAGGGGTCTTGGAGCATTGTGATGACAAGGGTCATGGAGTCTTTTGATGACAAGGCCTTGGAACATTGTGATGGCAGGGGTCATGGAGTATTGTTATGACAGGGGTCATGGAGCATTGTGATGACAAGGGCATGGAGCAATGGTCTGAAAAATTTCATGTATTATTGTGATGAGAGTGTGCATGGAGCATTGGAATGACAAGGGCACAGAACACTGTGATACATGGGTCATGGAAGATTGTAATGACAAGGGCATGGAGCATTGTGATGAGAAGGGCATCGAGCATTGTGATGACAAGCGTCATGGAGCTTTGTGATGACAATGGCATGGAGCAATGTGATGAGAGGCTTCTTGGAGCATTGTGATGACAATGGCATGGAACATTGTGTTGCCAAGGGTCATGGCGCTTTGTGATGAAAAAGTCATGGAGCATTTTGATGACAAGTGTGTGTTTCATTGTGATGAGAAGGGCAGGGAGCATTGTGATGAGAGGGTCATGGAGCAATTTGATGAAAAGTGTCATGGAACATTGTGATGACAGGGGTTATGGAAAATTGTGATGTCAGGTGTCATGGACCATTGTGATGAAAAGGGTTATGGAGCAGTTTGATGACAGGGGTTATGGAACATTGTGATGACGGGGATGAGGGAGTATTTGTGATGACTAGTGATGGAACATTGTGATATCAGTGGTGAGAAAGCATTTTCATGAGAATTGAATGGAGCATTGTGATGACAATGTTTATGGAGCTTTGTGGTGACAAGGGTGTGGAGCATTGTGATAACAAGCGCATGGCACATTGTGATGACATGGGTCATGGAGCATTGTGCTGACAAGTGCATGGAGCGTTGTGATGGCAAGGGTCATGGAACATTGTGCTGACAAAGGCATTGAGCATTGTGATGTCAAGGGTCTCAGGGTTTTGTGATGAAATGTTCATGGAGCATTGTTGTGACAGAAGTCACAGAGCCTTGTGATGACGAGGGCATGGACCATGGTGTTGACAAAGTCAAGAAGCATTGTGATGACTGGAGTCACGGAGCATTGTGATGACAGGGGTCAAGGACCATTGTGATGACAGGGGCATGGCACATTGGTCTGACAAATTTCATGGATTATTGTGATGACAGTGGGCATGGCACATTTTGATGACAAGGGCATGGAGCATTGTGATGTCAATGTCATGGATTATTGTGAAGACAGGTGTCAGGGAGCATTGTGATGACACTTGTCATGGTCCATTGTGATGAAAACGCCATCGAGGATTGTGATGCCAAGTGTCATGGAGGATTGGGATGACAAAGGTAATGGAGCATTGTGATGACAAGGGTCATGTAGCTTTGTGATGACAAGGACATGGAGCATTGTGATGACAAGGGCCATTGAGAATTTTGATTAGAAAATCATGAAGCATTGTGATTTCAAGCGCATGGAGCTTGCTATGACAGGGGCCATGGAGCTTTGCGATTACAAGTGCATGGAGAATTGTGATGAAAACAGCATGTAACATTGTGATGAGAAGTGTCATGGAGCATTGTGATGACAAGGACGTGGAGAATTGTGATGCCAAGGGACATGGAGCATTGTGATGACCAGGGCATTGAGCATTGTGATGGCAAGACCGTGGAGCATTATGAGAAGACCATGGATAATTGTGATAACCAGCATCATAGAGCACTGTAGTGATAAGGGGCATGGAGCATGGTGATGACAGGTGTCATATAGCATTGTGATGACAGGGGTCATGGAACATTTTGATGAGAAGTCCATGGAGCATTCTGATGACATGCGTCATGGAGCTTTGTGATGACAAGGGCATGGAGCATTGTGATTACAGTGGTCTTGGAGCATTGTGATGAGAACGGCATGGAGTATTGTGATGACAGGCATCATGGAGCGTGGTGATGACAAGTGTTATGGAACATTGTGATCAAAAGGTTTGGAGCATTGTGAATGACAGAGGTCATGGAGCATTTTGATTTCAAGGAGCAAGGAGCATTGTGATGACAAGTGTATGGAGCATTGTGATGACAAAGGTCATATAGCATTTTGCTGACAAAGGCATGGAGCATTGTGATTACATGGGTCATAGAGTTTTGGGATGAGCAGGGCATGGAGCATTGGGCTGAAAATATTCATGGAGTATTGTGATGAGCGGGGACATGGAGCATTGTGATGACAAGGGAATGGAGAATTGTGATGACAAGCCCATGGAGCATTGTGATGAGAAGGCCATGGAGAATTGTGATGACAAGCGTCATGGAGCTTTGTGATGACAAGGGCATGGAGCATTGTAATTACAGGGGTCTTGGAGCACTGTGATGAAAAGGGTCATGGAGTCTTGTGATGACTAGGGCGTGGAAAACTGTGATGACAAGTGTCATGGAGCATTGTGATGGCAAGAGCATGGAGCATTGTGATGAAAAGTGTCATGGAGCATGTGATGACAAGGTCATGCAGCATTGTGAGTTCAGTGGCGTGGAGAACCATTGTGATGATAAGGGGCAATGTTTTTGTGATTACAATGGCGTGAAGCATTATGAAGATGGGCATGGAGCATTGTGATTACAGGGTTCTTGGAGCATTTTGATGAAAAGTTTCATGGAGCATTGTGATGAGAGGTGTCCTGGAGCATTGTGGTGACAAGTGTCTTGGAACATTGTGTTTGACAAGGGCACTGAACATTGTGATACAAGGGTCATGGAGCATTGTAATGACAGGGCATGGAGAATTGTGATGAGAAGGGCATGGATCATTGTGATGACAAGCGTCATGGAGCATTGTGATGACAGGGGTAATGGAGCATTGTGATGAGAAGGTCATGGAACATTTGGCTGAAATTTTTCATTGAGTATTGTGATGACAGGTGTCATGGAGCAGTGTGATGACAAGGGAATGGAGCATTTTGATGACAAGGTCCTGGAGCATTGTGATGAGAAGACCATGGAGCCCTGTGATGACAAGTCTCATGGAGCATTCTGATGAAAAGGGGCATGGAGCATTGTGATTACAGGGGTCGTGGAGCATTGTGATGACAAGGGCATGGAGCATTGTGATGAGAAGGCCATGGAGCATTCTGATGACATGCGTCATAGAGCTTTGTGATGAAAACGACATGGAGCATTGTGATAACAAAGGTCATGGAGCCTTGTGATAACAAGGCCGTGGAACATTGTGATGGCAGGGGTCATGGAGTATTGTTATGAGAGCGATAATGGAGCATTGTGATGACAAGGGCATGGAGCAATAGTCTGAAAAGTTTCATGGATTATTGTGATGAGAGTGGGCATGGAGCTTCTTGATGACAAGGGCAAGGAACACTGTGATACATGGGTCATGGAGGATTGTCATGACAAGTGCATGGAGCATTGGGATGAGAAGGGCATGGAGCATTGTGATGAGAAGCGTCATGGAGCTTTGTGGTGACAATGGCATGGAGCAATGTGATGAGAGGTTTCATGGAGCATTGTTATGACAATGGCATGGAGCATTTTAATGAAAAGGCAATGGATCATAGTGATAAAAAAGGCATGGAACCTTTTCATGACAGGGTTTCAGGAGCATTCTGAAGACAAGTGTCAGGGAGCATTGTGATTACAAGTGCATTGAGCATTGTGATGACAAAGGTCATGGAGCATTTTGATGACAAGGACATGGATTATTGTGATGACAGGCATCATGGAGCGTTGTGATGAGAAGTGGTATGGCACATTGAGATCACAAGGGTTTGCAGCATTGTGATGACAGAGGTGATGGATCATTTTGATTTCAAGGAGCATGGAGCATTGTGATGACAACGGCAGGAAGCAATGTGATCCAAATGTTCATGGTGGATTGTGATGACAATGGTAATGGAGTATAGTGATGACAAGCACATGGAGCATTGTGATGAAAATGTCCTGTAGCATTTTGCTGACAAAGCATGGAACATTGTGATGACAAGTGTCATGGAACATTTTGATGACAAGTGTCCCGGATCATTGCGTTGTCAGGGTTCAAGGAGCATTTTGATGACAGTGGTCATGGAACATTTTGATGACAGGGGTCATGGAGCATTGTGATGAGAAGTTCATGGAGCATTGGGCTGAAAATATTCATGGAGTATTGTGATGAAAGTGGTCATGGAGCACTGTGATGACAAGGGAATGGAGCATAGTGATGACAATGTCCTGGAGCATTTTGATGAGAAGACCATGGAGCCTTGTGATGAAAATTCTCATGGAGCATTCTGATGTAAAGGGCCATGGAGCATTGTGATTACAGGGGTCTTGGAGCATTGTGATGACAAGGCCATGGAGCATTGTGATGAGAAGTCTATGGAGCATTCTGATGACATGCATCATGGAACTTTGTGATGACAAGGAAATGGAGCATTTTGATGTCAAGGGCATGGAGCATTGTGATGAGAAGTGCATGGAGCATTCTGATGACATACATCATGGAGCTTTGTGATGACAAGGGCATGGAGCTTTGTGATTACAGTGTTCTCGGAGCATTGTGATGAAAAGGGCATGGATCATTGTGATGAAAAATGCATGGAGCCTTGTCATGACAGGGTTCAAGGAGCATACTGACGACAAGTGTCAGGGAGCATTGTGATGACAAGTGTATTGAGCATTGTGATGACAAACGTCATGGAGCACTGTGATGAGAAGACCATGGATAATTGTGATGACGAGCATCATGGGGCGTTGTGATGGCAAGTGTTATGGAATATTGTGATCACAAGGGTTTGTAGCATTTTTATGACAGAGGTCATGGAGCATTTTGATTTCATTGTGAGGACAATAGCATGAAGCATTATGATGATGGGCATGGTGCATTGTGATGACAGGGTTCATGGAGCATTGAGATGAAAAGGGGCATGGAGCATTGTGATTACAGGGTTATTGGAGCATTATGATGACAAGGGCATGGAGCATTGTGATGAGAAGGCCTTGGAGCATTCTGATGACATGCATCATGGAGCTTTGTGATGACAAGGGCATGGAGCATTGTGATTAGCGGGGTCATGGAGCATTGTGATGACAAGGGTCATGGAGCCTTGTGAAGACAAGGCCGAACAACATTGTCATGGCAGGGTTCATGGAGCATTGTTATGACAGGGGTAATGGAGCATTGTGATGACAAGGGCATGGAGCATTGGTTTGAAAATTTTTATGGATTATAGTGAGGAGAGTGTGCATGTAGCATTGTGATGACAAGTGCACGGAACACTGTGATGGGTCATGAAGGATTGTAATGACAAAGGCCTGGAACATTGTGATGAGAAGGGCATTGAGCATTGTGATGACAAGCATCATGGAGCTTTGTGATGACAATGTCATGGAGCAATGTGATGAGAGGGTTCATGGAGCATTGTGATGACAGTGGCATGGAGCATTGTGATGACATGGGTCATGGAGCTTTGTGATGACAAAGGTCATGGAGCATTTTGATGACAAGGGTGTGGTGTATTATAATGAGAAGGGCAGGGATCATTGTGATGACAGGGTCATGGACCAATTTGATGAAAAGGCTCATGATCCATATTGATGACAGGGGTTATGGAACATTGTGATGTCAGGGGTCATGGAGCATTGTGATGATAAGCGGATGTAGCATTTTGTTGAGAGGGGTCATTGAGCATTGTGATGACCGGGGTGAGGGAGTATTGTTATGACTAGTGATGGAACATTGTGATATCAGTGGTGTGAGAGCCATTTGATGAGATGTGCATGGAGCATTGTGATGACAAGGTTTATGGAGCATTGTGATAACAAGGTTGTGGAGCATTGTGATGACAAGGTTTATGGAGCATTGTGACAACAAGGTGGTGGAGCATTGTGATGACAACGGAATGTCACATGGTGATGACATGGGTCATGGAGCATTGTGCTTACAAGCGCATGGAGCATTGTGATGACAAGGGTCACGGAGCATTGTGATGAAAAGTTCATGGAGCATTGTGGTGGAAAATTTCACAGAGCCTTGTGATGACGAGGGCATGGACCATTGTGATAACAAATGTCATTAAGCATTGTGATGACTGGAGTCACAGAACATTGTGATGACAAGGTTCATGGAGCATTGTGATGACAAGGGCATGGATCCTTGTGAAGACAAGGCCGTAGAACATTGTGATGGCAGGGTACAGGGAGCATTGTTATGACAGGGGTAATGGAGCATTGTGATGACAAGGGCAAGGAGCATTGGTTTGAAAATTTTCATGGATTATTGTGAGGAGAGTGGGCATGTAGCATTGTGATGACAAGGGCACGGAACACTGTGATACATGGGTCATGGAGGACTGTAATGACAAGGGCCTGGAACATTGTGATGAGAAGGGCATCGAGCATTGTGATGACAAGCATCATGGAGCTTTTTGATGACAATGTCATGGAGCAATGTGATGAGAGGGTTCATGGAGCATTGTGATGAAAATGGCATGGACCATTATGATGCCAAGGGTAATGGAGCATTGTGATGACAAAGGACATGGAGCATTTTGATGACAAGGGTGTGGTGTATTATAATGAGAAGGGCAGGGAGCATTGTGGTGACAGGGTCATGGAGCAATTTGATGAAAAGTGTCATGATCCATATTGATGACAGGGGTTATGGAACATTGTGATGTCAGGGGTCATGGAGCATTGTGATGATAAGCTGATGTAGCATTTTGTTGAGAGGGGTCATTGAGCATTGTGATGACCGGGGTGAGGGAGTATTGTTATGACTAGTGATGGAACATTGTGATATCAGTGGTGTGAGAGCCTTTTGATGAGATGTGCATGGAGCATTGTGATGACAAGGTTTATGGAGCATTGTGATAACAAGGTTGTGGAGCATTGTGATGACAACGGAATGGCACATGGTGATGACATGGGTGATGGAGCATTGTGCTGACAAGCGCATGGAGCATTGTGCTGACAAAGGCATGGAGCATTGTGATGAGAAGGGTCACGGAGCATTGTGATGAAAAGTTCATGGAGCATTGTGGTGACAAAGGTCACAGAGCCTTGTGATGACAAGCACTTGGACCATTGTGATAACAAAGGTCATTAAGCATTGTGATGACTGGAGTCACGGAGCATTGTGATGACAGGGGTCATGGAGCATTTTGATTTCATTGTGATGACAATAGCATGAAGCATTATGATGATGGGCATGCTGCATTGTGATGACAGGGTTCATGGTGCATTGAAATGAAAAGGGGCATGGAGCATTGTGATTACAGGGTTCTTGGAGCATTGTGATGACAAGGGCATGGAGCATTGTGATTACAGGGGTCTTGGAGCACTGTGATGACAAGGGTCATGGAGCCTTGTGATGACAAGGCCGTGGAATATTTTGATGACTGGGGTCATGGAGCATTGTTATGACAGGTGTATTGGAGCATTGTGATGATAAGGGCATGGAACATAGATCTGAAAATTTTCATGAATTATTGTGATGAGAGTGGACATGGAGCATTGTGATGACAAGGGCATGGAACACTGTGATACGTGGGTCATGGAGGATTGTAATGACAAGGGCATGGAGCATTTTGATGAGAATTGCATCGAACATTGTGATGACAAGCGTAATGGAGCATTGTGATGCCAAGGGTCATGGAGCTTTGTGATGACAAAGGTCATGGAGCATTTTGATGACAAGGGCATGGTGCATTGTGATGAGAAGGGCAGGAAGCATTGTGATGACAGGTTCAAAGAGCAATTTGATGAAAAGTGTCATGGAACATTTGGATGACAGCGGTTATGGAACATTGTGATGTCAGGGGTCATGGAGCATTGTGATGAAATGTGTCATGGAGCATTTTGATGACAGGGGTTATGGAACATTTTGATGTCAGGGGTCATGGAGCATTGTGATGATATGGGCATGTAGCATTTTGATGACAGGGGTCATGGAACGTTGTGATGACAGGGTTGAGGGAGTATTGTGATGACTAGTGGTGGAACATTGTGACATCTGTTGTGAGAGAGCATTTTGATGAGAAGTGCATGGATCCTTGTGATGACAAGGTTTAAAGAGCATTGTGATGAAAAGTTTGTGGAACATTGTGATGATAAGCGCATGGCACACTGTGATGACAAGGGTCATGGAGCATTGTGCTGACAAAGGCATGGAACATTGTGATGACAAAAGTCACGTTGCATTGTGATGAAAAATTGAGGGAACATTGTGGTGACAAAGGTCAAAGAGCCTTGTGATGACGAAGGCATGGACCATTGTGATGACAAAGGTCATGAAGCATTGTGATGACTGGAGTCACGGAGCATTGTGATGACAGGGGTCATGGAACATTGTGAAGACAGGGGCATGGAAAATTGGTCTGACAAGTTTCATGGATTATTGTGATGACAGTGGGCATGGCACATTGTGATGACAAGGGCATCGAGCATTTTGATGACAAGGTCATAGAGTATTGTGAAGACTAGTGTCAGGGAGCATTGTGATGACATATGTCATGGTCCATTGTTATGATAATGGCTTGGAGCACTGTGATGCAAAGTGTCATGGAGGATTGTGATGACAAAGGTAATGGAGCATTGTGATGACAAGGGCTTGGATCATTGTGATGACAAGGGCCATTGAGAATATTGATGACAAGGTCGTGAAGCATTGTGATGACAAGGGCATGGAGCATTGTGATGAGAAGGCCATGGAGCATTCTGATGACAGGCGTCATGGAGCTTTGTGATGACAAGGGCATGGAGCATTGTGATTACAGGGGTCTTGGAGCATTGTGATGAAAGTGGCATGGATCATTGTGATGAAAAATGCATGGAGCCTTGTCATGACAGGTTTCAAAGAGCATACTGGCGGTAAGTGTCAGGGAGCATTGTGATGACAAGTTTATTGAGCATTGTGATGACAAAGGTCATGGAGCATTGTGATGAGAAGACCATGGATATTTGTGATGACGAGCGACATGGGGCGTTGTGATGACAAGTGTTATGGAACATTGTGTTCACAAGGGTTTGGAGCATTGTGATGACAGAGGTCATGGATCAATTTGATTTCAAGGAGCATGGAGCATTTTGATGACAAGGGCATGAAGCAATGTGAACCCAAATTTCAAGGAGGATTGTGATGACAAGCGCATGGAGCATTGTGATGACAAGGTCATGTAGCATTTTGTTGACAAAGGCATGGAGCATTGTGATGACGAGGGTCATGGAGCACTGTGATGACAGGCGTCATGGAGCATTGTGATTACATGGAATATGGAACTTTGGGATGACAAGGGCATGGATCATAGAAATGACAAGAGTCATGGAGCATTTTGATGACAAGAATCCCGGATATTTGTGTTTTCAGGGGTCATGGAGGTTTGTGATGGGGTTGGTCATGGAGCACCATGATGACAGGGGCAATGGAGCATTGTGATGAGAAGTTCATGGAGCATTGGGCTGAAAATGTCCATGGAGTATTGTTAAGACAGGAGTCATGGAGCACTGTGATGACAAGGGAATGGAGCATTGTGATGATAAGGTCCTGGAACATTGTGATGAGAATACTATGGAGCTTTGTGATGACAAGTCCCATGGAGCATTCTGATGAAAACGGCATGAGGCACTGTGATTACAGGGGTCTTGGAGCATTGTGATGACAAGGGCATGGAGCATTGTGATGAGAAGGCCTTGGAGCATTCTGATGACATGGGTCATGGAGCTTTGTGATGACAAGGGCATGGAGCATTGTGATTACAGGGGTCTTGGAGCATTGTGATGAAAAGAGCGTGGATCATTGTGATGAAAAAGACATGGAGCCTTGTCATGACAAGATTCATAGAGCATACTGGCAAAAAGTGTCTGGGAACATTGTGATGACAAGTGTATTGAGCATTGTGATGACAATGGTCATGGAGCATTGTGATGAGAAGACCATGGATAATTGTGATGATGAGCATCATGGGGCATTGTGATGACAAGTGTTATGGAACATTGTGATCACAAGGGTTTGGAGCATTGTGATGACAGAGGTCATGGAGCATTTTGATTTCATTGTGATGACAATAGCATGAAGCATTATGATGATGGGCACGGTGCATTGTGATGACAGGGTTCATGGAGCATTGAGATGAAAAGGGGCATGGAGCATTGTGATTACAGGGTTCTTGGAGCATTATGATGACAAGGGCATGGAGCATTGTGATGAGAAGGCCTTGGAGCATTCTGATGACTTGCGTCATGGAGCTTTGTGATGACAAAGGCATGGAGAATTTTGATTACAGGGGTCTTGGAGCATTGTGATGACAAGGGTCATGGAGCGTTGTGAAGAAAAGGCCTTCGAAAATTGTGATGGAAGTGGTCATGGAGCATTGTTATGACAGGGGTAATGGAGCATTGTGATGACAAGATCATGGAGCATTGGTCTGAAATGTTTCATGGTTTATTTTGATGAGGGTGGGCATGGAGCATTGTGATGAAAAGGGCACGGAAAACTGTGATACATGGGTCATTGAGAATTGTAATGACCAGGGCATGGAGTATTGTGATGAGAAGGGCATCGAGCATTGTGATGACAAGCGTCATGGAGCTTTGTGATGACAAGGGCATGGAGCAATGTGATGAGAGGTTTCATGGAGGATTGTGATGACAATGGCATGGAGCATTGTGATGTCAAGTGTCATTGAGTTTTGTCATGACAAAGGCCATGGAGCATTTTGATGACAAGTGTATGGTGCATTGTGATGAAAAGGGCAGGGAGCATTGTGATGACAGGGTCATGGAGCAATTTGATGAAAAGTGTCATGGATCATTTTGATGACAGTGGTTATGGAACATTGTGATATCAGGGGTCATGGAGCATTGTGATGAAAAGGGTCAAGGAGAATTTTGATGTCAGGGATTATGGAACATTGTGATGTCAGGTGTCATGGAGCATTGTGATGATAAGGGCATATAGCATTGTGATGACAGGGGTCATGGAACATTGTGATAAAAGGGGTGAGGGAGTATTGTGATGACTAGTGATGGAACATTGTGATATAAATGTTGAAGGGCATTTTGATGAGAAGTGCATGGAGCATTGTGATCACAAGTTTTATGGAGCATTGTGATGACAATGTTGTGGAGCATTGTGATGACAAGCGCATGGCGGATTGTGATGACATGGGTCATGGAGCATTGTGCTGACAAGTGCATGGAGCATTGTGATGACAAGGGTCATGGAGCAGTGTGCTGACAAATGCATGGATCATTGTGATGATAATGGTCAAGGAGCATTGTGATGAAAAGTTTATAGAGCATTGTGGTGACAAAGGTCACAGAGCCTTGTGATGATGAGGGCATGGAGCATTCTGATGACAAAGGTCATGAAGCATTGTGATGACTGGAATCACGGAACATTGTGATGACAAGGGCATGGAGCATTGTAATGACAGGGGCATGGAACATTGGTCTGACAAGTTTAATGAATTATTGCGATGACAGTGGGCATGGCTCTTGTGATGACAAGGGCATGGAGCATTGTGATGAGAAGGTCATGGATTATTGTGAAGACAGTTGTCAGGGAACATTGTGATGACATATATCATGGTCCATGGTGATGACAATGGCATGAAGAATTGTGATGCCAAGTGTCTTGGAGGATTGTGATGAGAAATGAAATGGAACATTGGGATGGCAAGGGCTTGGAGCATTGTGATGACAGGTTCAAAGGGCAATTTGATGAAAAGTATCAAGGAAGCTTTTGATGAAATGGGTTATGGAACATTGTGATGTCAGGGGTCATGGAGCATTGTGATGAAAAGGGTCATGGAGCATTTTGATGACAGGGGTTATGGAACATTGTGATGTCAGGGGCCATGGAGCATTGTGATGTTAAGGGCATGTAGCATTGTGATGACAGGCGTCATGGATCATTGTGATTACAGGGGTGAGGGAGTATTGTGATGACTAGTGATGGAACATTGTGATATCAATGGTGAGAGAGCATTTTGATGAGAAGTGCATGGAGCATTTTGATGACAATATTTATGGAGCATTGTGATGACAACGTTGCGGAGCACTGTGAGGACAAGTGCATGGCACATTGTGATGACAAGTGTCATGGAGCATTTTGCTGACAAAGGCATGGAGCATTGTGATGACAAGGGTCACGGAGCATTGTGATGAAAAATTCAGGGAGCATTGTGGTGAAAAAGGTCACAGAGCCTTGTGATGACGAGGGCATGGACCATTGTGATGACAAAGGTCATGACTCAATGTGTTGACTGGAGTCACAGAGCATTGTGATGACAGGGGTCATGGAGCTTTGTGATGACATGGGCATGGAGCATTGTGATGACAGGGGCATGGAACATTGGTCTAATTTCATGGATTATTCTGATGAGAGTGGTCATGACACATTGTCATGACAAGGGCATCGAGTATTGTGATGACAAGGTCATGGAGTATTGTGAAGACATTTGACAGGGAGCATTGTGATGACATATGTCATGGTCCATTGTGATGACAATGGCATGGAGCATTGTGATGCCAAGTGTCATGGAGGATTGTGATGAAAAAGGTAATGGAGCATTGTGATGAGAAGGGCCATTGAGAATTTTGATGACAAGGTCGTGAAGCATTGTGATGAAAAGCACATGGAGCTTGCTATGACAGGGGTCATGGAGCATTGTCATGACAAGTGCACAGAGAATTGTGATGACAAGTGCATGTAACATTGTGATGAGTAGTGTCATGGAGCATTGTGATGACAAGGACATGGAGAATTGTGATGACAAGGGACATGCAGCACTGTGATGACCAGGGCATGGGGCATTGTGATGGCATTTCCGTGGAGCATTGTGATGAGAAGAACGTGGAGCACTGTAATGAGAACACCATGGAAAATTGTGATGATGAGCGTCATGGAGCACTGTAATGACAAGGAGCATGGAGCATTGTGATGACTGGTGTCATGGAGCATTGTGATGACAGTGGTCATGGAGCAATGTGATGACAAGGGTCATGGAGCATTCTGATGACAAGCTTGTGGAGTATTTTGATGACAATGGCATGGAGCATTGTGATGAAAATTGCATGGATCATTGTGATGAAAAAGGCATGGAGCCTTTTCATGACAGTTTTCAAGGAGTATTCTGACGACAAGTGTCAGGGAGCATTGTGATGACATGTGTATTGAGTATTGTGATGACAAAGGTCATGGAGCTCTGTGAAGACAAGGGCATGGACTATTGTGGTGACAGGCATCACGGAGCGTTGTGATGACAAGTGTTATGGAACATTTCGATCACAAGGGTTTGGAGCATTGTGATGACAGAGGTCATGGATCATTTTGATTTCAAGGAGCATGGAGCATTGTGATGACAAGGGCATGAAGCAATGTGATCCCAAGGTTCATGGAGTATTGTGATGACAATGGTAATGGAGTATTGTGATGACAAGTGCATGGAGCATTGTGATGACAAGGTCATGTAGCATTTTGCTGACAAAGACATGGAGCATTGCGATGACAAGTGTCATGGTACACTGTGATGACAAGCGTCATGGAGCATTTTGATTACAGGGGTCATGGAGCATTGGGATGACAAGGGGATGGATCATTGCGATGACAAGTGTTATGGAGCTTTTTGATGACAAGAGTCGCGGATCATTGTGTTTTCAGGTGTCAGGTAGTGTTGTGATGACAATGGTCATGGAGCATTGTGATGACAGGGGTCATGTAGCATTGTGATGAGAAGATCATGGATCATTGGGCTGAAAATGTTCGTGGAGTATTGTGATGACAGGGTCATGGATCATTGTGATGACAAGGGAATGGAACATTGTGATTACAAGGGAATGGAGCATTGTGATGAGAAGACTATGGAGCCTTGTGATGACAAGTCTCATGGAACATTCTGATGAAAAGTGGCATGGATCATTGTGATTACAGGGGTCTTGGAGCATTGTGATGACAAGGGCATAGAACATTTTGATGAGAAGGCCATGGAGCATTCTGATGACATGCGTCATGGAGCTTTGTGATGACAAGGGCATGGAACATTGTGATTACAGTGGTATTGGAGCACTGTGATGAAAAGGGCATGGAGACTTGTCATGACAGTGTTCAAGGAGCATACTGACGACAAGGGTCAGGGAGCATTGTGATGATATGTGTATTGAGCATTGTGATGACAAAGGTAATGGAGCATTGTGATGAGAAGTTCATGGATATTTGTGATGACGAGCGTCAAGGAGCGTTGTGACGACAAGTGTTATGGAACATTGTGATCACAAGGGTTTGGAGCATTGTGATGACAGAGGTCATGGAGCATTTTGCTGTCATTGTGATGACAATAGCATGAAGCATTATGATGATGGGCATGGTGCATTTTGACGACAGGGTTCATAGTGCATTGAGATGAAAAGGGGCATGGAGCATTGTGATTACAGGTTTCTTGGAGCATTGTGATGACAAGGGCATGGAGCACTGTGATGAGAAGGTCATAGAGCATTCTGATGACATGCATCATGGAGCTTTGTGATGACAAGGGCATTGAACATTGTGATTACAGGGGTCTTCGAGCACTGTTATGACAAGGGTCATGGAAACTTGTGATGACAAGGCCGTCTAATATTTTGATGGCTTGTGTCATGGAACATTGTTATTTCAGGGGTAATGGAGCATTGTGATGACAAGGGCAAGGAACACTGTGATATATGGGTCATGGAGGATTGTAATGAGAAGGGCATGGAGCATTGTGATGAGAAGGGCATCGAGCATTGTGATGACAA
Organism: Mesoplodon mirus; assembly: GCF_964341445.2. Classification (NCBI taxonomy): domain Eukaryota; kingdom Metazoa; phylum Chordata; class Mammalia; order Artiodactyla; family Ziphiidae; genus Mesoplodon; species Mesoplodon mirus. The sequence continues at coordinate 197,797,242 of NC_138976.1, read as the reverse complement.
GCGTAATGCAGCATTTTGATGCCAAGGGTCATAGATCTTTGTGATGACAAAGGTCATGGAGTATATTGATGACAATGGCGTGGTGCACTGTGATGAGAAGGGCAAGGAACACTGTGATATATGGGTCATGGAGGATTGTAATGAGAAGGGCATGGAGCATTTTGATGAGAAGGGCATCGATCATTGTGATGACAAGCGTAATGCAGCATTGTGATGCCCATGGTCATACATCTTTGTGATGACAAAGGTCATGGAGTATATTGATGACAATGGCGTGGTGCATTGTGATGAGAAGGGCAGGAAGCATTTTTATGACAGGGTCAAGGAGCAATTTGATGACAAGGGCAGGGGGCATTGTTATGACAAGTGCTTGTGGAATTGTGATGACAAGTGTCATGGAGCACTGTGATGACAAGGGCATGCAGCATTGTGGTGACAAGGGCTATTGAGAACTTTGGTGATAAGGTCGTGAAGAATTGTGATGACAAGCGCATGGAACTTGCTATGAAAGGGGTCAAGGAGCATTTCGATGACAAGTGCATGGAGCATTGTGATGAAAAAGGAATATTTTCTAAGAATATTCTTTTGACTAGCTAAATCACCTCAATTTTATATGTTTTCTGTTTTATTAAGCTCTGCTCATATCTTTATTTATATATTTTTTTAGGTTCTCAGGGTTTATTGTTTTGATCTTCTGATGTCAAATAAAACACATGGATATTAATTTTAATAAATCTTTTTAATTATATAGACTTGAAAAGTTTGAAGGATCCAACTTACTTGTAAGTATCTAATGGTCACGTCCAGCACATTGTTGTAGGCCTAAGGCTTAGTTCACCATATATCAATGTATATATTGACATATTTTCCCCTTGACTTTCTGTGATTCCCTACATCTCACCTTTCTTTGCAGACAAGCCATTTGAAATACCCTCAACTTATTTCACAGCCAATAACTCTTTAAAATAATGTGTATTTTTAGATAAATCTTCTTATGTAATTAGGCAGAAAATCACACCTGCCATATTTTTCAAAACAGCATAATTTCACTCTTCTCAATGATTAATCTGTTGTATTACACAAGCTGTGAGTATTTAGCTTTATCAATGACATGTACTTTTAAAATGTTTTAAAGATCCTACCAGTCTTTGAAAACATCCTTGTTCCTTGTTTCAGTTCCAGTTTTATGTATATTTTCTGCCTTGCACCTGATTATTCCAACATCTGATGGATGGCCTTGGGAATCTAATTCTGGTATTGATAGTTTTTGCTGATTGTCTCCACTTGTAGCTGATTTCTTCATTATTGTGTAAATTTAGATCATGAGCTCATGTTTAGCTAAACAGCTGACCTTGTAAGAGGCTTAGGTGTGAACGTTTGTGAGTTTGAGCAGAAAGTCGGCAAAGATTTTTTTGTGTCCCTACACTGAATTGACCGCAAGGATCCCGTTAACTAGAAGTGTTGGGCCAATACTCCCTCTGGTGGCAGGGCACTCAGACAGGGCTGTGTTGGGGCCCCCGCTCTGAGTCAGGGGAACTGAGTGGGCAGGGGCCCAGCAGGAGCCTCTCCACATATGCCCCAGGTTCCCAACAGCCTGTGACCTTCAGTCACCTGGCAGGAATCTACAAAGCCCAGACCTATGGTAACCTGTGCAGGGAGGTGTACCTCGCGGATATGTTCCACACACACTTCAAGTAGGATGGCGGCCTGTGTGGAAAGGTGAGCGGCCGGGCTGCCGCGAAGACCAAGAATGTGCTGTTTGGCTTTTGCCTAAATGCTAGTGCCACCCCCGTCGTCCTGCCGGGATATGAGTGCCCTGCCCTGTGCACCCTGCTCCCCTGCCCTTTGTTCAGACACAGCAGAGATGGTCACACCCACTCCCTCAGTGAGGACAGTGTTCCAACCTCCTGCAACCTCTCCCCCTCTCCACAGGTTGCCATGGACTACAGAAGCTGCCTCCTGAGGCCAGGGCGTTCCGAGGATGCCAAGGGCAGGCATGATGGCCTTAAATGATTTCCTCTTGTGTCAGTGTTGGTAAACCTTAGGAGCTAGGAAATTGTTCACTTTACAGAAAAGTTCAAATTTACTGATATTTCATATATTCTATGCTATAACATTGCCCTGATACTTTCTGTGTATTATTTACTTAAGTTTTTGTTTTGCTTAATCAAAGTGTATTTTTTAAATCTTTTCAAAGAATATTCTTTTGACTTACCAAATCACCTCAGTTTTATACGTTTTCTATTTTATTAAGTTTTGCTCATATTTAATTTATATACTTTCTGTGTTCTCACGGTTTATTGTTTTGATTTTCTGATGTCAATTAAAACACATGTTTATTAATTTTAGTAAATCTTTTTAATTATAAAGAGTTGAACTTTTTGAAGATTCCAGTTTACTTGTAAGTATCTAAGGGTCAGGTCTTCCACATTGTTGCTGGCTTAAGGCTTAATTTACCATATAGCAATGTATATACTGACGTATTTTCCCCTCGACTTTCTGTGTTTTCCCCCTTCTCACCTTTCTTTGAAGACAAGCCCTTTGAAATACCCTTATTTTACAGCCAATAAGTCTTTAAAATAATGTGTATTTTTTAAGATAAATCTTCTCTTATAATTAGGCAGAAAATCTGACCTGCCATATTTTTCAAAACAGCATAATTTCATTCTTCTCCACGAGTATTCTGTTGTATTACACAACCTTCGAGTTTTTAGCTTTATCAATGACATGTATTTTAAAAAAGTTTTAATGATCCTACTAGTCTTTGAAAACATCTTTGTTCCTTGTTTCAGTTCTAGTTTTATGTATATTTTCTGTCTTTCACCTGATTATTCCAACATCTGATGGATGGCCTTGGGAATCTAATTCTGGTATTGATTGTTTTTGCTGATTGTCTCCACTTGTAGCTGATTGCTTCATTACTGTGTCAATTTAGATCATGAGCTCATGTTTAGCTAAACAGCTGACCTTGTAAGAGGCATAGGTGTGAACACTCGTAAGCTTCAGCAGAAAGTCTGCAAAGATTTATTTGTTTCCCTCCAATGAATTGACCGCATGGACCCCGTTAACTCGAAGTGTTGCGTCAATACTCCGTCTAGTAGCGGGGCACTCAGACTGGACTGCTTTGTGGACCCCGTTCTGAGGCAGGGGCACTGAGAGGCCAGGGGCACAGGCAGGAGCTTCTCATCATGTGTCACAGGGATCCAACTGCCAGTGAACATCAGTCACCTGGAAGGAAGCTACGACGCCCAGACATATATTTACCCGTGAAGCGAGGTGTACTCCCTGTACACATTTCACACACACATCAAGTAGGAGGGCGGCCTGAGTGGAAAGCTGAGAGGCCAGGTTCCTGTGCAGACAAGGAAGGCACTCTTCAGCCTCAGCCTAAATGCTTGTGCCACCCGCCTGTGCCTGCCAGTCTCTGAGGTCCCTGAAATGTGCCCCAAGCTCCCCTGCACTTTGTTCAGTCACAGCAGAGAGGGCCATATGCACACCCTCAGTGAGGGCAGTGTTCCAACCTCCTGCAGCCCCTCACCCTCTCTGCAGATTTCCATGGACTACAGAAGCTTCATCCTGAGGCCAGGACTTTCCAAGAATTCCAAGGGCAGATATGATGGCCTTAAATGATTACCTCTTGTGTCAGTTTTTGTAAACTTTAGGAGCTAGGAAATGGTCCACTTTACAGAAACGTTCAAATTTACTGACATTTCATATATTCTCTTCTATATCATTGTCCTGATTCTTTCTGTATATTATTTACTTATGTTTTTGTTTTGCTTACTTAAAGTGTGTTTTTTAAATGTTTTCAAAGAATATTCTTTTGACTTACTAAATCACCTCAATTTTATAAGTTTTATCTTTTCTTAAGTTCTGCTTATATTTTATTTATATTTTTTCTCTGTTCTCAGGGTTTATTATTTTGATTTTGTGATATCAATTAAAACACTTGGATATTAATTTTAATACATGTTTTTAATTATAAAGAGTTGAACTTTCGAAGACTACAGCATACTTGTAAGTATCTAAGGGTCAGGTCCTCCACATTGTTGCTGGCTTAAAGCTTAGTTCACCATATAGCAATGTATATATTTACATATTTTCCACTCGACTTTCTGTGTTTTCCCACTTCTCAAATTTACTTGCGAACAATACCTTTGAAATACCCTTAACTTATTTTACAGCCAATAAGTCTTTAAAACAATGTGTATGTTTTTAGATAAATCTTCTTATATAATTAGGCAGAAAATCTGATCTGCCATATTTTTCAAAACATCTTAATTTCACTCTTCTCCGTGAACAATCTGTTGTATTACACAACCTTCGCATATTTAGCTTTCTCAATGACATGTAATTTAAAAATGTTTTAAAGATCCTACCAGTCTTTGAAAACATCCTTGTTCCTTGTTTCAGTTCTAGTTTTATGTATATTTTCTGCCTTGCACCTGATTATTCCAACATCTGATGGATGGCCTTGGGAATCTAATTCTGGTATTGATTGTTTTTGCTGATTGTCTCCACATTTAGCTGATTTCTTCATTATTGTGTAAATTTAGATAATGAGCTCATGTTTAGCTAAACAGCTGACCTAGTAAGAGGCGTAGGTGTGAATGCTCGTAAGCTTCAGCGGAAAGTCGGGAAAGATTTATTTTGTCCCTCCACTGATTTGCCCGCACGGACCCCGTTTACTAGAAGTGTTGAGCCAATACTCCCTCTAGAGGCAGGCGACTCATACAGGGCAGATTTGTGGCCCCCGCTCTGGGGCAGGGGCACTTGGCGGCCAGGGGCCTGGGTAGGAGCCTCTCTGCATGTGTCCCAGGGACCTTTGGTCACCTGGCAGGAAGCTACAATGCCCAGGCCTATGGTTACCTGTACAGTGAGGTGTACTCCGTGGACACGTTCCACACACACTTCAAGTAGGAGGGCAGCCTGAGTGGAAAGATGAGAGACCGGGCGGCCGCGCCGAAAAAGATGGTGCTGTTTGGCCTGGGCTGAAATGCTTGTGACAACCCCTGGACCTGCCGGGCTCTGAGGGCCCTGCCCTGGGCCCCCTGCTCCAATGCCCTTTGTTCAGTCAGGGCAGAGACGGCCACACCCACACCCTCAGTGAGAGCAGTGTTCCAACTTCCTCCAGACCCGCCCCCACTCCGCAAGTTGCCATGGACTACAGAAGCTGCATCCTGAGCTCTGGACGTTCCGAGGATGTCAAGGGCAGACATGATGTCCTCAAATGATTTCCCCTTGTGTCACTTTTGGTAAACTTTAGGAGCTAGGAAATTGTCCACTTTACAGAAATGTTCAAATTTACTTGCATTTTATATATTCTCTGCTAAGACATTGTCCTGATTCTTTCAGTATATTATTTACTTATGTTTTGTTTTGCTTAATCAAAGTGTTTTTTTTTTTTAATCTTTTCAAAGAATATTCTTTTGACTTACTAAATCACCTCAATTTTATACGTTTTCTGTTTTGTTTAGTTCTGCTCATATCTTTATTTATATTTTTTTCTATGTTCTCAGGGTTTATTGTTTTGATCTTCTAATGTCAAATAAAACACTTGGTTATTAATTTTAATATTTTTTTTTAATTTTAAAGTGTTGAAATGTTTGAAGACTCCAGCTTACTTTTAAGTATCTAAGGGTCAAGTCCTCCCGATAGTTGCAGGCCTAAGGCTTAGTTCACCATATAGCTATGTATATATTAACATATTTTCCCCTCGACTTTCTGTGATTCCCTACATCTCATCTTTCTTTGTAGACAAGCCATTTGAAATACCCTTAACTTATTTCACAAACAATAAATCTTTGAAATAATGTGTATTTTTCTAGATAAATCTTCTTTTATAATTAGGCAGGAAATCTGATCTGCCATATTTTTCAAAACAGCATAATTTCAGTCTTCTCCATGATTAATCTGTTGTATTATACAACTTTCGAGTTTTTAGCTTTATCAAAGACATGTACTTTAAAAATGTGTTAAAGATCCTACCAGTCTTTTAAAACATCCTTGTTCATTGTTTCAGTTCTAGTTTTATGTATATTTTCTGTCTTGCACCTGATTATACCAACATCTGATGTGTAGCCTTGGGAATCTAATTCTGGTATTGATTGTTTTTGCTGATTGTCTCCACTTGTAGCTGACTTCTTCATTATTGTGTAAATTTAGATCATGATCTCACATTTAGCTAAACAGCTGACCTTTTAAGAGGTTTAGGTGTGTACGCTCGTGAACTTCAGCAGAAAGTCAACAAAGATTTATTTGTGTCCCTCCACTGAGTTGCCCGCAAGGACCCCATTTTCTAAAAGTGTTTTGCCAATAGTACCTCTAGTGGCAGGGGACTCAGACAGGGCTGCTTTGTGGAACCCACTCTGAGGCAGCTGCACTGAGCAGCAAGGTGCCCGAGCAGCAGCCTCTCTGCATGTGTCCCAGGGGCCCACCTGCCTGAGACCTTCGGTCACATGGCAGCAACTTATGACCCCCAGACCTATGGTTACCTGTGCAGCAACGTGTATTCCGTGTACATGTTCCACACACTCTTCAAATAGGAGGGCAGCCTGAGTGGAAAGGTGAGTGGCTGGGCTGCCGCACAGACCAGGAAGGTGCTCTGTGGCCTGGGCCTAAATCCTTGTGCCACACCACTGGGCCTGCCTGGTTCTGAGGGCATTTCACAATGCCCCATGCTCCCCTGCCCTTTGTTCAGTCCCAGCAGAGATGGCCACACCCACAACCTCAGTGAGGGCAGTGTTCCATCGTCCTGCAGCCCCACTCTCTCTCCACAGGTGGCCATGGACTACAGAAGCTGCATCCTGAGGCCAGGGCGTCCCGAGAATGCCAAGGGCAGACATGATGGTCTTAAATGATTTCCTATTGTGTCAGTTTTGTTAAACTTTAGGAGCTAGGAAATTGTCAACTTTATAGAAATGTTCATATTTACTGGCATTTCATATATTCTATTCTATAACATTGTCCAGATTCTTTCTGTATATTGTTTACTTATGTTTTTGTTTTGGTTAATCAAAGTGTGTTTCTTAAATCTTTTCAAAGAATATTCCTTTGACTTTCTAAATCACCTCAATTTTATACGTTTTCTATTTTCTTAAGCTCTGCCCATATTTTAATTATATTCTTTCTATGTTCTCAGGGTTTATTGTTTTGATTTTCTGATGTCAATTATAACACTTGGTTATTAACTTTAATAAATCTTCTTAATTATAAAGAGTCGTACATTTTGAAGATTCCTGCTTACTTGTAAGTTTGTAAGGGTCAGGTCCTCCACATTGTTGCTGGCATAAGGCTTAATTCATCATATAGCAATTTATATATTGACATATTTTCCCCTCGACTTTCTGTGTTTTCCCACTTCTCACCTTTCTTTGAAGACAAGCCCTTTGAAATACCCTTAACTTATTTTACAGCCAATAAGTCTTTAAAATAATGTGTATTTATTAAGATAAATATTCTTATATAATTAGGTAGAAAATCTGATCTGCCGTATTTTTCAAAACAGCATAATTTCACTCTTCTCCATGATTAATCTGTTGTATTATACAACTTTCGAGTTTTTAGCTTTATCAAAGACATGTAATTTAAAAATGTGTTAAAGATCCTACCAGTCTTTTAAAACATCCTAGTTCCATGTTTCAGTTCTAGTTTTATGTACATTTTCTGCCTTGCACCTGATTATTCCAACATCTGATGGATGGCCTTGGGAATCTAATTCTGGTATGATTGTGTTTGCTGATTGTCTCAACTTGTAGCTGCTTTCTTCATTTTTCTGTAAATTTAGATCATGAGCTCATGTTTAGCTAAACAGCTGTCCATGTAAGAGGCTTAGGCTTGAACGCTCGTGAGCTTCAGCAGAAAGTCATCAAAGATTTATTTGTCTCTCTCCAATGAGATGCCTGCAAGAACCCCGTTTTCTAGAAGTGTTGGGCCAATACTCCCTCGAGTGGCAGGGCCCTCAGACAGGGGTGCTTTGTGGCCCCCACTCTGGGGCATTGGCAGTGAACAGCCAGGGTCCTGGGCAGGAGCCTCTCCGCGTGTGTCCCAGGGACCAATCTGCCTGTGACCTTCGGTCACCTGGCAGTTAGCTACGACGCCCAGACCTATGGATACCTGTGCAGGGATGTGTACTCCGTGGATACGTTCCACACACACTTCATGTAGGAGGGCGGCCTGAGTGTTAAGGTGAGTGCCCGGGCTGCCACGCATACCAAGAAGGCACTCTTTGGCCTGGGCATAAATGCTTCTGCCATGCCCCTGGGCCTGCCGTGCTCTGATGGTCCTAAACTGGGCGCCCTGCTCCCCTGCCTTTTGTGCAGTCACATCAGAGACAGCCTCAACCACACCCTCAATGAGGGCCATGTCTCAACCTCCTGCAGCCCCGCCCCCTCTCCGCAGGTTGCCATGGACTACAGAAGCGGCATCCTGTGGCCAGGGCATTCGTAGGATGCCAAGGGCAGACATGATGACCTTAAATGATTTCCTCTTGTGTCAGTTTTGGTAAATTTTAGGAGCCAGGAAATTGTCCACTTTACAGAAATGTTCAAATTTACTGGCATTTCATATATTCTATGGTATAACATTGTCCTGATTCTTTCTGTATATTATTTACTTTTGTTTTCGTTTTGCTTAATAGATGTGTGTTTTTAAGTCTTTCCAAAGAATATTCTTTTGACTTACTAAATCACCTGTATTTTATATGTTTTCTGTTTTATTTATTTCTGCTCATATCTTTATTTATATTTTTTCTATGTTCTCAGGGTTTATTGTTTTGATCTTCTGATGTCAAATAAAACACTTGGTTATTAATTTTAATAAATCTTTTTAATTATAATAGGTTGAAATTTTTGAAGATTCCAGCTTACTTGTAAGTAACTAACGATCTGGTCCTCCACATCGTTGCTTGCCTAAGGCTTAATTCATCATATAGCAATGTATATACTGAAATATTTTCCCCTCGACTTTCTGTGTTTTCCCACTTCTCACCTTTCCTTGAAGACAAGCCCTTTGAAATACCCTTAACTTATTTTACATCCAATAAGTCTTTAAAGCAATCCGTAATTTTAAGATAAATCTTCTTATATAATTAGGCAGAAAATCTGATCTGCCATATTTTTCAAAACAGCATATTTTCACTCTTCTCCATGATTAATCTGTTGTAATACACAGCCTTCGAGTTTTTAGCTTTATCAATGACATGTATTTTTAAAATGTTTTAAATATCCTACCTGTCTTTTAAAACATCCTTGTAACTTGTTTCAGTTCTAGTTGAATTTATATCTTTTGCCTTGCACCTGATTATTCCAACATCTGATGGATGCCCTTGGGAATCTAATTCTGGTATTGATTGTTTTAGCTGATTGTCTCCACTTGTAGCTTATTTCTTCATTAATGTGTAAATTTAGATCATGAGCTCAAGCTTAGCTAAAATGCTGACCTTGTAAGAGGCTTACGTCTGAACTTTCATGAATTTGAGCAGAAAGTCGGCAAAGATTTATATGTGTACCTCCAATGAATAGACCGCAAGGACCCCATTAAATTGAAGTGTTGCACCAGTACTCCGTCTTGTGGCAGGGCACTCAGACAAGGGAGCTTTGTGCCCCCCGTTCTGGGGCAGGGGCACTGAGTGGCCAGGGTCCCTGGCAGGAGCCTCTCCGAGTGTGTCACAGGCACCCACCTGCCTGCGACCTTCGGTCACCTGGCAGGAAGCTACGACGCCCAGACATATGGGGAGGTGTACTCTGCCGTCATGTTCCACAGACACTTCAAGTTGGAGTGCGGCCTGTGTGGAAAGGTGAGAAGCCGTGTTGCTGCGCAGACCAAGAAGTCACTATTTGGCCTGGGCCTAAATGCTTGTGCCTCACCCCTGGGCCTTCCGGGATCTGAGGGCACTGCCCTTGGCCCCCTGCTCCCCTGCCCTTTGTTCAGTCAGAGCAGAGATGGCCCCACCCACACCCTCAGCGAGGGCAGTGTTCCAAACTCCTGCATCCCCGCATCCTATCCGGAGGTTGCCATGGACTACAGAAGCTGTATCCTGAGGCCAGGGCATTCCTAGAATGCCAAGGGCAGACATGATGGCCTTAAATGATTTCCTCTTGTGTCAGTTTTTGTAAACTTTAGGAGCTAGGAAATTTTCCACTTTACAGAAATATTCAAATTTACTGGCATTTCATATATTATGTGCTATAACATTGTCCTGATTCTTTCTGTATATTATTTACTTATGTTTTTGTTTTGCTTAATCAAAGTGTGTTTTTTAAATCTTTTCAAAGAATATTCTTATGACTTACTAAATCACCTCAGTTTTATACGTTTTCTATTTTATTAAGTTCTGCTCATATTTTATTTATTTTCTTTCTATGTTCTCACGGTTTATTGTTTGGATCTTCTGATATCAATTAAAACACTTAGTTATTAAGTTTAATATTCTTTTTAATTATAAAGTTTTGAACTTTTTGAAGATTCCACCTTACTCATAAGTATGTAAGGGTCAGGTCCTACACATTGTAGAGGGCCTAAGGCTTAGTTCACCATATAACAATGTATATATTTACATATTTTCCCCTCAAATTTCTGTGTTTTCCCACTTCTCACATTTCTTTGAAGACATGCCCTTTGAAATACCTTTTAATTATATTACAGCCAATAAGTCTTTAAAATAATGTGTATTTTTAAGATAAATCTTCTTATATAATTAGTCAGAAAATCTGATCTGCCATATTTTTCAAAACAGCATATTTTCACTCTTCTCCATGATTAATCTGTTGTATTACACAACCTTCCAGTTTTTAGCTTTATCAATGACATGTATTTTAAAAATGTTTTAAAGAGCATACCAGTCTTTAAAAACATCCTTGTTCCTTGTTTCATGTGCAGTGTCAACAAGAGCACTATCACATGGAGCAGTATCACCATGTGTACTGTCAACTTAGGCACTGTCACCATGGGCACGGTCACCAAGTACACTATAACTTTGTTCACTCTTACTGTGAACACTGTCACCATGGGCACCTTAACCATGGGCATTATCACCAGGAGCATTATCAGCATCGGCACAACAGCCGTGATAAATGTAACCATGGGTCATATCACCGTGAGCACGGTTAGCATGGGCACTGTCACCATGTGCACTGCCCCATTTGTACTCTCACTATGGGAACTGCCACCATGAGCACTGTCACCATGAACACTGACACCAGGAGCACTGCCACGCAGGGTACTGCCACCATGAGAACTGTCACCATGAGAACTATTACTATGAGAATTGTAACCATGGGCAATTTTTCGATGAGTACTGTCACCATCGGTATTTTCACCTTGGGCACTCTCACCGTAAATAGTATTACCATGAGCAATTTCACTGTGAGCACTCTTACCATGGGTACTGGCACAATGCAGACTGTCACCATGAGCCGTGTCACCATGGCAATGTCACCGTAAGAAGTGTCACCATATGTAATGTCACCATGACAATGTTACCATGAGCACTGCCATTTTGAGCACTGTCACCATGAGTACTGTCAGCATTGGCAGTATCACCATGGGAACTATCACTATGAGAACTTTCAGCGTGAGCACTGTCACTGTGGGCAGTGCCATCGTGAGCAATTCCACCATGGGCAATGTAACATGGAAATTATCACTGTGAGCACTGTGAATATGAGCAAGTCACCATGGGAATTCTCAACATGGGTACTCTCTCCAATGGCAATGTCACCATGAGCATTGTCAGCATGGGCAATTTCACCATGAGTACTGTCACCAAAGGCAGTATCACCATGAGAAATGTCACAGTGGGCACTGCCAGCAGGGGCACTATCACCGTGGTTAATGTTATCATGCGCTGTTTCCCATTGAGCACTGTCACCATGGGCAGTGTCATCATGGGCACTATCATCATTGTCACTGTCACAGTGAGCTCTCTCACCATTGCATTGTGATCTAGGGCACTCTCAACATGCGTGTATCACAGTGGGTATTTCCAGCATGAGCAGTGTCACTAAGGGCAATGCCACCATGAGCATTATCACCTTGAAAACAGACACTGTGAACACTATCACCATAAGTAGTGACATCATCGTCACTGTCCCCATGAGCACTGCCACAATGAGCACTATCACCATGGGCACTTCCACCATGAGCACTGTAACCATGAGCCCTGACACAGTGAGGACGGTCCCTATTGGCAATGTCACAATGGACACTATCACCGTGTGCACTATCACCATGAGCATGGTTACCATGGGCACTGTCACCATGAGCACTACCGCATCGTTACTCTCACCATGGGAACAGCCACCATGAGCACTGCCACAATGAGTACTGTCACCATGAGGACTGTCATTATGAGAATTGCCACCATGGGCACATTCTCGATGAGTACTATGAGCATGGGTAAATTCACCTTGGGCACTGTCACCGTGAGCAGTATTACCATGAGCCCTTTCACTGTGAGCACTGTCACAAAGGGCAATGGCACAATACGGACTGTCACCATGAGCCCTGTCACAATGGGCACTATGACCGTGAGCACTCTCACCTTGGTCACTGTCACAATGGACAGTGTCACCGTGAGTACTGTCACCTTCAGCAGAGGCAGAATGCAGACTGTCACCATGAGCCCTGTCACCATGGGAAATGTCACCATGAGAAGTGTCAACAAAGACAATGTCACTGTGGAATCTGTCACCATGGGCACTGCCACCATTGGCACTGTTATTTTGAGGACTGTCACCATGGGTACTGCAACCATGTGCACTGTCACCATGGGCAATCATGCCATGGGCACTGTCACTGTGAGCACTGTCACCATGGGTATTGCAACCATGAACAGTGTCACAGTGAGTACTGTCAGCATGGGTTTTCACCGTGTGAACTATCACCATAAGCACTGTCACCATTTTTCACTGACACCACGTGCACTACCACCATGTGAATTCTCACCATGGGCACTATAACCGTGAGCAGTGACACCATGAATACTATCTTCACGGGCACTGTCACCAGGGGCACGGACACCATGTGAATGGTTACCATCGTCAGTATCACTGTGATCACTGTCACCATGGGAACTACCAACATAGGCACTGTCATCATGAGCACTTTCAGAATGGGAACTGTCACCATGGGCACTATCACCGTGAAGACTCTCACCATGGGAATTATCGTCATGGGCACTACCACCTTGAGAATTATCACCATGAGGACTGTCACCATGGGTATTGTCACTATGGGCACTATCAGCATTAGAACTGTCACCGAGGTCACTGTCACGATGGAATTTGTCACTGTGAGCACTGTCACAATAGGCAAAGTCACGGTTCACACTGTCCCCTTGGGCCCTGTCACAGTGAGCATTATCAACTTGAGGGTGGTGTCCATGGGCACTGCCACCATGGACACTACCAACTGCAGAATTATCACCATTTGTACTCACAGCGTGGTAATGGTCAACAAGTGCACTATCACTATGCTCACTATGACAGTGAGCACTGTCAACATGGGCAACTTAACCATGGGCACTATCACCGTGAGCACTACCACCGTCGGCACTACCACAGTGATCACGTCACCATGGACACTATCATGGTGAGCACAGTTAACATGAGCATTGTAACTGTGAGCACTGTCACCATGGAAATGCAACCATGAGCTGATTCACTGTGAGCACCGTCAGCATGGGTTGTCACCTTGTGCACTGTCAGCATGAACACTGCCACCATGGGCACTATAACAATTTTACACTGCCACCATGTGCATTACAACCATGTGCACTGTCACCTTGGACACTATCACCATGAGCACTGTCACCATGAGTACTGTCATCATGGGCAATGGCACAGCCACCATCTGCAATCTTACCATGGTCACTATCACTGTGAGCACTGTCACCAATGGAACTACCAACATGGGCACTGCCATCATGAGCACTTTCACCATACGAACTGTCACCATGGGCACTATGAACGTGAGAACGGTCACCATGAGCACTGTCACCATTGCGAGTATCACCATGTGCACTGTCACCATGGGCACTATCACAATGAGAACTGTCAGCGTGGGCACTGTCACTGTTGGCAAGGGCACCGTGGGCACTTCCACCATGGGCAATGTCACCATGGGCACTATCACCGTGAGGACTCTCACCATGGGAATTATCGCCATGGGCACTATCAGCATTAGAACTGTCACAGTGGTCACTGTCACGATGGAATTTGTGACTGTGAGCTCTGTCATGATAGGCAAAGTCACGGTTTGCACTGTCCCCTTGGGCCCTGTCACAGTGAGCACTATCACTTTGACGGTGGTGTCCATGGGCACTGCCACCATGGACACTACCAACTTGAGAAATATAACCATGTGTACTCTCAGCATGGGCATGGTCAACAAGTGCACTATAAGTATGCTCACTATGACCATGAGCACTGTCACCATGGGCAACTTAACCATCGGCACTATCACCGTGAAAAATATCACCATTGGCGCTATCACTGTGATCACTGTCACCATGGACACTATCATAGTGAGCACTGCTACCATGGACACTGTAACTGTGAGCACTGTCACCACGGCTAATGCAACCATGAGCACAGTCACCATGAAAACTGTCAGCACGGGTTGTCACCGTGTGCATTGTCACCATGAGAACAGAAACCATGGGCATCTTAACCATTGCCATTATCACTGGGAGAACAGTCACCATGGGCACTGTCACCATGAGCATTGGCAACATATGCACTATCACCGTGAGAAATGTCACCATGGTCAGGGTCAACAAGGGCATTATTACTTGGAGCAGTATCACCATGTGTACTGTCACCATAGGCACTGTCACCATGGGCAAGGTCACCAAGTACACTATCACTATGCTCACTATTACGGTGAACACGGTCACCATGGGCACCTCAACCATGGGCACTATCTCCGGGAGCATTATCAGCATCGGTACCACAATCATGATAAATGTAACCATGGGTCATATCACCGTAAGCACGGTTACCATGGGCACTGTCACCATGTGCACTGCCCCATCGGTACTCTCACCATGGGAACTGCCACCATGAGCACTGTCACCATGAGCACTGACACCACGAGCACAGCCACCCAGGGCAGTGCCACCATGAGGACTGTCACCAAAACTGTTGCTATGAGAATTGTAACCATGGGCAATTTCTCATTGAGTAATGTCACCATGTGTATTTTCACCTTGGGCACTCTCAACGTAAACAGTATTACCATTAGCACTTTCACTGTGAGCACTGTCACCATGGGCACTGGTACAATTGGTGTGTCACCATGAGCCATGTCACAATGGGAAATGTCACCGAGAGAAGTGTCACCATAAGCAATGTCACCATGGGCAATGTCACCATGGGAACTGCCATTTTGAGCACTGTCACCATGGGTACTGCCACCATGAGTACTGTCACCATTGGCAGTATGACCATGTGCACTGTCACCAAGGGCACTATCACCATCACAACTCTCAGCGTGAGCACTGTCACTGTGGGAACTGGCATTGTGAGCAATTCCACCATGGGCAATGTCACCATGGGCACTAACACTGTGAGCACTCTCAACATGAGCACGTCAACATGAGCCCTGTCACCATGGTCAATGTCACCGTGAGAAGTGTCACCATAGGCAATGTCACCGTGGGCACTGCCACCATGGTCACTGCCACCACTGTCACTGTCATTTTGAGCATTGTCACCAAGGGTACTGCAACCATGAGCACTGTCACTATGAGCACTGTCACCATTGCGAGTATCACCATGTGCACTGTCACCATGGGCACTATCACAATGAGAACTGTCCACGTGGGCACTGTCACTGTTTGCAAGGGCACCTTGGGCACTTCCTCCATGGGCAATGTCACCATGGGCACTATCACTGTGAGCACTGTCAACATGAGCACGTCACCATGGGCACTGTCAACATGGGTACTATCACGAAGGGCAATGTCACCATGAGCATTGTCAGGATGGGCAATTTCACCATGAGCACTGTCACCAAAGGCACTATCACCATGAGCAATGTCACTGTGGGCTGTGTCACCAGGGGCACTATCACCATGGTTAATGTTATCATTGGCACTTTCCCCGTGAGCACTGTCACCCTGGGCACTGTCATCATGGGCACTGTCACCGTGAACACTATCTCCATGAGCACAGCCACTGTGAACACCATCATCATAATCACTGGCCTCATCGGAACTGTCACCATGAGCACTGCCACAATGAGCACTGTCAGCATGGGCACTTCCCCCATGAGCACTGTCACTATGAGAGCTGCTACCATGGGTATTTTCACCATGAGTACTGTCACCCTGTGTATTGTCACCATTTGCACTGTCACCATGAGGACTATTACCATGAGCGCTATCACCGTGAGATCTCTCACCATGGTCACTGTCACCATGGCACCTTGCACAATGGGGGCTGTCAACATGAGTGCTGTCACCATTGGCACTATCACTGTGAGCATTCTCACTGTGGTCAGTGTCACCATGGGCACTGTCACCATGAGCAATCTCACCATAGGCAATGTCACCGTGGTCAGTGTCACCATGAGCACTGTCAACATGGGCACTCATACAGTGGGCACTGTCACTGTGAGCACTGTCACCATGGGTACTGTCACCATGAGCAGTGTCTCTGTAAGTAGTGTCAGCATGGGTTTTTACCATGAGCACTGTCCCCATGAGCACTGTCACCATTTTTCAGTGCCACCCTGTGCACTACCACCATGTGCACACTCACAATGGGCACTATCACCGAAAAAACTGTCACCATAAGTACTGTCTTCATGGGCACTGTCACCAAGGGCACGGCCAACATGTGAACTGTAACCATTGTCAGTATCACTGTGAGAAGTGTCACCATGGGAATTACCAACATAGGCAATGTCATCATGAGAACTTTTAGAATGGGAACTGTCACCATGGGCACTATCACCGTGAGGACTCTCACCATGGGAATTATCGCCATGGGCACTATTAGCATTAGAACTGTCACCATGGTCATTGTCACGATGGAATTTGTCACTGTGAGCCCTGTCACGATAGGCAAAGTCACGGTTTGCACTGTCCCCTTGGGCCCTGTCACAGTGAGCACTATCACTTTGATGGTGGTGTCCATGGGCACTTCCACCATGGACACTACCAACTTGAGAATTATCACCATTTGTACTCTCAGCGTGGTCACGGTCAACAAGTGCACTATCACTATGCTCACTATGACCGTGAGCACTGTCACCATGGCCACCTTAACCATGGGCACTATCACTGTGAGCACTGTCAATATCGGCACTATCACTGTGATCACTGTCACCATAGACACTATCATGGTGAGCACAGTTAACATGAGCATTGTAACTGGGAGCACTGTCACAATGGGTAATGCAACCATGAGCCCAGTCACTGTGAGCACTGTCAGCATGGGTTGTCACCTTGTGCACTGTCAGCATGAGCATTGTCACCATGGGCACTATAACTATTTTTCAGTGCCACCATGTGCATTACAACCATGTGCACTGTCACCTTGGAGACTATCACCATGAGCACTGTCACCATGAGTACTGTCATCATGGGCAATGGCACAGCCACCATCTGCAATCTTACCATGGTCACTATCACTGTGAGCACTGTCACCAATGGAACTACCAACATGGGCACTGTCATCATGAGCACTTTCACCATACGAACTGTCACCATGGGCACTATGAACGTGAGAACGGTCACCATGGGCACTCTTACCATGAGCATTGTCACCATAGGCACTTTCACCATGAGAACTGTCACCATGCGCAGGGTCAACAAGGGCACTACCACATGGAGCAGTATCACCATGTGTACTGTCACAATAGGCACTGTCACCATGGGCACGGTCACCAAGTAAACTATCACTATGCTCACTATTACTCTGAACACTGTCACCATGGGCACCTTAACCATGGGCACTATCTCCGGGAGCATTATCAGCATCGGTACCACAATCATGATAACTGTAACCATGGGTCATATCATCGTACGCACGGTTACCATGGGCACTGTCACCATGTGCACTGCCACATCAGTACTCTCACCATGGGAACTGCCACCATGAGCACTGTCACCATGAGCACTGACACCACGATCACTGCCACCCAGGGCAGTGCCACCATGAGCAGTGTCACCATAACTGTTGCTATGAGAATTGTAACCATTGGCACTTTTTCGATGAGTATTCTCACCATGAGTATTTTCAACTTGGGCACTCTCAACTTAACATTATTACCATGAGCACTTTCACTGAGAGCACTGTCACCATGGGCACTGTCACAATGCGGAGTGTCACCATGAGCCATGTCACCATGGGAAATGTCACCGTGAGAAGTGTCACCATAGGCAATGTCACCGTGGGCAATATCACCATTGGAAATGCCATTTTGAGCATTGTCATCATGGGGACTGCCACCATGAGTACTGTCACCATGAGTACTGTCACCATTGGCAGTATCACCATGCACAGTGTCACCATGGGCACTATCACCATGACAACTATCAGTGTGAGCTCTGTCACTGTGGGCACTGGCATTGTGAGCAATTCCACCATGGGCAATGTCACCATGGTCACTATCACTGTGAGCACTCTCAACATGAGCACGTCACCATGATCCCCGTCACCATGGGCAATGTCACCATGAGAAGTGTCGCCATAGGCAATGTCACCATTGGCACTGTCACCATGGTCACAGCCACCACTGTCACTGTCCTTTTGAGCACTGTCACCATGGGTACTGCAACCATGAGCACTGTCACCATGAGCACTGTCACCATTGCGTGTATCACCATGTGCACTGTCACCATGAGCACTATCGCAATGAGAACTGTCAGCGTGGGCACTGTCACTGTTGGCAAGGGCACCGTGGGCACTTCCACCATGGGCAATGTCACCATGGGCACTATCACTGTGAGCACTGTCAACATGAGCATGTCACCATGGGTACTGTCAACATGGGTACTATCTCGAAGGGCAATGGCACCATGAGCATTGTCAGGATGGGCAATTTCACCGTGAGCACTGTCACCAAAGGCACTATCACCATGAGCAATGTCACTGTGGGCCGTGTCAGCAGGGGCACTATCACCATGGTTAATGTTATCATTGGCACTTTCCCCGTGAGTACTGTCACCATGGGCACTGTCATCATGGGCACGGTCACCGTGAGCACTCTCTCCATGAGCACAGCCAGTGTGAACACCATCACCATAATCACTGGCCTCATCGGTACTGTCACCATGAGCACTGCCACAATGAGCAATGTCAGCATGGGCACTTCCCCCATGAGCACTGTCACTATGAGAACTGCTACCATGGGTATTTTCACCATGAGTACTGTCACCCTGTGTATTGTCACCATTTGCACTGTCACCATGAGGACTATTACCGTGAGCACTATCACCGTGAGATCTCTCACCATGGTCACTGTCACCATGGCACCTTGCACAATGGGGGCTGTCAACATGAGTGCTGTCACCATTGGCATTATCACCGTGAGAATTCTCACTGTGGTCAATGTCACCATGGGCACTGTCACCATGAGCACTGTCACCATAGGCAATGTCACCATGGTCAGTGTCACCATGAGCACTGTCAACATGGGCACTCATACAGTGGGCACTGTCACTGTGAGCACTGTCACCATGGGTACTGCCACCATGAGCATCGTCTCTGTGAGAACAGTCAGCATGGGATTTTTCCGTGAGCACTGTCACCATGAGCACTGTCCCCATTTTTCAGTGCCACCCTGTGCACTACCACCATGTGCACTGTCACCATGGGCACTATCACCGAGAACACTGTCACCATAAGTACTGTCTTCATGGGCACTGACACCAAGGGCACGGCCAACATGTGAACTGTAAACATTGTCAGTATCACTGTGAGAAGTGTAACCATGGGAATTACCAACATAGGCACTGTCATCATGAGTACTTTCAGAATGGGAAGTGTCACCATGGGCACTATCACCGTGAGGACTCTCACCATGGGAATTATCGCCATGGGCACTATCCGCATTAGAACTGTCACCATGGTCACTCTCACGATGGAAATTGTCACTGTGAGCACTGTCACGATAGGCAAAGTCACGGTTTGCACTGTCCCCTTGGGCCCTGTCACAGTGAGCACTATCACTTTGACGGTGGTGTCCATGGGCACTGCCACCATGGACACTACCAACTTGAGAATTATCACCATTTGTACTCTCAGCGTGGTCACGGTCAACAAGTGCACTCTCACTATGCTCACTATGATCGTGAGCACTATCACCATCGGCACTATCACTGTGATCACTGTCACCATAGGCACTCTCATGGTATGCACAGTTAACATGAGCATTGTAACTGTGAGCACTGTCACAATGGGTAATGCAACCATGAGCCCAGTCACCGTGAGCACTGTCAGCATGGGTTGTCAGCTTGTGCACTCTCAGCATGAGCACTGTCACCATGGGCACTATAACTATTTTTCAGTGTCACCATGTGCATTACAACCATGTGCACTGTCACCTTGCACACTATCACCATGAGCAGTGTCACCATGAGTACTGTCATCATGGGCAATGGCACAGCCACCATCTGCAATCTTACCATGGTCACTATCACTGTGAGCACTGTCACCAATGGAACTACCAACATGGGCACTGTCATCATGAGCACTTTCACCATACGAACTGTCACCATGGGCACGATGAACGTGAGAACAGTCACCCTGGGCACTGTCACCATGAGCATTGTCACCATAGGCACTTTCACCATGAGAACTGTCACCATGCGCAGGGTCAACAAGGGCACTACCACATGGAGCAGTATCACCATGTGTACTGTCACCATAGGCACTGTCACCATGGGCACGGTCACCAAGTAAACTATCACTATGCTCATTATTACTCTGAACACTGTCACCATGGGCACCTTCACCATGGGCACTATCTCCGGGAGCATTATCAGCATCGGTACCACAATCATGATAAGTAACCATGGGTCATATCACCGTGAGCACGGTTGCCATGGGCACTGTCACGATGTGAAATGCCCCATTGGTACTCTCACCATGGGAACTGCCACCATGAGCACTGTCACCATGAGCACTGACACCACGAGCACTGCCACCCAGGGCAGTGCCACAATGAGCAGTGTCACCATAACTGTTGGTATGAGAATTGTAACTATGGGCAATTTCTCAATGAGTAATGTCACCATGTGTATATTCCCCTTGGGCACTCTCAACGTAAACACTATTACCATTAGCACTTTCACTGTGAGCACTGTCACCATGGGAACTGGCACAATGTGGTGTGTCACCATGAGCCATGTCACCATGGTAAATGTCACCGTGAGAAGTGTCACCATAGACAATGTCACCATGGGCAATGTCACCATGGGAATTGCCATTATGAGCACTGTCACCATGGGTACTGCAACAATGAGTACTGTCACCATTGGCAGTATTACAATGTGCACTGTCACCATGGGCACTATCACCATGACAACTCACAGTGTGAGCACTGTCACTGTGGGAACTGGCATTGTGTGCAATTCCACCAAGGGCAATGTCACCATGGGCACTATCACTGTGAGCACTGTCAATATGAGCACATCAACATGAACCCTGTCACCATGGGCAATGTCACCGTGAGAAGTGTCACTCTAGGCAATGTCACCGTGGGCACTGTCACCATGGTCACTGCCACCACTGTCACTGTCATTTTGAGCACTGTCACCAAGGGTACTGCAACCATGAGCGCTGTCACCATGAGCACTGTCACCATTGCGAGTATCACCATGTGCACTGTCACCATGGGCACTATCACAATGAGAACTGTCAGCGTGGGCACTGTCACTGTTGGCAAGGGCACCTTGGGCACTTCCTCCATGGGCAATGTCACCATGGGCACTATCACTGTGAGCACTGTCAACATGAGCACTTCACCATGGGCACTGTCAACATGGGTACTATCTCGAAGGGCAATGGCACCATGAGCATTGTCAGGATGGGCAATTTCACCATGAGCACTGTCACCAAAGGCACTATCACCATGAGCAATGTCACTGTGGGCCGTGTCACCAGGGGCACTATCACCATGGTTAATGTTATCATTGGCACTTTCCCCATGAGCTCTGTCACCCTGGGCACTGTCATCATGGGCACGGTCACCGTGAGCACTCTCTCCATGAGCACAGCCACTGTGAACACCATCACCATAATCACTGGCCTCATCGGTACTGTCACCATGAGCACTGCCACAATGAGCACTGTCAGCATGGGCACTTCCCCCGTGAGCACTGTCACTATGAGAACTGCTACCATGGGTATATTCACCATGAGTACTGTCACCCTGTGTATTGTCCCCATTTGCACTGCCACCATGAGGTCTATTACCGTGAGCGCTATCACCGTGAGATCTCTCACCATGGTCACTCTCACCATGGCACCTTGCACAATGGGGGCTGTCAACATGAGTGCTGTCACCATTGGCACTATCACAGTGAGCATTCTCACTGTGGTCAGTGTCACCATGGGCACTGTCACCATGAGCACTGTCACCATAGGCAATGTCAACGTGGTCAGTGTCACCATGAGCACTGTCAACATGGGCACTCATGCATTGGGCACTGTCACTGTGAACACTGTCACCATGGGTAGTGTCATCATGAGCAGTGTCTCTGTGAGTACTGTCAGCATGTGTTTTTACCGTGAGCACTGTTACCAGGAACCCTGTCACCATTTTTCAGTGCCACCATGTGCACTACCACCATGTGCACTCTCACCATGGGCACTATCACTGAGAAAAATGTCACCATAAGTACTGTCTTCATGGGAACTGTCACCAAGGGCACGACCAACATGTGAACAGTAACCATTGTCTGTATCACTGTGAGAAGTGTCACCATGGGAATTACCAACATAGGCACTGTCATCATGAGCACTTTCAGAATGGGAACTGTCACCATGTGCACTATCACCATGGGAATTATCACCATGGACACTATCAGCATTAGAACTGTCACCGTGGTCACTGTCACGATGGAATTTGTCACTGTGAGCACTGTCACAATAGGCAAAGTCACGCTTTACACTGTCCCCTTGGGCCCTGTCACAGTGAGCAATATCACTTTGACGGTGGTGTCCATGGGCATTGCCACCATGGACACTACCGACTTGAGAATTATCACCATTTGTACTCGCAGCGTGGTCACGGTCAACAAGTGCACTCTCACTATGCACACTATGACCGTGAGCACAGTCACCATGGGCACCTTAATCATGGGCCCTATCACCGTGTGCACTATCACCATCGGCACTATCACTGTGATCACTGTCACCATAGACACGACCATGGTGAGCACAGTTAACATGAGCATTCTAACTGTGAGCACTGTCACAATGGGTAATGCAAACATGAGCCCAGTGACCGTGAGCACTGTCAGCATGGGTTGTCACCGTGTGCACTGTCAGCATGAGCACTGTCACCATGGGCAATATAACTATTTTTCAGTGCCACCATGTGCATTACAACCATGTGCACTGTCACCTAGGACACTACCACCATGAGCACTGTCACCATAAGAACTGTCTTCATGGGCACTGTCACCAAGGGCACGGCCAACATGTGAACTGTAACCATTGTCAGTATCACTGTGAGAAGTGTCACCATGGGAATTACCAACATAGGCACTGTCAACATGAGCACTTTCAGAATGGGAACTGTCACCATGGGCACTATCACAGTGAGGACTCTCACCATGGTAATTATCGCCATGGGCACTACCACCTTGAGAATTATCACCATGAGTACTGTCACCATGGGTATTGTCACTATGGGCAGTATCAGCATTAGAACTGTCACCGAGGTCCCTGTCACTATGGAATTTGTCACTGTGAGCACTGTCACGATAGGCAAAGTCACGGTTTGCACTGTCCCCTTGGGCCCTGTCACAGTGAGCACTATCACTCTGACGGTGGTGTCCATGGGCACTGCCACCATGGACACTACCCACTTGAGAATTATCAACATTTGTACTCTCA
The DNA here is from genome assembly GCF_964341445.2 of Mesoplodon mirus. Taxonomy (NCBI): domain Eukaryota; kingdom Metazoa; phylum Chordata; class Mammalia; order Artiodactyla; family Ziphiidae; genus Mesoplodon; species Mesoplodon mirus. The sequence goes on along the minus strand of NC_138976.1, from coordinate 197,773,168 downwards.
GCGTGGCCATGTCAACAAGTGCACTCTCACTATGCTCACTATGACCGTGAGCAGTCTCACCATGGGCAACTTAACCATGGGCACTATCACCGTGAGCACTATCACCATCGGCACTATCACTGTGATCACTATCACCATGGACACTATCATGGTGAGCACAGTTAACATGAGCATTGTAACTGTGAGCACCGTCACAATGGGTAACGCAACCATGAGCCCAGTCACCGTGAGCACTGTCAGCATGGGTTGTCACCTTCTGCACTGTCAGCATGAGCACTGTCACCATGGGCACTATAACTATTTTTCAGTGCCACCATGTGCATTACAACCATGTGCACTGTCACCTTGCACACTATCACCATGAGTGCTGTCATCATGGGCAATGGCACAGCCACCATCTGCAATCTTACCATGGTCACTATCACTGTGAGCCCAGTCACTAAAGAACTACAAACATGGGCACATTCATCATGAGCACTTTCACCATACGAACTGTCACCATGGGCACTATGAACGTGAGAACGGTCACCATGGGCACTGTCACCATGAGCATTGTCATCATAGGCAATGTCACCGTGAGAACTATCACCATGCGCACTGTCCACAAGGGCACTATCACATTGAGCTGTATCACCATGTGTACTGTCATCTTGGGCACAGTCACCATGGGCACACTCACCAAGTACACTATTACTATGCTCACTATTACTCCGAACACTGTCACCATGGGCACCGTAACCATGGGCACAATCTCCAGGAGCATTATCAGCATCGGCACAACAGGCGAGATTACTGTCACCATGGGTCATATCACCGTGAGCATGGTTGCCATGGTCCCTGTCACGATGTGCAATGCCCCATTGGTACGCTCACCATGGGAACTGCCACCATGAGCACTGTCACCATGAGCACTCACACCACAAGCACTGCCAACGAGGGCACTGCAAACATGAGCACTGTCACCATGAGAACTGTTACTATGAGAAATGTAACCATGGGCAATTTCTCGATGAGTACTCTCACCATGGGTATTTTCACCTTGGGCACTCTCAACGTAAACAGTATTACCATGAGCACTGTCACCAAGAGCACTGTCACCATGGGTACTATCACAATGAGAACTGTCAGCGTGGGCACTGTCACTGTTGGCAAGGGCACCGTGGGCACTTCCACCATGGGCAATGTCACCATGGACACTATCACTGTGAGCACTGTCAACATGAGCACGTCACCATGGGCACTGTCAACATGGGTACTATCTCGAAGGGCAATGTCACCATGAGCATTGTCAGGATGGGCAATTTCACCATGAGCACTGTCACCAAAGGCACTATCACCATGAGCAATGTCACTGTGGGCCGTGTCAGCAGGGGCACTATCACCATGGTTATATTATCATTGGCACTTTCCCTGTGAGTACTGTAACCTTGGGCACTCTTATCACGTGCACCGTCACCGTGAGCACTATCTCCATGAGCACAGCCACTGTGAACACCATCACCATAATCACTGGCCTCATCGGTACTGTCACCATGAGCACTGCCACAATGAGCACTGTCAGCATGGGCACTTCCCCCATGAGCACTCTCACTATGAGAACTGCTACCATGGGTATTTTCACTATGAGTACTGTCACCCTGTGTATTGTCACCATTTGCACTGTCAACATGAAGACTATTACCGTGAGCGCTATCACCGTGAGATCTCTCACCATGGTCACTGTCACCATGGCACCTTGCACAATGGGGGCTGTCAACATGAGTGCTGTAACCATTGGCACTATCACCGTGAGCATTCTCACTGTGGTCAGTGTCACCATGGGCACTGTCACGATAGGCAATATCACCGTGGTCAGTGTCACCATGAGCACTGTCAACATGGGTACACATACAGTGGGCACTGTCCCTGTGAGCACTGTCACCATGGGTACTGCCACCATGAGCAGTGTCTCTGTGAGTACTGTCAGCATGGGTTTTTACTGTGAGCACTGTCACCATGAGCACTGTCACCATTTTTCAGTGCCACCCTGTGCACTACCACAATGTGCACACTCATCATGGGCACTATCACCGAGAACACTTTCACCATAAGTACTGTCTTCATGGGCACTGTCACCAAGGGCACGGCCAACATGTGAACTGTAACCACTGTCAGTATCACTGTGAGAAGTGTCACCATGGGAATTACCAACATAGGCACTGTCATCATGAGCACTTTCAGAATGGGACTTGTCACCATGGGCACAATCACCGTGAGGACTCTCACCATGGGAATTATCGCCATAGGCACTACTACATTGAGAATTATCACCATGAGTACTGTCACCATGGGAATTGTCACTATGGGCACTATCAGCATTAGAACTGTCACCGTGGTCACTGCCACGATGAAATTTGTCACTGTGAGCACTGTCACGATAGGCAAAGTCACGGTTTGTACTGTGCCCTTGGGCCCTGTCACAGTGAGCACTATCACTTTGACGGTTGTGTCCATGGGCACTGCCACCATGGACACTACCAACTGGAGAATTATCTCCATTTGTACTCTCAGCGTGGCCATGGTCAACAAGTGCACTCTCACTATGCTCACTATGACCGTGAGCACTGTCACCATGGGCAACTTAACCATGGGCACTATCACCGTGAGCACTCTCACCATCGGAACTATCACTGTGATCACTATCACCATGGACATTATCATGGTGAGCACACTTAACATGAGCATTGTAACTGTGAGCACTGTCACAATGGGTAATGCAACCTTAAGCCCAGTCACCGTGAGCACTGTCAGCATGGGTTGTCACCTTGTGCACTGTCAGCATGAGCACTGTCACCGTGGGCACTATAACTATTTTTCAGTGCCACCATGTGCATTACAACCATGTGCACTGCCACCTTGCACACTATCACCATGAGCACTGTCACCATGAGTACTCTCATCATGGGCAATCGCACAGCCACCATCTGCAATCTTACCATGGTCACTATCACTGTGAGCTCTGTCACCAGTGGAGCTACCAACATGGGCACTGTCATCATGAGCACTTTCACCATACGAACTGTCACCATGGGCACTATGAACGTGAGAACGGTCACCATGGGCACTGTCACCATGAGCATTGTCATCATAGGCAATGTCACCGTGAGAACTATCACCATGTGCACTGTCCACAAGGGCACTATCACATTGAGCTGTATCACCATGTGTACTGTCATCTTGGGCACAGTCACCATGGGCACACTCACCAAGTACACTATCACTATGCTCACTATTACTCTGAACACTGTCATCATGAGCACTGTAACCATGGGCACTATCACCGGGTGCATTATCAGCCTCGGCACAACAGGTGTGATAACTGTCACCATGGGTCATATCACCGTGAGCACGGTTGCCATGGGCACTGTCATGATGTGCAATGCCGCATTGGTACTCTCACCATGGGAACTGCCACCATGAGCACTGTCACCATGAGCACTGACACCACGAGCACTGACACCAAGGGCACTGCAACCATGAGCACTGTCACCATGAGAACTGTTACTATGAGAAATGTAACCATGGGCAATTTCTCGATGAGTACTCTCACCATGGGTATTTTCACCTTGGGTACTCTCAACGTAAACACTATTACCATGAGCACTTTCACTGTGAGCACTGTCACCATGGACACTGTCACAATGCGGAGTGTCACCATGAGCCATGTCACCAAGGGAAATGTCACCGTGAGACGTGTCACCATAGGCAATGTCACCATGGGCAATGTCACCATGGGAAATGCCATTTTGAGCACTGTCACCATGGTTACTGCTACCATGAGTACTGCCACCATGAGTACTGTCACCATTGGCAGTATCACCATGTGCACTGTCAGCATGGGCATTATCACCATGACAACTCTCAGCGTGAGCACTGTCACTGTGGGCACTGGCATCATGAGCAATTCCACCATGGTCAATGTCACCATGGGCACTATCACTGTGAGCACTCTCAACATGAGCATGTCACCATGAGCCCTGTAGCCATGGGCAATGTCACCGTGAGAAGTGTCACAATAGGCAATGTCATCATGGGCACTGTCACCATGGTCACTGCCCCCACTGTCACTGTCATTTTGAGCACTGTCACCAAGGGTACTGCAACCATGAACACCGTCACCATGAGCACTGTCACCATTGCGAGTATCACCATGTGCACAGTCACCATGGGCACAATCACAATGAGAACTGTCAGCGTGGGCACTGTCACTGTTGGCAAGGGCACTGTAGGCACTTCCACCATGGGAAATGTCACCATGGGCACTATCACTGTGAGCACTGTCAACATGAGCAGGTCACCATGGGCACTGTCAACATGGGTACTATCTCGAAGGGCAATGTCACCATGAGCATTGTCAGGATGGGCAATTTCACCATGAGCACTGTCACCAAAGGCACTATCACCATGAGCAATTTCACTGTGGGCCGTGTCACCAGGGGCACTATCACCATGGTTAATGTTATCATTGGCACTTTCCCCGTGAGCACTGTCACCCTGGGCATTGTCATCGTGGGCACGGTCACCGTGAGCACTATCTCCATGAGCCCAGCCACTGTGAACACCATTATCATATTCACTGGCCTCATCGGTACTGTCACCATGAGCACTGCCACAATGAGCACTGTCAGCATGGGCACTTCCCCCATGAGCACTGTCACTATGAGAACTGCTACCATGGGTATTTTCACCATGAGTACTGTCACCCTGTGTATTGTCCCCATTTGCACTGTCACCATGAGGACTATTACCATGAGTGCTAACACCGTGAGATCTCTCACCATGGTCACTGTCACCATGGCACCTTGCACAATGGGGGCTGTCAACATGAGTGCTCTCACCATTGGCACTATCACCGTGAGCATTCTCACTGTGGTCAGTGTCACCATGGGCACTGTCACGATAGGCAATGTCACCATAGGCGATGTCACCATGGTCAGTGTCACCATGAGCACTGTCAACATGGGCACTCATACAGTGGGCACTGTCACTGTGAGCACTGTCACCTTGGGTACTGCCACCATGAGCAGTGTCTCTGTGAGTACTTTCAGCATGGGTTTTTACCATGAGCACTGTCACCATGAGCACTGTCACCATTTTCCAGTGCCAAAATGTGCACTACCACCATGTGCACTCTCACCATGGGCCCTATCACTGAGAAAACTGTCACCATAACTACTGTCTTCATGGGCACTGTCACCAAAGGCAAGTCCAACATGTGAACTGTAACCATTGTCAGTATCACTGTGAGAAGTGTCACCATGGGAATTACCAACATAGGCACTGTCATCATGAGCACTTTCAGAATGGGAACTGTCACCATGGGCACTATCACCGTGAGGACTCTCACCATGGGAATTATAGCCAAGGGCACTATCAGCATTAGAAATGTCACCGTGGTCACTGTCATGATGGAATTTGTCACTGTGAGCACTGTCACGATAGGCAAAGTCACGGTTTGCACTGTCCCCTGGGGCCCTATCACAGTGAGCACTATCACTTTGACGGTGGTGTCCATGGGCACTGCCACCATGGACACTACCAACTTGAGAATTATCACCATTTGTACTCTCAGCGTGGTCACGGTCAACAAGTGCACTCTCACTATGCTCACTATGACCGTGAGCACTGTCAGCGTGGGCACCTTAATCATGGGCACTATCACCGTGAGCACTATCACCATCGGCACTATCACTGTGATCACTGTCACCATAGGCACTCTCATGGTGAGCACAGTTAACATGAGCATTGTAACTGTGAGCACTGTCACAATGGGTAATGCAACCATGAGCCCAGTCACTGTGAGCACTGTCAGCATGGGTTGTCACCTTGTGCACTGTCAACATGAGCACTGTCACCATGGGCACTATATCTATTTTTAAGTGCCAGCATGTGCATTACAACCATGTGCACTGTCACCTTGCACACTATCACCATGAGCACTGTCACCATGAGTACTGTCATTATGGGCAATGGCACAGCCACCATCTGCAATCTTACCATGGTCACTATCACTGTGAGCACCGTCACCAATGGAAATACCAACATGGGCACTGTCATCATGAGCACTTTCACCATACGAACTGTCACCATGGGCTCTAAGAACGTGAGAACGGTCACCATGGGCACTGTCACCATGAGCATCGTCACCATAGGCACTGTCACCGTGAGAACTGTCACCATGTGCAGGGTCAACCAGGGCACTATCACATTGAGCAGTATCACCATGTGTACTGTCACCATAGGCACTGTCACCATGGGCACGGTCACCAAGTGCACTATCACTATGCTCACTATTACTCTGAATACTGTCACCATGGGCACCTTAACCATGGGCACTATCTCCGGGAACATTATCAGCATCGGTACCACAATCATGATAACTCTAACCATGGATCATATCACCGTAATCACAGTTACCATGGGCACTGTCACCATGTGCACTGCCCCATCGGTACTCTCACCATGGGAACTGCAACATTGAGCACCGTCACCATGAGCAGTAACACCACAAGCACTGCCACCCAGGTCAGTGCCACCATGAGCACTGTCACCATAACTGTTGTTATGAGAATTGTAACCATGGGCACTTTCTCAATGAGTAATGTCACCATGTGTATATTCACCTTGGGCACTCTCAACGTAAACAGTATTACCAGTAGCACTTTCACTGTGAGGAATGTCACACTGGGCTCTGGCACAATGTGGTGTGTCAACATGAGCCATGTCACCATGGGAAATGTCACCGTGAGAAGTGTCACCATAGGCAATGTCACCATGGGAAATGCCATTTTGAGCAATGTCACCATGGGTACTGCCACCATGAGTACTGTCACCATGAGTACTGTCACCATTGGCAGTATCACCATGTGCACTGTCACCATGGGCACTATCACCATGACAACACTCAGCATGAGCACTGTCACTGTGGGCACTGGCATCGTGAGCAATTCCACCATGGGCAATGTCACCATGGGCACTATCACTGTGAGCACTCTCAACATGAGCACGTCACCATGAGCCCTGTCCCCATGGGCAATGTCACCGTGAGAAGTGTCACTATAGGCAATGTCACCGTGGGCACTGTCACCATGGTCACTGCCACCACTGTCACTGTCATTTTGAGCACTGTCACCATGCGTACTGCAACCATGAGCACTGTCACCTTGAGCACTGTCACCATTGCGAGTATCACCATGTGCACTGTCACCATGGGCACTATCACAATGAGAACTGTCAGCGTGGGCACTGTCACTGTTGGCAAGGGCACCGTGGGCACTTCCACCATGGGCCATGTCACCATGGGCATTATCACTGTGAGCACTGTCAACATGAGCACGTCACCATGGGCACTGTCAACATGGGTACTATCTCGAAGGGCAATGTCACCATGAGCATTGTCAGGATGGACAATTTCACCATGAGTGCTGTCACCAAAGGCACTATCACCATGAGCAATGTCACTGTGGGCCGTGTCACCAGGGGCACTATCACCATGGTGAATGTTATCACTGGCACTTTCCCCGTGAGCAGTGTCAACCTGGGCACTGTCATCATGGGCACGGTCACGGTGAGCACTATCTCCATGAGCACAGCCACTGTGAACACCATCACCATAATCACTGGCCTCATCGGTACTGTCACCATGAGCACTGCCACAATGAGCAATGTCAGCATGGGCACTTCCCCCATGAGCACTCTCACTATGAGAACTGCTACCATGGGTATTTTCACCATGAGTACTGTCACCCTGTGTATTGTCACCATTTGCACTGTCACCATGTGGACTATTACCGTGAACGCTATCACTGTGAGATCGCTCACCATGGACACTGTCACCATGGCACCTTGCACAATGGGGGCTGTCAACATGAGTGCTCTCACCATTGGCACTATCACCGTGAGCATTCTCACTGAGGTCAGTGTCACCATGGGCACTGTCACCAATAGCACTGTCACCATAGGCAATGTCACCGTGGTCAGTGTCACCATGAGCACTGCCAACTTGGGCACTCATACAGTGGGCACTGTCACTGTGAGCACTGTCAACATGGGTACTGCCACCATGAGCAGTGTCTCTGTGAGTACTGTCAGCATGGGTTTTTACCGTGAGCACTGTCACCATGAGCCCATTCACCGTGAGCACTTTCACCATGGGCACCTTAATCATGGGCACTATCACCGTGAGCATTATCAACATCGGCACTATCACTGTGATCACTGTCACCATAGACACTATCATGGTGAGCACAGTTAACATGAGCATTGTAACTGTGAGCACTGTCACAATGGGTAATGCAAGCATGAGCCCAGTCACCGTGAGCACTGTCAGCATGAGTTGTAACCTTGTGCACTGTCAGCATGAGCACTGTCACCATGGGCACTATAACTATTTTTCAGTGCCACCATGTGCATTACAACCATGTGCACTGTCACCTTGCACACTATCACCATGAGCACTGTCACCATGAGTACTCTCATCATGGGCAATGGCACAGCCACCATCTGCAATCTTATCATGGTCACTATCACTGTGAGCACCGTCACCAATGGAACTACCAACATGGGCACTGTCATCATGAGCACTTTCACCATACGAACTGTCACCATGGGCATTATGAACGTGAGAACGGTCACCATGGGCACTGTCACCATGAGCATTGTCATCATAGGCAATGTCACTGTGAGAACTATCACCATGCGCACTGTCCACAAGGGCACTATCACATTGAGCTGTATCACCATGTGTACTGTCATCTTGGGCACAGTCACCATGGGCACACTCACCAAGTACACTAACACTATGCTCACTATTACTCTGAACAATGTCACCATGGGCAACGTAACCATGGGCACTATCACCGGGAGCATTATCAGCATCGGGACAACAGGCGTGATAACTGTCACCGAGGGTCATATCACCGTCAACACGGTTGCCATGGGCAATGTCAGGATGTGCAATGCCCCAATGGTACGCTCACCATGGGAACTGCCACCATGAGCACTGTCACCATGAGCACTGACACCACGAGCACTGCCACTGAGGGCACTGCAACCCTGAGCACTGTCACCATGAGAACTGTTACTATGAGAAATGTAACCATGGGCAATTTCTCGATGAGTACTCTCTCCATGGGTATTTTCACCTTGGGCACTCTCAACGTAAACAGTATTACCATGAGCACGTTCACTGTGAGCACTGTCACCATGGGCACTGTCACAATGTGGAGTGTCACCATGAGCCATGTCACCATGGGAAATGTCACCGTGAGAAGTGTCACCATAGGCAATGTCACCATGGACAATGTCACCATGGGAAATGCCATTTTGAGCACTGTCACCATGGGTACTGCCACCATGAGTACTGCCACCATGAGTACTGTCACCATGGGCACTATCACCATGACAACTCTCAGAGTGAGCACTGTCAATGTGGGCACTGGCATCGTGAGCAATTCCACCATGGGCAATGTCACCATGGGCACTATCACTGTGAGCACTCTCAACATGAGCACGTCACCATGAGCCCTGTCACCATGGGCAATGTCAGTCTGAGAAGTGTCACCATAGGCAATGTCATCGTGGGCACTGTCACCATGGTCACTGCCACCACTGTCGCTGTCATTTTGAGCACTGTCACCATGGGTACTGCAACCATGAGCACTGTCACCATGAGCACTGTCACCATTGAGATTATCACCATGTGCACTGTCACCATGGGCGCTATAACAATGAAAACTGTCAGCGTGGGCACTGTCACTGTTGGAATGGGCACCGTGGGCACTTCCACCATAGGCAATGTCACCATGGGCAGTATCACTGTGAGCACTGTCAACATCAGCACGTCACCATGGTCACTGTCAACATGGGTATTATCTCGAAGGGCAATGTCACCATGAGCATTGTCAGGATGGGCAATTTCACCATGAGCACTGTCACCAAAGGCACTATCACCATGAGCGATGTCACTGTGGGCTGTGTCACCAGGGGCACTATCACCATGGTTAATGTTATCATTGGCACTTTCCCCGTGAGCACTGTCACGCTGGGCACTGTCATCGTGGGCACTGTCACCGTGAACACTATCTCCATGAGCACAGCCACTGTGAACACCATCACCATAATCACTGGCCTCATCGGTACTGTCACCATGAGCACTGCCACAATGAGCACTGTCAGCATGGGCACGTCCCCCATGAGCACTGTCTCTATGAGAACTGCTACCATGGGTATTTTCACCATGAGTACTGTCACCCTGTGTATTGTCACCATTTCCACTGTCACCATGAAGAATATTACCGAGAGCACTATCACCGTGAGATCTCTCACCATGGTCACTGTCACCATGGCACCTTGCACAATGGGGGCTGTCAACATGAGTGCTCTCACCATTGGCACTATCACCGTGAGCATTCTCACTGTGGTCAGTGTCACCATGGGCACTGTCACCATGAGCACTGTCACCATAGGCAATGTCACCGTGGTCAGTGTCACCATGAGCACTGTCAAAATGGGCACTCATACAGTGGGCACTGTCACTGTGAGCACTGTCACCATGGGTACTGCCACCATGAGCAGTGTCTCTGTGAGTACTGTCAGCATGGGTTTTTACCGTGAGCACTGTCATCATGAGCACTGTCACCATTTTTCAGTGCCACCATGAGCACTACCACCAAGCGCACTCTCACCATGGGAACTGTCACCGAGAATGCTGTCACCATAAGTACTGTCTTCATGGGCACTGTCACCAAGGGCACGGCCAACATGTGAACTGTAACCATTGTAAGTATCACTGTGAGAAGTGTCACCATGGGAATTACCAACATAGGCACTGTCATCATGAGCACTTTCAGAATGGGAACTGTCACCATGGGCACTATCACCGTGAGGACTCTCACCATGGGAATTATCGCCATGGGCTCTATCAGCATTAGAACTGTCACCGTGGTCACTGTCACGATGGAATTTGTCACTGATAGCACTGTCACGATAGGCAAAGTCACGGTTTGCACTGTCCCTTTGGGCCCTGTCACAGTGAGCACTATCAGTTTGACGGTGGTGTCCATGGGCACTGCCACCATGGGCACTACCAAATTGAGAATTATCACCATTTGTACTCTCAGCGTGGTCACGGTCAACAAGTGCACTATCACTATGCTCACTATGATGGTGAGCACTGTCACCATGGTCACTCTCACCGTGAGCACTATAACCATCGGCACTATCACTGTGATCACTGTCACCATAGACACTATCATGGTGAGCACAGTTAACATGAGCATTGTTACTGTGAGTACTGTCACAATGGGTAATGCAACCATAAGCCCAGTCACCGTGAGCACTGTCAGCATGGGTTGTCACCTGTGCACTGTCAGCATGAGCACTGTCACCATGGGCACTATAACTATTTTTCAGTGCCACCATGTGCATTACAACCATGTGCACTGTCACCTTGCACACTATCACCATGAGCACTGTCACCATGAGTACTGTCATCATGCGCAATGGCACAGCCACCATCTGCAATCTTACCATGGTCACTATCACTGTGAGCACTGTCACCAATCAACTACAAACATGGGCACTGTCATCATGAGCACTTTCACCATACGAACTGTCACCATGGGCACTATGAACGTGAGAACGGTCACCATGTGCACTGTCACCATGAGCATTTTCATCATAGGCAATGTCACCGTGAGAAATATCACCATGCGCACTGTCCACAAGGGCACTATCACATTGAGCTGTATCACCATGTGTACTGTCATCTTGGGCACAGTCACCATGGGCACACTCACCAAGTACACTATCACTATGCCCACTATTACTCTGAACACTGTCACCATGGGCATCGTAAACATGGGCACTATCACCGGGTGCATTATAAGCATCGGGACAACAGGCGTGATAACTGTCACCATGGGTCATATCACCGTGAGCACAGTTGCCATGGGCACTGTCACGATGTGCAATGCCCCTTTGGTACTCTCACCATGGGAACTGCCACCATGAGCACTGTCAACATGAGCACTGACAACACGAGCACTGCCCCTGAGGGCACTGCAACCATGAGCACTGTCACCATGAGAACTGTTACTATGAGAAATGTAACCATGGGCAATTTCTCAATGAGGACTCTCACCATGGGAATTATCACCATGGGCACTATCAGCATTAGAACTGTCACTGTGGACACAGTCACGATGGAATTTGTCACTGTAAGCACTGTCAAGATAGGCAAAGTCAGGGTTTGCACTGTCCCCTTGGGCCCTGTCACAGTGAGCACTATCACTCTGACGGTGGTGTCCATGGGCACTGCCACCATGGACACTACCAACTTGAGAATTATCACCATTTGTACTCTCAGCGTGGTCACGGTCAACAAGTGCACTCTCACTATGCTCACTATGACCGTGAGCACTGTCACCGTGGGCACCTTAATCATGGGCACTCTCACCGTGAGCACTATCACCATCGGCAATATCACTGTGATCACTGTCACCATAGACACTATCATGGTGAGCACAGTTAACATGAGCATTGTAACTGTGAGCACTGTCACAATGGGTAATGCAACCATGAGCCCAGTCACTGTGAGCACTGTCAGCATGGGTTGTCACCTTGTGCACTGTCAGCATGAGCACTGTCACCATGGGCACTATAATTATTTTTCAGTGCCACCATGTGCACTGTCACCTTGGAGACTATCACCATGAGCACTGTCACCATGAGTACTGTCATCATGGGCAATGGCACCACCACCATCTGCAATCTTACCATGTTCACTATCACTGTGAGCACTGTCACCAATGGTACTACCAACATGGGCACTGTCATCATGAGCACTTTCACCATACGAACTGTCACCATGGGCACTATGAACGTGAGAGCGGTCACCATGGGCACTGTCACCATGAGCATTGTCATCATAGGCAATGTCACCGTGAGAACTATCACCATGCGCACTGTCCGCAAGGGCACTACCACATTGATCTGTATCACCATGTGTACTGTCATCTTGGGCACAGTCACCATGGGCACACTCACCAAGTACACTATCACTATGCTCACTATTACTCTGAACAATGTCACCATGGGCACCATAACCATGGGCACTATCACCGGGAGCATTATAAGCATCGGGACAACAGGCGTGATAACTGTCACCGAGGGTCATATCACCGTGAGCACGGTTGCCATGGGCAATGTCACGATGTGCAATGCCCCAATGGTACGCTCACCATGGGAACTGCCACCATGAGCACTGTCACCATGAGCACTGACACCACAAGCACTGCCAACGAGGGCACTGCAAACATGAGCTCTGTCACCATGAGAACTGTTACTATGAGAAATGTAACCATGGACAATTTTTCGATGAGTACTCTCACCATGGGTATTTTCACCTTGGGCACTCTCAAAGTAAAAAGTATTACCATGAGCACGTTCACTCTGAGCACTGTCACCATGGGCACTGTCACAATGCGGAGTGTCACCATGAGCCATGTCACCATGGGAAATGTCACCGTGAGAAGTGTCACCATAGGCAATGTCACCATATGCAATGTCACCATGGGAAATGCCATTTTGAGCAATGTCACCATGGGTACTGCCACAATGAGTACTGCCACCATGAGTACTGTCACCATTGGCAATATCACCATGCACACTGTCACCATGGGCACTATCACCATGACAACTCTCAGCGTGAGCACTGTCACTGTGGGCACTTGCATCGTGAGCAATTCCACCATGGGCAATGTCACCATGGGCACTCTCACTGTGAGCACTCTCAACATGAGCACGTCACCATGAGCCCTGTCACCATGGGCAATATCACTCTGAGAAGTGTCACCATAGGCAATGTCATGGTGGGCACTGTCACCATGGTCACTGCCACCACTGTCACTGTCATTTTGAGCACTGTCACCATGGGTACTGCAACCATGACCACTGTCACCATGAGCAATGTCACCATTGCGAGTATCACCATGTGCACTGTCACCATGGGCGCTATCACAATGAAAACTGTCAGCGTGGGCACTGTCACTGTTGGCAAGGGTACCGTGGGCACTTCCACCATAGGCAATGTCACCATGGGCAGTATCACTGTGAGCACTGTCAACATCAGCACGTCACCATGGGCACTGACAACATGGGTACTATCTCGAAGGGCAATGTCACCATGAGCATTGTCAGGATGGGCAATTTCACCATGAGCACTGTCACCAAAGGCACTATCACCATGAGCAATGTCACTGTGGGCCGTGTCACCAGGGGCACTATCACCATGGTTAATGTTATCATTGGCACTTTCCCCGTGAGCACTGTCACCCTGGGCACTGTCATCATGGGCACGGTCACCGTGAGCACTATCTCCATGAGCACAGCCACTGTGAACACCATCACCATAATCACTGGCCTCATCAGTACTGTCACCATGAGCACTGCCACAATGAGCACTGTCAGCATGGGCACTTCCCCCATGAGCACTATCTCTATGAGAACTGCTACCATGGGTATTTTCACCATGAGTACTGTCACCCTGTGTATTGTCACCATTTCCACTGTCACCATGAAGCATATTACCGTGAGTGCTATCACCGTGAGATCTCTCACCATGTTCACTCTCACCATGGCACCTTGCACAATGGGGGCTGTCAACATGAGTGCTCTCACCATTGGCACTATCACCGTGAGCATTCTCACTGTGGTCAGTGTCACCATGGGCACTGTCACTATGAGCACTGTCACCGTAGGCAATCTCGCCGTGGTCAGTGTCACCATGAGCACTGTCAATATGGGCACTCATACAGTGGGCACTGTCACTGTGAGCACTGTCACCATGGGTACTGCCACCATGAGCAGTGTCTCTGTGAGTACTGTCAGCATGGGTTTTTACCGTGAGCACTCTCACCATGAGCAATGTCACCATTTTTCAGTGCCACCATGTGCACTACCACCATGTGCACATTCATCATGGGCACGATCACTGAGAACACTGTCACCATAAGTACTATCTTCATGGGCACTGTCACCAAGGGCACGGCCAACATGTGAACTGTAACCATTGTCAGTAGCACTGTGAGAAGTGTCACCATGGGAATTACCAACATAGGCACTGTCATCATGAGCACTTTCAGAATGGGAACTGTCACCATGGGCACTATCACCGTGAGGACTCTCACCATGGGAATTATCGCCATGGGCACTACCACCTTGAGAATTATCACCATGAGGACTGTCACCATGGGTATTGTCACTATGGGCACTATCAGCATTAGAACTGTTACCGTGGTCACTGTCATTATGGAATTTGTCACTGTGAGCACTGTCACGATAGGCAAAGTCACGGTTTGCACTGTCCCCTTGGGCCCTGTCACAGTGAGCACTATCACTTTGACGGTGGTGTCCATGGGCACTGCCACCATGGACACTACCAACTTGAGAATTATCACCATTTGTACTCCCAGCATGGCCATGTTCAACACGTGCACTGTCACTATGCTCACTATGACCGTGAGCACAGTCAACATGGGCAACTTAACCATGGGCACTTTCACCGTAAGCACTATCACCATCGGCACTATCACTGTGATCACTATCACCATGGACACTATCATGGTGAGCACAGTTAACATGAGCATTGTAACAGTGAGCACTGTCACAATGGGTAATGCAAACTTGAGCCCAGTCACCGTGAGCACTGTCAGCATGGGTTGTCACCTTGTGCACTGTCAGCATGAGCACTGTCACCATGGGCACTATAACTATTTTTCAGTGCCACCATGTGCATTACAACCATGTGCACTGTCACCTTGCACACTATCACCATGAGCACTGTCACCATGAGTACTGTCATCATGGGCAATGGCACAGCCACCATCTGCAATCTTACCATGGTCACTATCACTGTGAGCACTGTCACCAATGGAACTCCCAACATGGGCACTGTCATCATGAGCACTTTCACCATACGAACTGTCACCATGGGCACTATGAACGTGAGAACGGTCACCATGGGCACTGTCACCAAGAGCATTGTCATCATAGGCAATGTCACCGTGAGAACTATCACCATGCGCACTGTCCACAAGGGCACTATCACATTGAGCTGTATCACCATGTGTACTGTCATCTTGGGCACAGTCACCATGGGCACACTCACCAAGTACACTATCACTATGCTCACTATTACTCTGAACAATGTCACCATGGGCACCATAACCATGGGCACTATCACCGGGAGCATTATCAGCATCGGCACAACAGGCGTGATAACTGTCACCATGGGTCATATCACCGTCAGCACGGTTGCCATGGGCACTGTCACGATGTGCAATGCCCCAATGGTACGCTCACCATGGGAACTGCTACCATGAGCACTGTCACCATGAGCACTGACACCATGAGCACTGCCACCGAGGGCACTGCAACCATGAGCACTGTCACCATGAGAACTGTTACTGTGAGAAATGTAACCATGGGCAATTTCTCAGTGAGTACTCTCACCATGGGTATTTTCACCTTGGGCACTCTCAACATAAACAATATTACCATGAGCACTTCACTGTGAGCACTGTTACCATGGGCACTGTCACACTGAGGAGTGTCACCATGAGCCATGTCACCATGGGAAATGTCACCGTGAGAAGTGTCACCATAGGCAATGTCACCATGGGCAATGTCACCATGGGAAATGCCATTTTGAGCACTGTCATCATGGCTACTGCCACCATGAGTACTGCCACCATGAGTAATGTCACCATTGGCAATATCACCATGCGCACTGTCACCATGGGCACTATCACCATGACAACTCTCAGCGTGAGCACTGTCACTGTGGGCACTGGCATCGTGAGCAATTCCACCATGGGCAATGTCACCATGGGCACTATCACTGTGAGCACTCTCAACATAAGCACGTCACCATAAGCCCTGTCACCATGGGCAATGTCACCGTGAGAAGTGTCACCATAGGCAATGTCACCGTGGGCACTATGACTGTGAGCACTGTCAACATGAGCACGTCACCATGGGCACTGTCAATATGGGTACTCTCTCGAAGGGCAATGTCACTATGAGCATTGTCAGGATGGGCAATTTCACCATGAGCACTGTCACCTAAGGCAATATCACCATGAGCAATATCACCGTGGGCCGTGTCACCAGGGGCACTATCACCATTGTTAATGTTATCATGGGCAGTTTCCCCATGAGCACTGTCACCCTGGGCACTGTCATCATAGGCAGTGTCACCGTGAGCACTATCTCCATAAGCATAGCCCCTGTGAACACCATCACCATAAGCACTGGCATCATCGTCACTGTCACCATGAGCACTGCTACAATGAGCACTGTCAGCATGGGCAGTTCCACCACGAGCACTCTCACTAAAGGAACTGCCACCATGGGTATTTTCACCATGAGTACTGTCACCCTGGGTATTGTCACTATTGGCACTTTCACCATGAGCACTATTACCGTGAGCACTATAACCATGAGACGTCTCACTGTGGTCACTGTCACCATGGGCAGTGGCACAATGGGGACTGTCACCATGAGTGCTTTCGCCATGGGTACTATCACCGAGAGCATTCTCACTGTTGTCAGTGTCACCATGTGCACTGTCTCCGTGAGCAATGTCAACATATGCAATGTCACCATGGGCACTGTCACCATGGGCACTCTCATCATGGGCAGTGTCACCATGAGCACTGTCACCATGGGTACTCATACCGTGGGCACTGTCACAGTGAGCACTGCCACCATGGGTACTGCAACCACGAGCAGTGTCACTGTGAGTACTGTCAGCATTGGTTTTCACCGTGTGCACTATCACCTTGAGCATTGTCACCATTTTTCACTGCCAGCATATGCACTCCCACCATGTGCTCTCTCACCATGGGCACTATCACCGTGAGCACTGTCACCATGATTACTGTCATCATGGGAACTGTCACCAAGGGCACGGCCACCATGTGAACTGTTACCACCGTCAGTATCACCGTGATCACTGTCACTATTGGAATTGTCAACATAGGCACTGTCGTCATGAGCACATTCAGAATGGGAACTATCAGCATTGGCACTATTACCGTGAGGACTCTCACCATGGGCACTATCCCCATGGGCACTATCACCTTGAGCATTATCACCATGAGTACTGTCACCATGGGTATTGTCACTATGGGTACTATCAGCATTAGAACTGTCACCGTGGTCACTGTCACCATGGGCTTTGTCACTGTGATCACACTCTCGATAGGCAAAGTCACAGTTTGCACTGTCCCCATCGGCCCTGTCACAGTGAGCACTATCACCTTGAGGGTGGTGTCCATGGGCACTACCACCATGGGCACTACCAACCTGAGAATTATCACCATGTGTACTGTCAGCATGGGCACGGTCAACAAGTGCACTATCACTATGCTCACTATTACCGTGAGCACTGTCACCATGGGCAACTTAACCATGGGCACTGTCACTCTGAACACTATCACCATCGGCACTATCACTGTGATCACTGTCACCATGGATACTATCATGGTGAGCACGGTTACAATGGGCACTGCAAATGTGAGCACTGTCACAATGTGTAATGCAACCATAAGCCCTGTCACTGTGTGCACTGTCACCATGAGCACTGTCACCATGGGCTCTTTCACCATTTTTCACTGCCACCATATGCATTACAACAATGTGCACTGTCACTATGGACACTATCACCGTGAGAACTGTCATCATGAGGACTGTCATCATGGGCAATGTCACCAATGTCACGGCCATCATCTGCAATTTTGCCATGGTCACTATCACTGTGAGCACTGTCACCAATGGTACTACCAACATGGGCACTCTCATCAGGAGAATTTTCACCAAGCGAACTGTCACCAGGGGCACTATCAATGTGAGAATGCTCACCATGGGAACTGTCACCATGAGTATTGTCACAATAGGCACTGTCACTGTGAGAACTATCACCATGTGCACTGTCACCAAGGGCAATATAACCTTGAGCACAGACACTGTGAACACTATCAACCTAAGCACTGTCATCATCGGCACTGCCCCTTTAGCACTGCCACAATGAGCAATGTCACCATGGGCATTTCCAGCATGAGCACTGTAACCATGAGCACTGTCACAGTGAGGATGGTCTCCATTGGCCATGTCACAATGGGCACTATCACCATTTGAACTATCACCATGAGCATGGTTACAATGGGCACTCTCATCTTGTGCACTACACCATCGGTACTCTCACCATGGGATCTGCCACCATCAGCACTGTCACCATGAGCACTTCCACCCAGGGCACTTGCACCATGACCTTTGTCACCATGAGAACTATCAATATGAGAATTGCCACAATGGGCATTATCTCGATGAGTACTGTCACCATGGGAAATTTCACATTGGGCACTGTCACAGTGAGCAGGATTACCATGAGCACTTTCACTATGAGCACTGTCACCATGGGCATTGGCACAATGCGGACTGTCCCCATGAGCCCAGGCACCATGGGCACTATCACCGTGAGCACTCTCACGTTGGTCACTGTCACCATGGACACTGTCACCGTTAGCACTGTCACCTTCGGCACCGGCACAATGCAGGCTGTCACCATGAGCCCTGACACCATGTGCAATGTCACCATGAGATGTGTCTCCATAGGAAATGTCAACGTGGGCACTGTTCACCATGAGCACTGTCATCATGGGCAATGTCACCAATGGCATTGCCATCATCGGCAATCTTACCATGGTCACTATCACTCTGAGCACTGTCACCAATGGAACTACCAACATGGGCACTCTCATCATGAGCACTTTCACCTCACAATGCTCAATGCCCTTGTCATTCCAATCCTTCATGACCATGAATCACAGGGTTCTGTGCCCTTGTCATCACAATGCTCATTGCCCACTCTCATCACAATAATCCATGGAAGATTTCAGACCAATGCTCCATGCCCTTGTCATCACAATGATCCATTACCCCTGTCATAACAATGCTCCATGAACCCTGCCATCACAATGTTCCAAGGCCGTGTCATCACAAGGCTCCATGACCCTTGTCATCACAATGCTCCAAGACCCCTGTAATCACAATGCTCCATTCCCTTGTCATCACAAAGCTCCATGACGCATGTCATCAGAATGCTCCATGGACTTCTCATCACAATGTCCCATGCCACTGTCATCACAATGCTCCCAGACCCCTGTAATCACAATGTCCCATGCCCATTTTCATCTCAATGCTCCATGAACCCTATCATCACAATGCACCATGCACATTATCATAATGCTTCATGCTATTGTCATTAAAATGAAATCAAAATGCTCCATGACCTCTGTCATCACAATGCTCAAAACCCTTGAGATCACAATATTCCATAACACTTGTCATCACAACGCCCCATGACGCTTGTCATCACAATTATCCATGGTCTTCTCATCACAAGGCTCCATGAACATTGTCATTACAATGCTCAATACAGTTGTCATCACAATGCTCCCTGACACATGCTGTCAGTATGCTCCTTGAACACTGTCATGACAAGGCTCCATGCCTTTTTCATCACAATGGTCCATGCCCTTTTCATCACAATGCTGCAAGACCACTGGAATCACAAAGCTCCATGCCCTTGTCATCACAAAGCTCCATGACGCATGTCATCAGAATGCACCTTGGCCTTCTCCTCACAATCCTCCAAGCCCTTGTCATCACAATGCTCCCAGACCCCTGTAATCACAATGCTCCATGCCACTTTTTATCTCAATGATCCATGAACCCTGTCATCACACTGCACCATGCCCATCATCATAATGTTTCATATTATTGTCATCACAATGAAATCAAAATGCTCCATGACTTCCATCATCACAACGCTCCAAACCCTTGTGATCACAATGTTCCATAACACTTGTAATCACAATGATCCATGATCACTGTCATCACAACGCTCCATGACCCCTGACAACACAATGATATGGGACTCATGTCATCACAATGCTCCGTGACACTTGTCATCACAGTGCTCCATGACCCTTGTCATCACAATGTTCATGATTTTGTCAGCAAAATGCTACATGACCTTATTATCACAATGCTCCATGCGCTTGTCATTACAATCCTCCATGAACCCTGGGATCACATTGCTTCCTGCCATTGTCATTACAATGCTCCATGCTCCTTGAAAGCAAAATGATCCATGACCTCTCTCATCACAATGCTCCAAACCCTTGTGATCACAATGTTCCATAACACTTGTCATCACAACGCTCCATGATGACTGTCATCACAATATGCCATGCCTTTTTCCTCACAATGCTCCATGACTTTTGTCATCACAATGATCCATGACCCCTGTCATCACAATGCTCCATAACACCTGTCATCACAATGCTCCGTTACCTTTGTCATCACAATCCTCCATGACATTTGGCATTACAATGCTCCATGCCATTGTCATCACAATGGTCCATGACATATGCCATCACAATGCTCCCTGTCACCTGTTTTCACAATACTCCATGACCTTGTCATCACAATGCTCCATGCCCTTGTCATTACAGTGTGCCATGCCCACTGTCATCACAATAATCCATGAAACTTGTCAGACCAATGCTCCATGCCCCATCATCACAATGCTCCATGCCATTGTCATCACAAAGCTCCGTGACTCCAGTCATCAAAATGCTTCATGACCTTTGTCATCACAATGGTCCATGCCCTCGTCATCACAAGGCTCTGTGACCTTTGTCACCACAATGCTCCATGAACTTTTCATCACAATGCTCTGTGACCCTTGTCATCACAATGCTCCAAGCCTTTGTCAGCACAATGCTCCATGAATCTTGTCATCACAATGCTCCATGCGCTTGTCAGCACAATGATCCATGAACCATGTCATCACAAAGCACAAAGCGCTTGTCATCACAATGCTCCATAAACATTGTCGTCACAATGCTCCACGCACTTCTCATCAAAATGCTCTCTCACCACTGATATCACAATGTTCCATCACTAGTCATCACAATACTCCCTCACCCCTGTCATCACAATGTTCCATTACCCCATCATCACAATGCTACATGTCCTTATACTCACAATACTCCATGAAGCCTGACATCACAATGTTCCACAACACCTGTCATAAAAATGCTCCATGACAGGTTTCATTACAGTGCTCCATGACCCCTGACATCACAGTGTTCCATAACACCTGTCCTCAAAATGTTCCATGACCCTTTTCATGAAATTGCTCCATGACTCTGTCATCACAATGCTCCCTGCCCTTCTCATCACAATGCACCATGCCCTTGTCATCACAATGCTCCAAGACCCCTGTAATCACAATGTTCCATGCCCCTTTTCATCAGAATGCTCCATGAGACTTGCCATAACAAGGCTCCATGGTCTTCTCATCACAAACCTCCGGGACTTTGTCATCACAATGCTCCATTCCCTTGTCATCAGAGTGCCCCATGACCCTTGTCATCACAATGCTCAACGCCTTTGTCAGCAAAATGCTCCATGTCCATTGTCATCACAATTCTCCTTGTCCTTGTCTTCACAATGCTCCATGACAGTTCTCATCACAATGCTACATGGTCTTGTCATCACAATTCTCCATGCACTTGTCATCGCAATGCTCCATAACCCCTGTCATAGCAAGCTTTATGCGCTTGTCATCACAATGCTTCACGAACTTTCCATGAAAATTCTCAATAACCCTTGTCATTACAATGCTCCATGCACTTGTCATAACAATGCTCCTTTACCTTTGTCATCACAAACCTCCATGACCCTTGTCATTACAATGCTCCATGCACTTGTCATAACAATGCTCCTTTACCTTTGTCATCACAAACCTCCATGACACTTGGCATCACAATGCTCCATGCCATTGTCATCAAAATGGACCATGACATATGTCATCACAATGCTCCCTGACACCAGTCTTCACAATTGTCCATGAACTTGTCATTACAATGCACCATGTCTTTGTCATCACAATGCTCCATGACCCCTGTCAACACAATGCTCCGTGACTCCAGTCATCACAATGCTTCATGACCTTTGTCATCAGATTGGTCCATGCCCTCGTCATCAGAAGGCTCTGTGACATTTGTCACCACAATGTTCCATGAACTTTTCATCAGAATGCTCTATGACAATTGTCATCACAATTCTTCATGCACTTGTCAGCACCATGCTCCATGACCCATGTCATCACACAGCGACATGCACTTGTCATCACAATGCTACTCAAACTTGTCATCACAATGCTCCATAAACCTTGTCATCACAATGCTCCATGTACTTCTCATCAAAATGCTCTCTCACCACTGACATCACAATGTTTCATCACTACTCATCACAATACTCCCTCACCCCTGTAATCACAATGTTCCATGACCCATGTCATCACAATGCTACATCCACTTATCATCACAATGCTCCATGACCCCTGACATCACAACGTTCCATAATGCCTGTCCTCAAAATGCTCCATGACACTTTTCATCACAATGCTCCATAACCCCTGATATCACAATGTTCCATATCCCCTGTCATCAAAATATTCCATGACACTTTTCATCAAAGTGCTCCATGACCCTGTCATCACAATGCCCCCTGCCCTTCTCATCACAATGCACCACGCCCTTGTCATCAAAATGCTCCATGACCATTGTCATCAGAAAGCTCCATAACCATTAGCATCAAAATTCTCCATGCCATTGTCATCACAATGCTCCATGAACCCTCTCATCGCATTGCTCCATGCACTTGGCATCACAAAGCTCCATGACGCTTGTCATCACAATGCTTGATTACTTTCTCATCTCAGTGCTCCATGCCCTTGTCATTACAATCCTCCATGACACATGTATCACAGTATTCCGTGACTTTGTTATCACAATGCTCCATGCCCAATCTCATCACAATAATCCATGAAACATTTCAGACCAATGTTTCATTCCCTTGTCCTCACAATGCTCCATTACCCGTGTCATAACAATGCTCCATGAACACTGCCATCACAATGTTCCACGGCCTTGTCATCACAAGACTCCTTAACCCTTGTCATCACAATGCTTAATGAACTTCTCATCACAATGCTACATTCCCTTCTCATCACAATGCTGCAAGATGGCTGTAATCAGAATGCTCCATGCCCCTTTTCATCTCAGTGCTCCATGAACCCTGTCATCACAATGCTCCGAACCCTTGTGACCACAATGTTCCATAACACTTGTCATCACAATGCCCCTTGACTCTCGTCATCACAATTTTCCACGTCCTTGTCATCACAATGCTGCATGACACTTCTATTCACAATGTTACATGCTCTTGTCATCACAATTCTCCATGAACTTTTCATCGCAATGCTCCGTGACCCCTGTCATAGCAAGCTCCATGCGCTTGTCATCACAATGCTTCACGAACTTGTCATCAAAATTCTCAATGGCACCTGTCATTACAATGCTCCATGACCCTTGTCATCACAATGCTCCAACCCCTTGTCATCACAATGCTCCATTTCCTTTGTCACCACAATCCTGCATGACACTAGGCATCACAATGCTCCGTGCCATTGTCATCATAATGGACCATGACATATGTCATCACAATGCTCCCTGACACGTGTCTTCACAATACTCCATGACTGTGTCATCACAATGCTCCATGAACCTGTCATCCCAATGCTCCATGACTCCAGTCATCACAATACTTCATGACCTTGTCATCACAATGGTCAATGCCCTCGTCATCACAAGGTTCTGTGACCTCTGTCACCACAATGCTCCATGAACATTTCCTCACAATGCTCCATGACCCTTGTCATCACAATGCTCCATGCATTTGTCAGCACAATGTTCCATGACCCATATCATCAAAATGCTCCATGCGCTTGTCTGTGCAATGCTCCATGATCCATGTCATCACAATGTGCCATGAGCTTGTGATCACAATTCTCCACAACCTTCTCATCACAATTCTCCATAAACCTTGTTATCACGATGCTCCATGCACTTCTCATCAAAATGCTCACTCACCACTGATATCACGATGTTCCATCACTAGTCATCACAATACTCCCTCTCCCGTGTCATCACAATCTTCCATGACCCCTGTCATCACAGTGCTACATGGCCTTATCATCACAATGCTCCATGAACTCTGACATCACAATGCTCCATAACAACTGTCATCAAAGTGTCCCATGACCATTTTCATCACAATGCTCCATGACCCCTGACATCACAATGTTCCATAAACATTGCCATCACAGTTTTCCATAACCACTGTCATCAAAATGTTCCATGACCATTTTCATCAAATTGCTTCATGACCATGTCATCTCAATGCTCAGTGCCCTTCTCATCACAATGCACCACGCACTTGTCATCAAAATGCTCCATGACCATTGTCATCACAAAGCTCCATGACACTAGGCCTCACAATGCTCCATTCCATTGTCATCACAATGCTCCATGAACAATCTCATCACATTGCTCCATGCCCTTGTCATCACAATGCTCCATGCCCTAGTCATTATAATCCTCCATGACCCATGTATCACAGTGTTCTGTGCCCTTGTCATCAGAATGCTCCATACCCAATCTCATCACAATAATCTGAAACTTTTCAGACCAATGCTCCATGTACCTGTCATCACAATGCTCCATTACCCCTGTCATAACAATGCTCCATGACACCTGCCATCACAAGGTTCCATGGCCTTGGCATCACAAGGCTCCATGACCCTTGTCATCACAATGCACCAAGACCCCTGTAATCACAATACTCCATGCACTTGTCATCACATAACTCCTTGACGCATGTCATCAGAATGCTCCATGGCCTTCTCATCACAATGCTCCATGCCCTTGTCATCAAAATGCTCCAAGACCCCTGTAATCACAATGCTCCATGCCCCTTTTCATCAGAATGCTCCATGAGACTTGTCATCAGAATGCTCCATGGTCTTCTCATCATAATGCTCCAGGAACTTATCTATCAGAATGCTCCATTCCCTTGTCATCACAATTCTCCATGCATCTGTCATCGCAATGCTCCATGACCCCTGTCATAGCAAGCTCCATGTGCTTGTCATCACAATGCTTCAGGAACTTGTCATCAAAATTCTCATTGGTCCTTGTCATCACAATGCTCCATGCCCCTTGTCATCACAATGCTCCATGACCCATGTCATCACAATGCTCAAAGCCCTTGTCAACACAGTGCTAAATTACCTTTGTCATCACAATCCTCCATGACACTTGGCATCACAATACTCCATGCCATTGTCATCAAAATGGACCATGACATATGCCATCATACTGCTCCCTGTCACCAGTCTTCACAATACTCCATGACCTTGTCATCACAATGCTCCATGCCCCTGTCATCACAATGAGCCATGCCCACTGTCATCACAATAATCCATGAAACTTGTCAGACCAATGCTCCATGCCCCTGTCATCACAATTCTCCCTGCCCTTGTCATCCAAATGCTCCATGACCACTGTTATAACAACGCTCTGTGACTCCAGTCATCACAATGCTTCATGGACATTGTCATCACAATGGTCCATGCCCTCGTCATCACAAGGCTCTGTGACATTTGTCACCACAATGCTCCATGAACTTCTCATCACAATGCTCCATGACCCTTGTCATCACAATGCTCCATGCGCTTCTCAGCACAATGCTCCATGACCCATGTCATCATAATGCACCATGCACTTGTCATCACAACGCTCCACAAACTTCTCATCACAATGCTCCATAAATTTGTGATCAAAATGCTCCATGCCCTTCTCATCAAAATGCTCTCTCACCACTGATATTGCAATGTTCCATCACTAGTCATCACAATACTCCCTCAGCCCTGTCATCACAATGTTCCATGACACCGTCATCAAAATGCTACATGCCCTTATCATCACAATGCTCCATGACCCCTGACATCACAATGTTCCATAACCCTTGTCATCAAAATGCTCCATGACGCTTTTCAACACAATGCTCCATGACCCCTGACATCACAATGTTCCTTAACAACTGTCATCAAAAGTTTCCATGACCCTTTTCATCAAATTGCTCCATGACCTTGTCATCACAATGCTCCTTGCCCTTCTCATCACAATGCACCATGCCCTTGTCATCCCAATGCTCCCTGACACTTGCCAACAGTATGCTCCTTGAACCCTGTCATGACAAGGCTCCATGCCTTTTTCATCACAATGATCCATGCCCTTTTCATCACAATGCTGCAAGACCCATGTAATCACAAAGATCCATGCCCTTTTCATCACAATGCTGCAAGACCCATGTAATCACAATGCTCCATGCCCTTTTCATCACAAATCTCCGTGGCGCATGTCATCAGAATGCTCCATGTCCTTCACATCAAAATGCTCCATGCCCTTGTCATCACAATGCTCCAAGACCTCTGTAATCACAATGGTCCATGCCCCTTTTCATCAAAATGCTCCATGAGACTTCTCATCCCAAGGCTCCATGGTCTTCTCATCACAATGCTCCAGGACCTTGTTATCACAATGCTCCATTCCCTTGTCATCACAATGATCCATGACCCCTTTCATCACAATACTACATGAATATTTTCAGCCCAATGCTCCATGACCTTCTCAGCACAATGCTCCCTGACCACTGTCATCACAATGCTCCATGACCACTTTCATCACAACGCTCCATGACCCCTGACATCAAAATGATCCGGGATCTTTTCATCAAAATGCTCCATGACCCTTGTCATCACAATGATCCATGCCCTTGTCATCCCAATGCTCCATGACGCCTGTAATCATGATGCTTCGTGACGCTTGTCATCACATTACTCCATTACCATTGTCATCACAATCCTCCGTGAACGTTGGGATCACATTGTTTCATGCCCTTTTCATCACAAAGCGCCATGCTCCTTGAAATCAAAATGATCCATGACCTATGTGATCACAATGCTCCAAACCCTTGTGATCACAATGTTCCATAACACTTGCCATCACAACGCCCCATGATGCCTGTCATCACAATACTCCATGCACTTGTCATCACAATGCTCCATGACCTTTGTCATCACAATGCTGAATACACTTGTCATCACAATGCTCCCTGACATTTGTCATCAGAATGCTCCTTGAACACTGTCATGAAAAGGCTCCATGCCTTTTTCATCACAATGTTCCATGCACTTTTCATCACAATGCTCCATGCTATTGTCATCACAATACTCCACAAGCTTGTCATCAGAATGCTCCCTAACCTTTGTCAGCACAATGATCCATGACACCTGCCAACACAATGCTCCATGACATCTGTCATCACAATGCTCCATGCCCATTGTCATTACAGTTCTCCATGATACTCGTCATCACAATTATCCATGGGCTTCTCATCACAGTGCTCCACGGTCTTGCCATCACAATGCTCTATGCCCTGGTCATCACAATGCTCCATATCACTTGTCATCACAATTCCCCACGTCCTTGTCATCACAATGCTCCATGACCCTTATCATCACAATGCTCCAAGCCCTTGTCATCACAATGCTCCATGCTCTTCTCTTCACAATGCTCCATGACCCCTTTCATCACAATGCTCCAGGACACCTGACATCACTATGCTCCATGACCGTGGTAATTACAGTGCTCCATGATGATCGTTATCACAATTATCACAGTCTTCTCATCACAATCCCCCACGGTCTTGCCATCACTTTGCTCCATTCCCTGGTCATCACAATGCTCCATATCCCTTGTCATCAGCATTCTCCACGTCCTTGTCATCAAAATACTCCATGACATTTCTCATCACAATGTTACATGCTCTTGTCATCACAATTCTCCATGCACTTGTCATCGCAATGCTCCATGACCCCTGTCATAGCAATCTCCATGCGCCTGTCATCACAATGTTTCACGAACGTGTCATCAAAATCCTCAATGGCTCTTATCATCACAATGCTCCTTGCCATTGTCATCACAATGCTCCATGACCGTTGTCATCACAATGCTCCAAGCCCTTGTAATCACAATGCTCCATCACCTTTGTCATCACAATACTCCATGACACTTGGCAACATAATGATCCATGACATTGTCATCACAATGGGCCATGACATATGTCATCACAATGCTCCCAAAAACGTGTCTTCACAATACTCCATGACCTTGTCATCACAATGTTCCATGCCTTTGTCATCACAATGTGCCATGCACACTGTCATCACAATAATCCTTGAAACTTGTCAAACCAATGCTCCATGCCCATGTCCTCACAAAGCTCCATGACCGCTGTCATCAGAATGCTCCGTGCCTCCAGTCATCATAATGCTTCCTGACCTTTGTCATCACAATGGCCCATGCCCAAGTCATCAGAAGGCTCTGTGACCTTTGTCACAACAATGATCCATGAACTTTTCATCACAATGCTCCCTGACCCTTGTCATCACAATGCTCCATGCCTTTCTCAGCACAATGCTCCATGACACTTGTCATCACAATGCTCCATGCGCTTGTCAGCACAATGCTGCATGACACGTCATCACAATGTACCATGTGCTTGTCATCACAGTACTCCACAACATTGTCATCACAATGCTCCATGCACTTCTCATCAAAATGCTCTCTCACCACTGATATCACAATGTTCAATCACAAGTCATCACAATAGTCCCTCATACATTTCATCACAATGTTCCATGAACACTGTCATCAAAATGCTACATGCCCTTATCACCACAATGCTCCATGACCCTTTTCATCACAATGCTCCATCAGCCATGACATCACAATGTTCCATAATACCAGTCATCAAAATGTTCCAAGACACTTTTCATCAAATTGCTCCATGACACTGTGATCACAATGTTCCCTGCCCTTCTCATCACAGTGCACCATGCCCTTGTCATCACAATGTTCCATGACCTTTGTCAACAAAAGCTCCATGACCCTTGGCATCACAGTGCTTCATGCCATTGTCATCACAAGGCAACATGAATCCTCTCATCACATTGCTCCATGCCCTTGTCATCACAAAGCTCCTGATGCTCGTCATCACAATGCTCGGTGCCCTTCTCATCACAATGCTCGATGCCCTAGTCGTTACAATCTTCCATGTCCCATGTATCACAGAGTTCTATGCCCTTTTCACCACAATACTCCATGGCCACAGTAATCACAATAATACATGATTTTTTTCAGATCAATGCTCCATGCCCTTCTCATCACAATGCTCCATTACACCTGTCATAACAATGCTCCATGACCACTGTCATCTCAATGTTCCACGGCCTTGTCATCACAATGATCCAAGACCCCTGTAAGCACAATGCTCCATGCCCTTGCCATTACAATGCTCCAAGACCCCTGTAATCACAATGTTCCATGCCCCTTTTGATCTCAATGCTCCATGAACCCTGTCATTACAATGCACCATGCCCATTATTATAATGCTTCATGCTATTGTCATCACAATGAAATCAAAATGCTCCATGACCTCTGTCATCACAATGCTCCAAACCCTTGTGATCAGAATGTTCCATAACACTTGTCATCAAAACGCCCCATGACATTCATCATCATAATTATCCCCGGTCTTCTCATCACAATGCTCCATGACGTTTGTCATCACAATGCTTAATACACATGTCATCACAATGCTCCCTGACACTTGCCGTCAGTATGCTCCTTGAACCCTGTTATCACAAGGCTCCATGCCTTTTTCATCACAATGATCCATGCCCTTTTCATCACAATGCTCCAATACCCCTGTAATCACAATGCTCCATGCCCCTGTCATCACAAACCTCCATGCTGCATGTCATCAGAATGTTCCATGGCCTTCTCATCACAATGCTCCAGGCCCTTGTCATCACAATGCTCCAAGACCCCTGTAATCACAATGCCCCATGCCTCTTTTCATCAGAATGCTCCATGAGACTTGTCATCAAATGGCTCCATGGTCTTCTCATCACAATGCTCCAGGAACTCGTCTTCACAATGCTCCATTCCCCGGTCATCACAATGCTCCATGACCCCTGTCATCACAATACTCCATGAACATTTTCAGCCCAATGCTCCATGACCTTCTCATCACAATGCCCCATGACTCCTGTCATCACAATGCTCCATGAACCCTGTAAGCACAAAGCTTCCTGATGCTTGTCATCACAGTGCTCCATGACACTTGTCATCACAATGCTCCATGTTTTATCAGCAAAATGCTACATGACCTTGTCATCACAATGCTCCATGCGCTTGTCATCAGAATATTCCATTACCATTGTCATCACAATCCACCGTGAACCTTGTCAGCACAATGCTCCATGCCCTTTTCATAACAAAGTTCCATGCTCCATGAACTCAAAATGTTCTATGATCTCTGTCATCACAATGCTCCAAACCTTTGTGATCACGAAGTTCCATAACACTTGTCATCACATCACGCCATGATGCATGTCATCACGAGGCTCCCTGACACCTGTCATCACAATGCTCCATGACCCTTGTAATTACAGTGCTCCATGATGCTCGTCATCACACATATCCACGGTCTTCTCATCACAATGTTCCACGGTCTTGCCATCACAATGCTCCATGCCCTGGTCATCACAAAGCTCCATATCCTTTGTCATCACAATTCTCCATGTCCTGGTCATCACAATGGTTCATGACACTACTCATCAAAATGTTACATGCTCTTGGCATCACAATTCTCCATGCACTTGTCATTGCAATGCTCCATGACCCCTGTCATAGCAAGCTCCAAGCGCTTGTCATCAGAAAGTTTCACGACCTTGTCATCAAAATTCTCAATGACACTTATCAGCACAATGCTCCATGCCCTTGTCATCACAATGCTCCAAGCCCTTGTCATCACAATTCTCCATTACCTTTGTCATCATATTCCTCCATGACACTTCGCATCACAATGCTCGATGCCATTGTCATCACAATGGACCATGACATATGTCATCACAATTCTCCCTGACACCTGTCTTCACAATACTCCATGACCTTGTCATCACAATGCTCCATGCCCTTGTCATCACAATGCGCCATGCCCACTCTCATCACAATAACCCTTGAAACTTGTCAGACCAATGCTCCATGCCCCTGTCATGACAATGCTCCATGCCCTTGTCATCACAATGTTCCATGATAGCTGTCATCACAATGCTCCATGACCGCTGTAATCACAATGCTCCCTGACTCCAGTCATCATAATGCTTCATGACCTTTGTCATAACAATGGTCCATGCCCTCGCCATCACAAGGCTCAGTGACCTTTGTCACCACAATGCTCCATGAACTTTTCATCACAATGTTCCATGACCCTTGTCATCACAATGCTCCATGCCTTTCTCAGCAAAATTCTCCATGACAATTGTCATTACAAAGCTCCATGCACTTATCAGCACAATGCTCCATGACATATGTCATCACAATTCTCCCTGACATCTGTCTTCACAATAATCCATGCCCTTGTCATCACAATGCTCCAAGCCCTTGTCATCACAATTCTCCATTACCTTTGTCATCACAATCCTCCATGACACTTGGCATCACAATTTTCCAAGACCGTTGTCATCACAATGCTGCATGCAGTTGTCAGCACAATGATCCATGGCCCATGTCATCATAATGCACCATGCGATTGTCATCACAATGCTCTACAACATTTTCATCACAATGCTCCATAAATCATGTCATAACAATGCTCCATGTTCTTATCATCTAAATGCTCTCTCACCACTGATATCACAATGTTCCATCACTAGTCATCACAAAACTCCCTCACCACTGTCATCACAATATTCCATGACCCCTGTCATCACAATGCTACATGCACTTCTCATCAAAATGCTCCATGAACCCTCTCATCACTTTGCGCCATGACGCTTGTCATCACAATGCTCGATGCCATTCTCATCGCAATGCTCCATGCCCTTGTCATTACACTCTTCCATGATCCATGTATCACAGTGTTCCGTGCCCTTGTCATCACAGTGCTCCATTCCGAATCTCATAACAATAATCCATGAAACTTTTCAGACCAATGCTCCAAGCCCTTGTCATCACAATGCTCCATGACCCCTGTCATAACAATGATCCATGACCCTTGCCATCACAATGTTCCACGGCCTTGTCATCACAATGCTCCCTGCACTTCTCATCACATTGCACCAAGCCCTTGTCATCAAAATGCTCAATGACCTTTGTCATCACAAAGCTCCATGACCCTTGGCATCAAAATGCTCCATGCCATTGTCATCACAATGCTCCAAGAGGCCTCTCATCACATTGCTCCATGCCCTTCTCAACACAACTCTCCATGACATTTGTCAGCACAATGCTCGATGTCCTTCTCATTACAATGCTCCATGCCCTTGTCATTACAATCCTCCATGACCCATGTATAACAGTGTTCCGTGCCCTTGTCATCACAATGCTCCATTCCCACTCTCATCACAATAATCCATGAAACTTTTCAGACCAATGCTCCATTCCCTTCTCATAACAATGCTCCATGACACCTGCCATCACAATGTTCCACGGCCTTGTCATCACAAGGCTCCATCACACTTGTCATCACAATGCTCCAAGACCCCTGTAATCACAATGCTCCATGGCCTTGTCATCAAAAAGCTCAATGACGCATGTCATCAGAATGCTCCATGGGCTTCTCATCACAATGGCCATGCCCTTGTCATCACAATGCTCCAAGACCCATGTAATCACAATGCCCAATGCCCCATTTCATCTCAATGCTCCATGAAACCTGTCATCACAGTGCACCACGCCCATCATCATAGTGCTTCATGCTATTGTCATCACAATGAAATCAAAATTCTCCATGACCTCTGCCATCACAATGCTCCAAACCCTTGTGGTCATAAGTGTTCCATAACACTTGTCATCACAATGCCCCATGAAGCTCCTCACCACAATTATCCATGGTCTTCTCATCACAATGTTCCATGACCTTTGTCATCACAATGCTCAATACACTTGTCATCACAATGCTCCCTTACACTTGTAATCAGTATGCTCCTTGAACCCTGTCATGACAAGGCTCCATGCCTTTTTCATCACAATGATCCAAGACACCTGTAATCACAATGCTCCATTCCTTGTCATCACAGAGCTCCATGACACATGTCATCAGAATGCTCCATGGCATTCTCATCACAATGCTCCTTGCCCTTTTCATCACAATGCTCCAAGTCCCCTGTAATCACAATGCTCCATGCCCCTTTTCATCAGAATGCTCCATGAGACTTGTCATCACAAGGCTCCATGGTCTTCTCATCACAATGCTCCAGGACCTTGTCATCACAATGCTCCATTCCCTTGTTATCACAATGCTCCATGAACAATTTCAGCCCAATGATCCATGACCTTCTCATCACAATGCTCCATGACCCCTGTCATCACGATGCTCCATGACCACTGTCATCACAATGCTCCATGACCCCTGACAACACAATGAACCGGGACTCTTGTCATCAAAATGCTCCATTACCCTTGAAATCACAATGATCCATGCCCTTGTCATCACAATGCTCCATGACCCATAATCACAATGCTCTGTGACGCTTGCATCACAGTGCTCCATTACACTTGTCCTCACAATGCTCCATTTCTTTATCAGTAAAATGCTACATGACCTTGAAATCACAATGCTCCATGCCCTTGTCATCAAAATGCTCAAATACCCATGTAATCACAATGCTCGATGCCCCATTTCATCTCAATGCTCCATGAACCCTGTCATCACAATGCACCATGCTCATCATCCAAGTTCTTCATGCTATTGTCATCACAATGAAATCAAAATGCTCCATGACCTCTGTCATCACAAAGCTCCAAACCCTTGTGATCACAATGTTCCATAACTCTTGTTATAACGACGCCCCATGACGCTCATCATCACAATTATCCATGGTTTTATCATCACAATGCTCCAAGACCTTTGTCATCACAATGCTCAATACACTTGTCATCACAATGCTTCCTGACACTTGTCGTCAGTATGCTCCTTGAACCCTGTCATGACTAGGCTCCATGCCTTTTTCATCACAATGATCCATGCCCTTTTCATCACAATGCTCAAAGACCCCTGTAATCACAATGCTCCATGCCCTTGTCATCACAATGCTCCAAGACCCTTGTAATTACAATGCTCCATGCCCCTTTTCATCTCAATGCTCCATGAACCCTGTCATCACAGTGCACCACGCCCATCATCATAGTGCTTCATGCTATTGTCATCACAATGAAATCAAAGTGCTCCATGACGTCTGTCATCACAATGCTCCAAACCCATGTGATCACAATGTTCCATAACACTTATCATCACAACGCCCCATGATGTTCATCATTACAGTGCTCCCTACGCTTCTCATGACAATGCACCATGCCCTTGTCATCAAAATGCTCCATGACCTTTTTCATCTCAAAGCTCCATGACCCTTGGCATCACAATGCTCCATGATCCCTCTCATCACATTGTTCCATGAAACCTGTCATCACATTGCTCCATTACGCTTGTCAACACAATGCTTGATGCCCTTCTAATCTCATTGCTCCATGACCTTGTCATTACAATCCTCCATTACCCATGTATCGCAGTGTTCCATGCCCTTGTCATCACAATGCTCTATGCTCACTCTCATCACAATAATCCATGAAACTTTTCAGACCAATATTCGATGGCCTT
This sequence comes from Mesoplodon mirus, assembly GCF_964341445.2. Classification (NCBI taxonomy): domain Eukaryota; kingdom Metazoa; phylum Chordata; class Mammalia; order Artiodactyla; family Ziphiidae; genus Mesoplodon; species Mesoplodon mirus. The sequence continues at coordinate 197,737,363 of NC_138976.1, read as the reverse complement.
GTCATCACAATGCTAAATTACCCCTGTCATAACAATGCTCCATGACCCCTGCAATCACAATGTTCCACGGCCTTGTCATCACAATGCTCCATGACCTTTGTCATCACAATGCTCAATACACTTGTCATCACAATGCTCCCTGACACTTGTCATCAGTATGCTCCTTGAACCATGTCATGACAAGGCTCCATGCCTTTTTCATCACAATGCTCCATGCCCTTTTCATCACAAAACTCCATGACGCATGCCATCAGAATGCTCCATGACCTTCTCATCACAATGTTCCATGCCCTTGTCATCACAATCCTCCAAGATCCCTGTAATCACAAAGCTTCTTGCACTTGTCATCACAAAGCTCCATGACGCATGTCATCAGAATGCTCCATGGCCTTCTCATCACAATGCTCTAAGACCCCTGTAATCACAATGCTCCATGCCACTTTTCATCAGAATGCTCCATGAGACTTGTCATCACAAGGCTCCATGGTGTTCTCATCACAATGCTCCATGCACTTGTCATCACAGTCCTCCATGAACCTTGGGATCACATTGCTTCATGCCCTTGTCATCACAATGGTCCATGCTCCTTGAAATCAAAATGATACATGACCACTGTCATCACAATGCTCCAAACCTTTTGATCACAATGTTCCATAACATTTGTCATCACAACGCTCCATGATGCCTGTAATCGCAATACTCCATGCCCTTCTCATCACAATGCTCCATGACATTTGTCATCACAATGCTCAATATACTTGTCATCACAGTGCTCCTTGACACTTGTCATCAGAATGCTCCTTGAAACCTGTCATCAAAAGGCTCCATTCCTTTTTGATCACAATGCTCCATGCCCTTTTCATCACAATTCTCCATGCCATGGTCATCACAATACTCCACAAGCTTGTCATCAGAATGCCCCATGACTCTTGTCATCACAATGTTCCATGCCCCTTGTCAAAACAGTGCTCCATGACGCTTGCCAACACAATTATCCATGGTCTTCTCATCAAAATGCTTCACGGTCTTGCCATCACAATGCTCCATGCCCTGGTCATCAATATGCTCCATGTCCCTTGTCATCACAATTCTCCACGTCCTTGTCATCACAATGTTCCTTGACACTGGTCATCACAATGTTACATGCTCTTGTCATCAAAATTTTCCATGCACTTGTGATCACAATGCTCCATGTCCCTGACATAGCAAGCTCCATGCCCTTGTCATCAAAATGCTCCATGACCTTGTCATCAAAATGCTCCATGGCCCTTGTCATCACAATGCTCCAAGCCCTTGTCATCACAATGCTCCATTACGTTTGTCATCACCATCCTCCATGACACTTGGCCTCACAGTGCTCCATGCCATTGTCATCGCAATGGACCATGACATATGTCATCACAGTGCTCTCTGACACCTGTCTTCACAATATTCCATGACATTGTCATCACAATGTGCAATGCCCACTGTCATCACAATAATCCATCAAACTTTCAGACCAATGCTCCTTGCCCCTGTCTTCACAATGCTCCATGACACCTGTCATCACAATGCTCCATGCACTTCTCATCAAAATTCTCTCTCACCAGTGATATCACGATGTTCCATCACTAGTCATCACAATACGCCCTCACCCCGTCTTCACAATGTTCCATGACGCCTGTCATCACAATGCTATATGCCCTTATCATCACAATGCTCCATTACCAATGACATCACAATGTTCCATAACCCCTGTCATCAAAATGCTCCTTGAACCTTTTCATGAAAATGCTCCATGACCCCTGACATCACAATGTTCCATAACCCCAGTTATCAATATGTTCCATGACACGTTTCATCAAATTGCTCCATGACACTCTCGTCACAGAGATCCCTGCCCTTCACATCACAGTGCCCCACCCCCTTGTCATCAAAAAGCTCCATGACCTTTGTCATCACAAAGCTCCATGACACTCGGCATCACAATGCTCATTGACATTGTCATCACAATGCTCTATGAACCCTCTCATCATACTGCTCCATGTCACTGTCATCACAGTTCTCCATGACCCTTGTCATCACAGTGCTTGAAGCCTTATCAAAACAATGCTCCCTGCGCTTGTCATTACAATCCTCCATGACCCATGTATCACAGTGTTCCATGCCCTTGTCATCTCAATGCTCCATGCCCACTCTCATCACAATAATCCTTGAAACTTTTCAGACCAATGCTCCATACCATTGTCATCACAATGCTCCATTATCCCTGTCATAACAATGCTCCATGACACCTGCCATTGCAATGTTCCACAGCCTTTTCATCATGTGGCTCCATGACTCTTGTCATCACAATGCTCCAAGACCCATGTAATCACAATGATCCATGACCCTTGTCATTAAAGTGCTCAATAATGCTCGTCATCACAATTATCCATGGTCTTCTCTTCACAATGCTCCATGGTCTTTCCATCACAATGCTCCATATCCTGGTCATCACAATGTTCCATGTCCTATGTCATCACAATGCTCCAAAACACTTCTCATCACAATGCTCCAAAACACTTCTCATCACAATGTTACATGCCCGTGTCATCACAATTCTCCATGCACTTGTCATCACAATGCTCCATGACCCCTGTCATTGCAAGCACCATGCACTTGTCATCACAATGCTTCACGACCTTGTCATCAAAATTCTCAATGGCCCTTGCCATCACAATGCTCCATGACCCTTGTCATCACAATGCTTCATGATCCTTGTCATCACAATGCTCCATGACCTTTGTCATCACAATCATCCATGACACTTGGCATCACAATGCTCCATGCCATATTCATCACAATGGACCATGACATATGTCATCACAATGCTCCCTGATACCTGTCTTCACAATAATCCATGACCTTTTCATCACAATGCTCCATGCCCTTGTCATCACAATGCTCCATGACCGCTGTCATCACAACAATCCATGAAACTTGTAAGACCAATGCTCCATGCCCCTGTCATCACAATGCTCCATGCCCTTGTCATCACAATGTGCCATGCCCACTATCATCACAACAATCCATGAAACTTGTAAGACCAATGCTCCATGCCCCTATCATCACAATGCTCCATGCCCTTGTCATCACAATGTGCCATGCCCACTATCATCACAACAATCCATGAAACTTGTAAGACCAATGCTCCATGCCCCTGTCATCACAATGCTCCATGCCCTTGTCATCACAATGCTCCATTACCCCTGTCATCACAATGCCCCATGACACCTGCCATTGCAATGTTCCACAGCCTTTTCATCACATGGCTCCATGAACCTTGTCATCACTATGCTCCATGACCCCTTTAATCACAATTCACCATGCCCTGGTCACACAAAGCTCAATGACGAATGTCATCAGAATGCTCCATGGCCTTCTCATCAGAATGCTCCATGCTCTTGTCATCACAAGGCTCCATGACAATTGTCATCACAATGCTCCAAGAACCCTGTAATCACAATGATCCATGCCCCTTGTCATTAAAGTGCTCCATAATGCTGATCATCACAATTATCCATGGTCTTCTCATCAGAATGCTCCACGGTCTTTCCATCAAAATGCTCCATGCCCTGGTCATCACAATACTCCATGTCCCTGGTCATCACAATTCTCCTCGTCCTTGTCATCACAATGCTCCATGACACTTCTCATCACAATGTTACATGCTCTTGTCATCACAATTCTCCATGCAATTGTCATCGCTATGCTCCATGACCCCTGTCATAGCAAGCTCCATGCACCTGTCATCACAATGCTTGACGACATTGTCATCAAAGTACTCAATGGCCCTTGTCATCACAATGATCCATGCCCTTGTCATCACAATGCTCCGTCACCCATGTCATCACAATGCTCCAAGATCTTGTCATCACAAAGTTCCATGCCGTTGTCAGCACAATCTCCATGACCCTTGTCATCACAATGCTCCATTCGCTTGTCAGCACAATGCCCCACAACCATGTCATCACAATGCACCATGCACTTGTCATCACAATGCTCCACAACCATGTCATCACAATACTCCATAAAGCTTGTCATCACAATGCTCCATGCACTTCTCATCAAAATGCTCTCTCACCACAGATATCACAATGTTCCATCACTACTTATCACAATACACCCTCACCCCTGTCATCACAATGTTCCATGACCCCTGTCATCACAATGCTACATGCCCTTATCATCACAATGCTCCATGACACTTGACATCACAATGATCCATAACCCCTGTCATCAAAATGTTCCATGACTTTTGCATCAAATTGCTCCATGACCCTGTCTTCACAATGATCCCTGCCCGTCTCATCACAATGCACCACGCCCATGGCATCAAAATGCTCCATGACATTTGTCATCACAAAGCACCATGACCCTTAGCATCACAATGCTCCATGCCACTGTCATCACAATGCTCCATGAACCCTCTCATCGCATTGCTCCATGCCCTTGTCATCACAAAGCTCCATGAGGCTTGTCATCACAATGTTCGATGCCCTTCTCATCACAATGCTCCATGCCCCTGTCATTACAATCCTCTATGACCCATTTATCACATTGTTCCGGCCCTTGTCATCACAATGCTCCATGCCCACACTCATCACAATAATCCATAAAACTTTTCAGACCAATGCTCCATTCCCTTGTCATCAAAATGCTCCATTACCCCTGTCATAACAATGCTCCATGTCCCATGCCATCACAATGTTCCACGGCCTTATCATCAAAAGACTCCATGACCATTGTCATCACGATGCTCCAAGAGCCCTGTAATCACAATGCTCCATGCCCTTGTCATCACAAAGCTCCATGATGCATGTTACAAGAATGCTCCATGGCCTTCTCCTCACAATGCTCCATGCCCTTGTCATCACAATGCTCCAAGCCCCCTGTAATCTCAATGCACCATGCCCCTTTTCATCAGAATGCTCCATGAGACTTGTCATCACAAGGCTCCATGGTTTTCTCATCACAATGCTTCAGGACCTTCTCATCACAATGCTCCATTCCCTTGTTATCACAATGTTCCCTGACACTTGTCGTCAGAATGCTCTTTGAACCCTGTCATGAAAAGGCTCCATGCCTTTTACATCACACTTCTCCATGCCCTTTTCATCTCAATGCTCCATGTCATTCTCATCACAATACTCCACAAGCTTGTCATCAGAATACTCCATGACCCTTGTCATCACAATGCTCCATAAACTTTGTCATAACAATTCTCCATGAACTTCTCATCAAAATGCTCTCTCAACACTGATATCACAATGTTCCATAACTAGTCATCACAATATTCCCTCACCCCTGTCATCAAAATGTTCCATGACCCTGTCATCACACTGCTACATGCACTTATCATCACAATGCTCCATGACTCCTGACATCACAATGTTCCATAAACCCTGTCATCAAAATGATCCATGACCCTTTTAATCACAATGCTCCATGACCCCTGATATCACAATGTTACATAACCCCTGTCATCCAAATGTGTCATGACCCTTTTCATCAAATTCCTCCATGACCGTGTCATCACAATGCTCCCTGCTCTTCTCATTACAATGCACCACACCCTTGTCATCAAAAGGCTCCCTGACTTATTTCATCACAATGCTCTACTGCCCTTCTCATCACAAAGAACCACGCCCTTGTCATCAAAATGCTCCATGACCGTTGTCATCACAAATCTTCATGACGCTTGTCAGCACGATGCTCCATGACATTGTCATCACAATTCTCCAAGATACCTGTTATAACAATGCTCCATGCCTTTGTCATCACAAACCTCCATGACACATGTCATCAGAGTGGTCCATGGACCTCTCATCACAATGCTCCATGCCATTGTCATCACAATGCTCCAAGACCCCTTTAATCACAATGCTCCATGCCCCTTTTCTTCTAAATGTTCCATGCCTTTGTCATCACAAAGCTCCATGACGCATGTCATCAGAGTGGTCCATGGATTTCTCATCACAATGATCCATGCCATTGTCATCACAATGCTCCAAGACCCCTGTTATCACAATGCACCATGCCCATCATCATAATGCTTCATGCTATTGTCATCACAATGAAATCAAAACGCTCCATGACCTCTGTCATAACAATGCTCCAAACCCTTTTGATCACAATGTTCCATAACACTTGTCATCACAAAGCCCCATGACGCTTGTCATCACAAATATCCATGGTCTTCTCATCACAATGCTCTATGATATATGTCATCATAATGCTCAATACCCTTGCCATCACAATGCTCCTTGACACTTGTCATCAGTATGCTCATTGAACCGTGTCATGACAAGGCTCCATGCATTTTTTTTACAGCTTACCCTTCCCCCTCCCCATATCCTCAAGTCCATTCTCTAGTAGGTCTGTCTTTATTCCTGGCTTACCCTTATGTTCTTCATGACATTTTTTTTTCTTAAATTCCATATATATGTGTTAGCATACAGTATTTGTCTTTCTCTTTCTGACTTACTTCACTCTGTATGATAGACTCTAGGTCTATCCACCTCATTACAAATAGCTCAATTTCATTTCTTTTTATGGCTGAGTAATATTCCAATGTATATGTGTGCCACATCTTCTTTATCCATTCATCTGTCGATGGACACTTAGGTTGTTTCCATCTCTGGGCTATTGTAAATAGGGCTGCTATGAACATTTTGGTATATGACACTTTTTGAATTATGGTTTTCTCAGGGTATATGCCCAGTAGTGGGATTGCTGGGTCATATGGTAGTTCTATTTGTAGTTTATTAAGGAACCTCCATACCGTTCTCCATAGTGGCTGTACCAATTCACATTCCCACCAGCAGTGCAAGAGTTTTCCCTTTTTTCCACAACCTCTCCGGCATTTATTGTTTCTAGATTTTTTGATGATGGCCATTCTGACTTGTGTGAGATGATATCTCATTGTAGATTTGATTTGCATTTCTCTAATGAGTAAAGACGTTGAGCATCCTTTCATGTGTTTCTTGGCAGTCTGTACATCTTCTGTGGAGAAATGTCTATTTAGGTCTTCTGTCCATTTTTGAATTGGGTTGTTTGTTTTTTTTGTTGTTGTTGTTATTGAGCCGCATGAGCTGCTTATAAATTTTGGAGATTAATCCTTTGTCAGTTGCTTCATTTGCAAATATTTTCTCCCATTCTGAGGGTTGTCTTTTGGTCTTGGTTATGGTTTCCTTTGCTGTGCAAAAGCTTTTAAGTTTCATTAGGTCCCATGTGTTTATTTTTGTCTTTATTTCCATTACTCTAGGAGGTGGGTCAAAAAGGATCTTGCTATGATTTATGTCATAGAGTGTTCTGCCTATGTTTTCCTCTAAGAGTTTGATAGTGTCTGGCCTTACATTTAGGTCTTTAATCCATTTTGAGCTTATTTTTGTGTATGGTGTTCGGGAGTGATCTAATCTCATACTTTTACGTGTCACTGTCCAGTTTTCCCAGCACCACTTATTGAAGAGACTGTCTTTTCTCCACTGTACATTCTGGCCACCTTTATCAAAGATAAGGTCACCATATGTGCATGGGTTTATCTCAGGGCTTTCTATCCTATTCCATTGATCTATCTTTCTGTTTTTGTGCCAGTACCACACTGTCTTAATTACTGTAGCTTTGTAGTATAGTCTGAAGTCAGGGAGCCTGATTCCTCCAGCTCCATTTTTCGTTCTCAAGATTGCTTTGGCTATTCCGGGTCTTTTGTGTTTCCATACAAATTGTGAAATTTTTTGTTCTAGTTCTGTGGTAGTTTGATAGGGATTGCATTGAATCTGTAGATTGCTTTGGGTAGTAGAGTCATTTTCACAATGTTGATTCTTCCAATCCAAGAACATGGTACTTCTCTCCATCTATTTGTATCATCTTTAATTTATTTCATCAGTGTCTTATAATTTTCTTCACAATGCTCCAAGACCCCTGTAATGACAATGCTCCATGCCCTTGTCATCACAAAGCTCCACGAGGCATGTCATCAGAGTGCTCCATGGCATTCTCATCACAATGCTCCATGCCCTTGTCATCACAATGCTCCAAGACACCTGTAATCACAATGCCCGATGCCCCTGTTCATCAGAATGCTCCATGAGACTTGTCATCACAAAGCTCCATGCTGTTCTCATCACAATGCTTCAGGACCTTGTCATCAACATACTCCATTCCCTGGTCATTACAATGCTCCATGACCACTGACAACATAATGATCCGGGACTCTTGTCATCAAAATGCTCCATGACACTTGTCATCACAATGATCCATTCCCTTGTCATCCCAATGCTCCATGATCCATGTAATCACAATGATCCGTGATGCTTGTCATCACAGTGCTCCATGACCATTGTCATCACGATGATCCATGCCTTTGTCAGAAAAATGCTATATGACCTTGTCATCACAATGCTCCATGAGCTTGTTATCACCAATACTCCATTCCCATTGCCATCACAATCCTCCATGAACCTTCGGATCACATTGCTTCATGCCCTTGTCATCACAATGTTCCATGATCCTTGAAATCAAAATGATCCATGACCTCTGTCATCACAATGCTCCAAACCCTTGTGATCACAATGTTCCATAACACTTGTCATCACAACGCTCCATGATGCCTGTCATCACAATAATCCATGCCCTTGTCATCAAAATGCTCCATGATCTTTGTCATCACAATGCTCAATACACTTGTCATGACATTGCTCCCTGACACTTGT